>NC_057810.1:457397642-457708998 GCF_018294505.1 Triticum aestivum | reverse complement strand
TGGGAGTTTTTTTTTTAGCTAGGGTTTCGGACGGGGGAAGAAGAGATCCGAATGGAGGGGGTATAAATAGGCATAGAGGGAGCTAGGAGAGTCCAAATGAGGTGCGGTTTTCGCCCACACGATCGTGATCGAACGCTCTAGGACATGGAGCAGAGTTTGGTGGGTTTTGGGCCAAATTTGGGGGGTGTTGGGCTGCGACACGCACGAGGCCTTTTCGGTCCCTCGGTTAACCGTTGGAGTATCAAACGAAGTCCAAATGACCCGAAACTTGACAGGCGGTCTACCGGTAGTAAACCAAGGCCGCTTGGCAAGTCTCGGTCCAATCCGGAAATGTTTAATCCCCACACAAGAAAGAAAGCTAGAAATGACCACCGGAGGAGAACGAAGCGCCGGAATGCAAAACGGACAATGGGAAAAAATGATCGAATGCATGAGATGAACATGTATGCAAATGCAATGCACGTGATGACATGGTATGAGATGCATGAAAACGAAAACAACACACGGAGAAAAGGACCCGAACCCGAGAAATAAATATAACTTGACACCGGAAACGGCAAGAGTTGGATACAAATATGGAAAGTATATCTGGGGCATTACAAGTTCACTCCTCCTTCTTCAGCATCTTCAGGCGGTGCGAGCGGCGCACCGCAGTCACGGCCGCCCTCTTCTTCTTGCCCGGCGCCGGCTCCAGCACATCATCCTCACCGCCATCTTGTTCTTGCTTCACGACGACGCCGTCTGGGAGATCGTCCACCTCTGGTAGCGCATCCACGTGGATTGGGCGGTTGCTATCCCCCTCCACGGCGTGGAGGACGGGAGCCAGCATCTGCAGTTCAGGCTCGTCGTCGGAGAGGACGACTACCTCATCCACCTCGTCGTCAGAGTCGTCAGAGGGCTCGTCATTGGACTCGTCGTCAGTGGACTCGTCGTCAGAAGACTCGCCCTCAGAGTCGTCAGAGGGCCCAAGGACCCATGGATTGCGCCACTCCCAGTAGGCGTTGTTGATTGGGGCTGGGACAACGAGGACGGCTTCGGTGACGTCGTCCGCGGCGGCCGGTGGCGTGGTGGATGAGTGGTACATCCACCATCTGGCGCGCTGCCTGGGGTCGGGGGAGCGCTGCACCTCGCGCATCGCCCAGAGCAGAATGGTCGGCGCCGGGATGGTGCGGCCGGCAGGGAAGGCGCGCTGCTTTTCAGCAGCCGTCATCACCTTCACGAGGCCGCGGGCGTGGTTCCTGAGCATCGCGATACTGGGGAACCAGCGCGCGATCTCCCTGTACTGCGCCCGGATCTCCTTGTTGCCGGCGAGAGCTTCGATGGCGAGCTGCCATTCCATGGCGACGGCGGTGGCGGTGGTTGTCGACGGTGATTTCGACAGGAGAGAGGGGGAAGTGGAGTGGGCGGTGCGAGCGACGAGTGGGCGAGTGAGCAGAGGGCGTGGTGGGTGGACACGTAATAAAGTAGTAGAATCCGAAACGACTGGTTTTAATCAACGCACGCTCACCACGCTGCCGGCTGCTACGCACGCTGAAAAGAGGACGTGGCTAACAACATATAATAAGTTTGGCCGATACTAGTCAAACAAATCACCAGCACTAGCCCATTGGTATTGAACGCATAGTTACAACCAATTGGTCCTGGGTTCGAGCCCCAGGCCAGACTTTTTTTGTGCAGATTTTTTTTCGTACAATGAATGTGGCAATAAGTTATGTACTGTAGAAATGGCAAAGTAAAATAAAAAAACAAATCAAAACAAATCAATAGCACTTAGCCCATTTGTATTGGGCACAAATAAGTTCACATGTCACATTGTCCAGAAATTAGTAGCGCAACACACATTTAGTAGCAGAACACAAACTTAGTAGCAGAACACAAATAAGTAGCATACACTCAATAGTTTCCACTAGCATTGAAATAGGATGCAAACTTGCTAGGAGGTTTCCTCTTCCTCTTGCCTGCCAATATCCCTGGTTCTCCAGTGGATGTTCTTGGTGCATTGAATGTTCTTGTAGATGCTGATCCTCTTGTTCTTGCAGCTCTTGTTGATGCAGATCCTGTTGCAGGTGCTGGTGAAGACCTGGCTGCTCCTGCTGAAACTGTTGATGTTGAACCTCTCTTATTTGCTTTAGGAGGTGGAGCTGATGATGCTGGCATCTGTGTAGTTTGGTGTTGAGGTGGTGGTTGTGGAGGTGGATGTGTAGCACTAGAACTAAAAATTTCTCTATTCTCCTGCATGACAAAATTAAATCAGTTAGTAAATATACCAGAACTAAAAAAAGTAAACAAAGAATGCATCATTTTTGAATGACCTGGTGTAAGTTCTTTCTCATCTCAAGACTAGGTTTTAGAGCTTTCCCACAATTAGTATATCTGTGGCCTTGTAGACCACAATTGCTGCATGTAATTGTTCCCATCCTGCTTGTGTCCTTTGGAGCAGGCACCTCAAACTGCCCCTTTCTCCTAGCTGTCTGTTTTTTGCCTGCTTTTTCTTTGAACACTGGGGGCTCAATATCAGGAGTATGGGTGTCAGGCCAGAATTCAGGACCAGGGACAGGGTACACCATGTCTTTGTATGCTTCAATATATAGTGCTTTTTTGAAAAATTCATGCACATAGTCCTCTGGGTGCATGTGAATCTTGCTCATTGCTGCTATTGCATGACTGCATGTCACACCTGTCATGTCCCACCTCCTGCAGTAACATGAGTGAGTAGCTAGGTTCACACAGTACTGATTTTCCTTACTATTAACTTGCCAAATGTCAGGACCTGCCTTGTATGCATCACAAAATTTGGCATACTTCTTATTCTCCTCTAATTTCTCTGAATAGTTGGGTGTGATCATCCACCTGCTGTTCTCTGTTTTTTCCCTAGTCTTCTGCCTTTTGATCATCTGCTTAGTCCTAATTCCTTCAAACATAGTCCTAATTGGTTTGGCCCTAACATCAAGGATCATTTTGTTGAAAACCTCACTCAGGTTGTTCACAACAAGATCAGTTTTGCAATTGTAATCCATTGAAGACCTACACCAAGTCTCCTTTGGAATTTTTGAAAGCCACTTCCAGGCATCCTCACACTCTACTTTAAACTCTGCCATTGCCAATTCATGGCCATGTTTGGTGAATGAGTAGCTAGCCTGATCTACTAGCTTCTTTAGTTCTGCTCCTCTGAAACCAGCTGACTGAAAATTTGCATATATGTGCCTGAGGCAGTATCTCTGAGGGGAATCAGGGAACACCTCATTTATAGCCTTAAGAAGACCCTGATTGTAAATTTATAACCATGGTCATGAACAAAAGGAAATAAAGCTACTAATAACAATATATATCTGAACTAGTGGCTAAGATAGGGTGCATACTTTTGCCTGTCAGAAATAATGGTGTAGGTTCCAAATTTGCTACCACTTCCAATGCAACATCTTAGCTGGGTTAGGAACCATGTTCAACTATCTGAATCTTCCTTATCAACCACACCAAAGGCTATGGGGTAGATGTTGTTATTGCCATCTCTTCCTGTGGCTGCAAGTATTTGCTGTCCAGTGGTTAGCTTGATGAAGCAACCATCAAGCCCTGCATCCATACCCAAATTAGCTACTATATATTTACAACAAGATATTTTGAACAAATTGCAGTTATAGATTTACCTATAAAGGGCCTGCAACCATTAAGAAATCCTTGCTTTGATGCATGCAAGCAGTAGAACATGTACTTAAATCTAGGTGTTGGGGCAGGGTTTTCTGGGTCCTCAAATGTTGTAACTACACACCTGCTACCAGGGTTTGTGTCAAGAACTGCTTGTAGGTAGTCCCTCAGTCTATAGTACTGCTCCTTCTGGTCACCTTGTACAACCTTAGTAGCCTTCCTCCTTGCCCTATAGGCCACACTCTTTGATACATCAACTGAAAACTTGACTTTGCTGTTTTTAATAAGTGAATCCACAGGTGCTCTAGGATCTGCTCTAAGAGAAGGCTCAACTGTTTTGGAAAGCCACTTAGTAGTAACCTTTGTGTTCTCTGCTGATGCTGGACAAATGTGCTCCATGTTACATTTCTTAATGCAAAATGTTCTTTCATGAGCTATCCTAGAGGCACACATGTAAAATTCACATCCATGCTCTCTTTGTGAACACCAAACAATAATTCTTGTTGGAGTGTTCCTGTGGTAGTGAAAAGACCTCAAAGTCCTTATATGAAAATCTCTTAATGCTTCTCTGAACTGGTAAACACTATCAAAACACAAGTTCTTGCACAAGAGTAAATGTGAATTGGGAATTGAGGGGTCAAAATATAGCCTTTCCTTCATCTTTTTCTTACTACTCTTTGTGTTTGGCTTCTTCATGAGGTATGGTAGTTCAACATCATCTACTTCTTCCTCATCACTTATGCCTGCATCACCAGCAAAACAAAACTCATCTGCTTCAGGAAACCAATCTTCAAAACGTTTTTTCTCTACCTCTTTGTGACATCTGCTAGTTGGACCAGGATTCTTCACATGTTTGACAATAGCAGTAGTTTGCAATGTTGTATCCTCTTCAGAGACACACACTATTTCCATTGGTTGAACAGCTTCAGCACTCCCATCTGAATGAACTGAACCCTCAGAACAAAATTCAGACACTTCAGTGTCTCCTTCAAAGTGGTTCAAATCTGCCTCTCTTTGAATCTTGCTCCTCTCAAGCTGAGCCTTTCTATCATCTATCTGATTCTGAAGCTCAGATTGCTCCACAACCTTTTTCACACAGCAGCTCTCTTGAGTGTTCATGTAATTCTCATTAGCCCGTGTACTAATTCCAGGTTCAACATTTCTCACAACCCTTATGTTGACTAGCTTGACATGATGAAAAAAGTCCAACATTTCATGAACACTAGCTTCATTACCTAAATACTTTACTCTGTCAGATCCAATTTCCTCCTCCTTCACATAGTACATGTAATCACTGTCCCCATACCCTTCACTAGCAATGAGTGATTGTAGAGTAAGCAAAGAAATATCTGACTCAAATATACCCCTTTTCACAGGGTTTCTTCCCTCTAAATGAAACCATATATCCCACTTCTGGTCAGCCAAACTGCACAAATAAGTGCTCATGAATTGAATTGAAATTGACTGAGCTATACAGTTTACTGACTCCAGTTTACTACACATGTCCAACTAATAGAAACAAACACATCTTACTAATTTGCAATGTTGAAGCAGCTAACCAAAAGCCCAGCAGATGATACTTGCATACCTGCGACCCATTGGCGATGACTGGGAGAGCGGTGCCTCCGGCTGCTGCGAGCCAGCCTGCATCGAGAAACTGGTGCTCCCCAACCAATTATCGACTGAGCCGCTGGCCATCGGTGGAGGCGCGGGCGAGGCAGCAGCGTCCAAACTTGTCTCGCCACCAGCGTCGCCGCCGCCAACATTGCCGCCGCCAGCGCCGCCGCCCTCCGAAATCAACGAGGACATGGCGGCCGCCACCTAGGTCAGAGAGAGGGAGAGGAGGGGGAGAGTGAATCGAGAGGGGAATGGATCAGATTTGACCCGCACCGCACCGACAGGCACCGTTCCGACAGCGGACGGGCCGTTAACGGCCATCTACGCGCGGCGGGCGACCGTTAGCCAACGTGGCGCCTGATTCGCGGGCCCAACCGGTCAGATTCGGGGTTAGCGCGGGTGAAGCGAGCGATTTCACGAGTTGGTAGTTTTTTGCCACGGTTTAGTCCAAATTTGGTAGTTTTTCGCACAAAATCGTAAAGTGGTAGTTTTTCGTCACGTTTCCGTCAATTGTGGTAGTTTTTGGTTAAATACTCGTTCGAAAATGCTCTTTAGAGCTCGGGCTCGGAGCCCGAGTTTGACTTGATGAAAATTCAAATTTTCACGTTTCAATTTTTTTTGAAAAAAATACACACATACTTAGAGACATAAAGCATATGTGTGTAAATTTTCAGGCCGAAACACCTTAAAATGAATGCTACACAAAAAGAACAAATCTGAGGCTTTTTAGTAGATGCACTATTCATCCTCAAAGTCCATGAATTTGTCTTTTTTGCACAGACTGCATTTTAGGGTATTTCATCCTCAAATTTTACATACACACACATAACATCCTTATTTACTTGTATGATTTTTTTGAAATTGAAAAGTGCAAATTTTGAATTTTTCAAAAAATCCGGCCTCCATGGAGGCCGAGCTCCAAAACGCCCTACTCGTGAAAGTTAGGCTATTGTTCTGTTCACTGTCACCCTCTAATCCCCATTGCCCATGTGTCAATAAGCTCAGGTTCTTGGATAATCTTGCCACGCTACTGGCTTTATATTTCTTGGTCACAAGTTAGCCATATTAGACAGAATGTTTGGGATGCTTAGGTATTCCCAGGCTTTAATCAAACAACATGTCCTAAACAGTTTTTCTGGCTTTTGCAGACTGAGAAGGCTTTCCTGAAGCAGCCTAAGGTGTTCCTCTGGTACGAGGAACTGTTGTTTTTTCATTATACAAGTAAGATGGTAAAATATGTGTCCTGAATTGGTGATCATGACTTGATTTGCAATTATAGCTCAAAGAAGACCACAAAGGGGAATAATAAGCCTGGCAAGGAGGGCAACAGGTTCTGGAAAAGTGTTGGCCTTGGTTTCAAGACTCCCAAGGAAGCCATTGAGGGTATGTTCTGTCACTCCTTTTCCCAATTGTAATGTGATAGCATAGATGGTGTGCTGCTTTGTCCATTTTGTAGTATCGAATGTTATTAATTGCCTTGTACTCATGGACTTGCTGAAGCATGTGACCGTTATTCAGTATTTTCTTCTTCTTATGTTTGTATGTTGTTTAGCTAGATATACATTTTGTACTTTATCTACACCATAAAGATCAGTATAGCCTGCAACTTGGGGAAGTTTAGTGTTGTTGTTTATCTGTTATGACTTGCGATGTTGATGTGCAGTGAGCATTTATACTTGTTCTGAAATATCATCTAGATTCCGCAGTCTACTGTGCTCGTGCTATAAATATTTTTCATCAGCTTGTTATTTTTGCAGTGTTCTAATGTATTTGAAATTATTGTGTCAAACATACATTTTGTTGGTATGGTACACAAATTTAATGTGGTATAGAGCCAAGAGGTCTCGAGTTCCAAGACCTGGCAAAAACACTATCAAATAAAAAATGCAGCCTACACTGGTCCCACATTATTACTACTAAGGATTCCCTTCCTGGGAAGGGAGTTCATATTTAATTCCTCCTTTGTTGTCTGATGCGTTATGCCTTATGTTCTACAATCTTTTCTTTTCAAACTGAAAGGCTTTGAACTGTTGAGTGTTTTTAGCGATGTGTCATCTGACGTCATTTAAACTATTGAGTGTTTGTTTTTGATGGTCTTCCGTTCATAGATTCTCTTTTATGCTAATAGAAAGAAAGGGCAATGCTTGTTAATACGTGAAGTTGTCTTTGACCTTTGCTTTTTCTTTATCTACGTGATTTCATATGAATATAATTTGTTCTTTAAATTATGATGTTGACCAAGAATATTACTTTTGTTTTAATTATGCATTTATCATTTGTCATTCTTCAATTTTGTTTCAAATGCCAGGTTAATCAAGCGGATCTTGTTCGATTAGTTTCTTCACGATAAACTTCGTCACAAAATTTGTTTGAATTTTGATATCATTCGGTTTGTCAGTGTGCTTAGTCATTATTGTTTGTCCAGTTCAGCCGCACATTGCGCAAACTATGCTTGTATTTAATCTGGCTTGTGTTGCAGGAACCTACATTGATAAGAAGTGCCCATTCACTGGCACTATGTCAATTAGAGGTCGCGTCATTACTGGAACATGTCATAGTGCTAAAATGAACTGGACCATCATTGTTCGTAGGAACTACCTTCACTATGTCAAAAAATACCAGAGGCAAGCTAATCAATCTTCTTCATTGGTTTTAAATTGTTTGTGTTGTTGCAACATAAGCAATATAGTGATATTCGTGAATAGGTATGAGAAGAGGCACTCCAACATCCCTGCCCACATTTCCCCTTGCTTCCGTGTGAGAGAAGGAGATCACGTAATCATTGGCCAGTGCAGGTAAAAGTTATGTACTCCCTCCGTCCCATAATGTAAGACGTTTTTTGACACTATACTAGTGTGAAAAACGTCTTATATTATAGGACGGAGGGAGTACTTCTATAATACACATGCACATTGACACCATTAACAGACATTAGCTTAGCTAGCTACTCCCTCCATTCACAAATGTATAATGTTTTGGATATTTTAGTATGTAATATGTACGAACTGAAATGAGTGAACAAACACACTAAAACGTGTCTATACACATCCGAGTCAGAAAAAAGTTAGACATCTTATATTTATGAACAGAGGGAGTAGATAACTGTGAACTTGGACATGTTTTTGGTTAAATGGGGCATGTCATGACCTCATCATCACACTGTCTGAGTGAGAGTTGAAAGCTTATGTTGTCGTGTTTATGATACCCGGTAATTGAGTTAAATCAATTATGCCATGTAGGCCGCTGTCCAAGACGGTGCGGTTCAATGTGTTGAAGGTGGTCCCAGCAGGGTCAAAGAGTGGTGCGGTGAAGAAGGCGTTCACCGGTGCCTGAGCAAGTCATAGCAGAATCCAAAACTTCTTCACCATGAAATTTTGACAGTTACATCTATATTGTTCCATCTGTTTGTACTAGGGTTTTGTCTTGAGAGTTCTCCAAACTTCATGTTAAGAGTGAGGGGTGTTCAGAGTGCTTCGTGAAGAAGATCATTAATGCGGTTACTTGGTTACTCGTTAATATACATCACTCGTTTTTGGCTTCTTGCATGTGACTCTTATCTGAATTGAGTCTGTAATGTCTAAGACCAACAAAGCTGCAGCACGCAAGTGCTGATTTATCCCATCTGTCGGTTGTCGATGGAAGTCTGTCCCTGAATGATAGCCGGGAGCTCGGCACTAGACATCGCACCTTGCACGGATAACATTCCGTGTTGAGTTGCGCCCCCTCCAAGCAGCAGATTGAAACTTTTCAACTCGGGCGCACACCCAGCCCACGACGCGATTAGAACAACCCACAGCGCAAGCACATAATAAAGACGAAAGCCCTGGCCGTCCGTCAGACCGTCGCCTTCACCTATTCCGATGATCTAAAAAAACACTCCACCTATTCCTTCCCGGCGCCGGCGATTACACCATGCACATGGCGAAAGATCACGACGATCTCGTCGGCAAGCTCCCAGACGAGTTGCTCAGTGAGCCGTGGCTCCAGAACACTGGCGTACGCACGCGTACAAGCCGTGGTTTGGGACCCCCGAGGGCGCACGTATCTGAACTCTGCCGAAGTAGCACACAAGGATGGCAACAGTGACACCGAGGGAACACTTGTAAGATATCCCTGGCCAAGGCTAGATGCGCCATTTCAAGAAAAAAAAGAAAAAAAAAAGAGGCTAGATGCAGGACTACTAAAACGAAGCCTCCTTTGGTTTTCATTTGCAGGAATTCTGTAGGATAGGATTTTCAAAGGAAAAAAATAATCCTTTGAAGTCCTTTGGTTTGTAAAAATGAATTTCTATTCCTAAGCAATCCAAACAATTTAAAAAGGATAGGAATTAATCCTTCACATTTCAAAGAAAAAAAAATAGCCTAGACCAATGGGAAAACGCCTATCCTATGTATCAAATGACATTTTTTTCTCTATATGAATCGAGATACATGCCACGTCACTTCCTATGATTTTGTATTCCTAAGATATTCCAATCCTGTGAACCATAGAAGCCCACAGCCAAAAAATAGACCCAACCTCTGCAACAACACGATGCCGAGGCTAGTCATAGGCAGGAACCAAAAGGGGGGAATCTTTGGACAAGACATCGAGTAATGCACATAACCAAACACTATGTGCTTATTTTCTCACTAGGCAGAGCTAGGGGTGTAACATAGGTGCATGTTCGACCAACATTTGCTTCATCGTCACCACAACCCCATACTCAATGTCTCTCCTCTCTGACCCCACTCTTCACGCCCTCACCCCCTCCCAAGGACAACCATGTTGCCTCTCCATGTCCTATTTCTTCTCTTGCATCCATCGATGCTAGCTATTGCTATCCTCATCTGAAAGAGCGGATGGCGCCACCATCCAGTTGGGATGTCAATGCCCACGACACCATATTATCGATCTGGTCACCGACTTGCATGTATCGGTGGCCTGGTATGCCCCGCTGCCGTGTCCGGACGGCTACCGCGACGGTGCCGGAGGCGCGGGCCTCCCGCACGACGGCGGTGGAGGTGGTTCCCTCCCGCTCGGCCTTGGTGCTGCTGCTCCCGTCGCTTGGATATTCTATCCGGTCTTCTTGGCCTTGTGATGGTGCTCGCAGCGAGACGACGTTGGTGGCGGCGCAACCGTGATGGCGCATGGTGTTGGGCGGTGGTTTGGCTGGTCGGCTCTGGTTGGCCGGTGGGGTTTGGCGTGCGGGAGAAATCCTTGCCGGTTTGTCCGGCTCCGATGCGGTGACACCGACGGGTGCCACTATCCCTTCTTGGAGGGTGTCGGTAGTAGCTATCCCCCACCTCCCTCCACATACTGGGGAAACCCTAGGACTTGTCCAGGCAGTAGCGTCGTCGGCGTCGCATCCCTTCTTGGAGGTGTTGCTTAGTTCGCAGTAGGTCGGAGCCTCGGGCTGTGGTGGTTTGTTTCCGGAGGACGCAGCGGTTGCGGGTCTTCAGCGCTTTGTTGAGCTGCCATTGTTGGCATTTATTTCTTCTTCTTTTCCTTTGGGCTTGATGTGCTGCTCGCCCCAACATTGCGATGTGTACAATGGTGGTTTGCTTTGGAATACAAAGCGGGGGAAACCCTTTTTCGGTAAGATATTCCAATCCTATGAATCATAGGAGCCCACAGCTACCAAACCTCTGCAACAATACGATGTCGAGGCTAGTCACAGGCAGGAACCAAAAGGGGGAAATCTTTGGATAAGACATTGAGTAACGCACATAACCAAACATTGTGTGCTTATTTTCTTACTAGGCAGAGCTAGGGGTGTAACGTAGGTGCATGTTCGACCAACATTTGCTTCATCGTCACCCCACCCCCATACTCAATGTCTCTCCTCTCTGACCCCACTCTTTATCCCCCCCCCCCCCGCCCCTCCCCTCCAAGGACAACCACCTTGCCTCTCCATGTCCCATTTTCTCTTGCATCGATGCTAGCTACTGCTATCCTCATCTGAAAGAATGGATGGCGCCACAATCAAGTCGGGATGCCAATGCCCACGACGCCATATTATCGGTGTGGTTGCGACTTGCTTGTATCGGTAGACATCGACTCCTTGATGAACTCCCTCTCTCCTTGGCGCTGAACCCCTTATCCACATTTTTCTTGGCTCCTCCTCCTCTCTCTTCCCACCGGATAGCAGCTAAGGCCTCCTTTGCTTTGGAGGAATTTCACACGATGTCCATATGCTAGGATTCCTACAGGAAAAATTTCTTTAGAGCCCTTTGGTTTATAGGAGTGGGTCCCTAACTTCCTATTCCTATGTAGAATCGGTTCCCATCCTCCAAAATTCAAAGAAGAATAAAGGTTATCCTAGACTGAACGGAAAAAAAATCCTATCCGGTGAACCAAATGCCATCTCATTTCTTATTCCTATTAAGAGAATTTGAGATACAAGTCATTTCATTTTCTACAAGTTTCTTATTTCCGTGATATTTTTATCCTACGAACCAAGGAAAGCCTAAGTGTCTCAGCACGTAGATTTCTGCCCTATTTGTGTTTAGGTAGACTTTGGGGCTGGACTTTCAACCTTGGGGAGCAAGAAATCATGTAAGGCTGGGTATAAGTGTCCATGGACGTTCTGGAGTGCTCTAGAGCACCGTGTGAAAAGTGTCCTTGTGTGAAAACAGCTCCTTGGTCTCGGGGTAATTTTGTGTGGTTCAGAACTGATTAATAGTTCGAAAAGGAAAAAACCCTGTACGCTAGAAGTCGAATGTTCCTGATGTGTACGTTGACGTGCATGACGCGAGCGTTAATACAGATGAAAAGATGTCCAATTGGGAGCATGTCGGCATTTCTTCTGGTCCATGAACGTTAATTACTAGTTTTACCAGTATCATCAGAGATACCAAAACTGCAGCACCCAAAATGGCGCTGTCTGGGGCGAGCTTAGGACATGGAGAGATGTCGAGAAAGCAGTAACCTTCACGTGCAAGTCTCCACGTATAGACCCCGACAAACCATCGCGCTAAGCGTTCCAGAGCCCTCCACGTCCTTTCAAATTTCGACCACCTTATCCTCCCCGACCTTCTTCATCCCCCTTTCCCCTTCCACACGAGCTGCTAGCTTGCCTCTGAAGCCCTCTCACACCTCCCATATATCCACCTATCTCAAGCTCACTACAACTTCATCCAAGCAACCGTGATCAGTTCACGAATCCACCTAAAGCGAGACACAGACCGAGCAGCTACCGGGCGGCGATAGACGATGGCGGCCAAGAAGAGCGGGAGCGAGATGGGCGTGGTGCTGGGGCTGGACGTTGCGCGGTACATGGGGCGGTGGTACGAGATCGCGTCCTTCCCCAACTTCTTCCAGCCGCGCGACGGGCGCGACACGCGGGCGACCTACGAGCTCATGGAGGACGGCGCCACGGTGCACGTGCTCAACGAGACGTGGAGCAAAGGGAAGCGCGACTACATCGAGGGCACCGCCTACAAGGCCGACCCGTCCAGCGAGGAGGCCAAGCTCAAGGTCAAGTTCTACGTCCCGCCGTTCCTCCCCATCATCCCCGTCGTCGGCGACTACTGGGTCCTCTATGTCGACGACGACTACCAGTATGCCCTCGTAGGCGAGCCCCGCCGGAAAAGCCTATGGGTAAGCAAAGCATACATATGTATTACTAACAACGCTACAAGTGCGCTTGATTAATCTGGTTGTTTGCCATATGCGTGTGCATGTATGTAGATCCTGTGCAGGAAGACGCACATAGAGGAGGAGGTGTACAACCAGCTGCTGGAGAAGGCCAAGGAGGAAGGCTACGACGTGGCCAAGCTGCACAAGACGCCGCAGAGCGACCCGCCGCCGGAGAGCGATGCCGCGCCCACCGACAGCAAAGGGACCTGGTGGTTCAAGTCGCTCTTTGGTAAATGATAGATTCATCCGTCTGTATATGCAGTTGGCCGGCACTGTAACAGCCATGATGTGTGTTCATCTGTATCTTAGTGTATTAGCTAATCTCTATGGTGTCGAATAAATGGCACTCAGTGATATGGTACTACCGTTTCCACGAAAAGACTCCATGACGAGCTTTATCAACTGGGACAGCCTACGTGCAAACTGACTGATTTTTGTTATTTGGGTCAGTCGACTGACCAAAATATTCTGTTAGTCGGTTTGCTCCTATATCTGCATGCTTCCTACTCGATCGTTCCCCCGTACTAGCTGCTCACTTCATCACCCAACTGGAGCAAAGGGTGTACGCTGGACATTGATATTCACGCAAACACAGTACAAACCTGTTAACCGATAACCGATAAAGGGCCTTGGGGTGAGATAGCAACCAAGCACAATGCAAACCTGTTAACCGATAACCAAAATAAGAAACAAAAAGGGCCAATCGCATGAAATTCTAATACTTGTGGCAAGTCTGATTTACAACCATCCAACGGACAAACGAATGTGCGCCAAAATATATCATCTTACACCAAAGTTTGTCTCAGTCGATTTTTATATGGACGCAGTCGAGCCTATGCAACCACAAAACAAAAGCCCACCAGATGCTTGGGCTTGTTTTCACACATAACATAAACTGACCCAATAGCTGCAAAGACACAAGACATAAACAATAAAATAAAATAAAATATGAAGTTTTCTAAGGAAGAATGAATTTGCAATTGTTATTACACTTCAAGAAGAAAAACAAATTAATGATAAATTTTGCACATAATTTATAAATAAATTGCGGTTTTAATAGTATGCAAAAATATTCATATAATAGTGAAATTTACAGAAAAATTAAGTTTTACAAGAAGGAATGTATTAGTGGTATTGGTATTACCAGTAAAGAAGAAAGAAATTGCAATAAAAACTAAAAAGAATCAAAAGAATGAAGTTTTCCAAGGAAAAATAAATCGATGGCATGTGTATTACCCTTTGAGAAAAATAAAATGCAAACAATATAAATAAACTTGCAGACAACTTTGCACCGAAATTGCACTTTTTTAATATGCAAAGAATAAGCATACAATAGTGTAATTTTTGCACTCTATTATAATTTACACAAATATCATAGGGTACTTGCTTCTATACTCAAGTATCAATGAACAAATATGTGTATTAAAATAAAACATAAACTTTGTTGGAAATATGCCCTAGAGGCAATAATAAATTGGTTGTTATCATATTTCCCGGTTCATGATAATCATTTATTATCCATGTTAAAATTGTATTGATCGGAAACTCATGTGTGGATACATAGACAACAACGTGTCCCTAGTGAGCCTCTACCGGACTAGCTCGTTGATCACAGATGACAATGATATATCCTAGTCATGGACATGAGATGTCATTTGGTAACGGGATCACATCATTAGGAGAATGATGTGATGGACAAGACCCAAACTATAAACGTAACATGTGATCGTATCAAGTTTATTGCTATCGCTTTCTGCATGTCAAGTATATGTTCCTATGACCATGAGATCATGCAACTCACTGACACCGGAGGAGTACCTTGTGTGTACCAAACGTGCAACGTAACTAGGTGACTATAAATGTGCTCTACAGGTATCTCCGAGGGTGTCTGTTGAGTTGGCATGGATCAAGACTGGATTTGTCACTCTGTATGACGGAGAGTATCTCAGGGCCCACTCGGTAATACAACATCACAATGAGCTTGCAAGCAATGTGACTAAAGTGTTAGACACAAGATCTTGTATTACGGAATGAGTAAAGCTGCTTGCCGGTAATGAGATTGAACTAGGTATGGAGATACCGACGATCTAAACTCGGGCAAGTAACATACCGATGGACAAAGGGAACTGCATACGGGATTAGTAGAACCCTTGACATTGAGGTTCGATCGATAAGATCTTCATAGAATGTGTAGGAACCAATATGGGCATCCAGGTCATGCTATTGGTTATTAACCATAGAGGTGTATCGTCCATGTCAGCATAGTTCTCGAACCCGCAGGGTCTACACACTTAACGTTTGGTGACGATATAAGTATAGTTCAGTCATTATGGTGGTTACCGAAGGTTATTTGGAGTCCCGGATGAGATCCCGGACGTGAAGAGAAACTCTGAAATGGTCCGGAGGTGAAGATTGATATATTGGACGAAGGGTATTGGAGTCCGGAATTTTTCTGGGGGTACCGGGTGATGACCAGCATCACCGAAAGGGGTTTCGGGGGTGGGGGGGACAAGTGTTGGGGGGCCCATGTGTCAATGGGAGGGGGTAAACCAGCCCACTAAGGGTCTGTGCGCCTCCCTCACCCTTTCCCACATAACCAGAAGGGGTAGGGGCACTCCCCTAGGGCAGCCACCCCCTTTGCCTTGGGGGCCAAGGCTCCAGGGGGGGGGGAGGCGCACCAAAACACATCTAGGGTTTCCCCCTGGTGGCCGCCAGCCCCCACTAGGGAACCCTAGGGTGCCCTCCTCCTCCCTTTCCCCTATATATAGAGGGGGTAGAGGGAGGGCAGCCAAACCCCATCTATGCCACGACGCTGCCCTCCCTCTCCCTCGTAGTTCATCTTCTTCTTCGTGAGGCTTGGCGAAGCCCTGCTGAGATTTCTCCACCACTGCTGCCATCACACCGTCGTGCTGCCGGAGGACTCGAGCTACTACTTCAGCATCGCTCGCTGGATCGAGGAGGTGAAGGCGTCATCAAGCCGTACGTGTGTTGAACACGGAGGTGCCGTCTGTTCAGCACTTGGATCGAAGGTTCGTGGGAGTGATCGTGATTGGATCACGAAGACGTTCGACTACATCAACCGCGTTTCTTAATGATTCCGCTTAGCGATCTACAAGGGTATGTAGATGCAATCTCTCCTCTCGTAGATGGCCATCTCCTAGATTGATATTGGTGGGCGTAGGAAATTTTTTGTTTCCCATGCAATGTTCCCCATCTGTGGCATCATGACCAAGGTCTATGCGTAGATGACATCATTAGTAGAACACAAAGGAGTTTGTGGGCGTTGATATTCAGATTGCTTCCTTCCTTGGTCTTTTCTTGATTCAGTGGTATTGTGGGATGAAGCGGCCCGAACCAACTTTACATGTACACGTACATGAGACCGGTTCCATCGACAGACATGTGACTTTGTTGCATAAAGATGGCTGGCGGGTGTCTGTCTCTCCCACCTTAGTTGAATCGAATTCAACAAAGGCGGTCCTTGTAGAAGGTTAAATAGCAACTTGCATATCACCGTTGTAAGAATCGTTCTTGCTAGATACCCATAGCATCCACGTAAAACATGCAACAACAATTAGAGGATATCTAACTTGTTTTTAAAGGGTATGTTGTGATATGATATGGCCAAAGACATGATGAAATATATTTGATGTATGAGATGATCATGTTTGTAATAGTTTATATTGACTTGCATGTCGATGCATACGGCAATCGGCAGGAGCCATAGGGTTGTCTTTAATTATTGTATGACATGCGTGTCAATCATTAAGTGCTATGTAATGCTTTACTTTATCGCTAAGCGGTAGCAATAGTAGTAGAAGCACGTATGGCGTGACAACCCCGATGGCGGCATGATGATGGAGATCATGGTGTCATGCCGGTGACGATGGAGATCATGCTGGTGCTTTGAAGATGGAGATCAAAAGCACAAGTTGATGGCCATATCATTTCACTTATGATTTGCATGTGATGTTAATCCTTTTATGAATCTTATTTTCCTTAGGACGACGGTAGCATTATAAGGTGATCCCTCACTAAAATTTCAAGATAAAATTGTGTTCTCCCCGAGTGTGCACCGTTTCGAAAGTATGTCATTTCGAAGCACCATGTGATGATCGGATGTGATAGACTCTACATTCACATACAACGGGTGTAAGCCAGTTTTGCACATGCGGAACACTTGGGTTAAACTTGACGAGACTAGCATGTAGAGACATGGCCTCGGAACACAAGAGACCAAAAGGTCGAACATGAGTCATATAGTAGATATGATCAACATGGAGATGTTCACCATTGAAACCACCTCATCTCACGTGATGATCGGACTTGGGTTGGTGAATTTGGATCATGTTACACTCAGATGACCGGAGGGATGTCAATTTGAGTGGGAGTTCTTAAGTAATATGATTAATTGAACTCATTATCACGAACAATAGTCTAAAGTCGCCTTTGCAAATTTATGTTGTAGATCAATAGCTCGCGCTGTAGCTCCATGTTTTAATACATTCCTAGAGAAAGACTAAGTTGAAAGATATTGTGAGCAACGATGCGGACTAGGTCCGTAGTTTGAGGATTGTCCTCACTGCTGCACAGAAGGCTTATGTCCTAGATGCACCGCTCGGTGTGCCAACCCCTCTAGCGTCATATGTGGATGTTGTGAACATTTGGCAGACATGTTCTGATGACTACTTGATAGTTTAGTGCGCCATACTTTACAGCTTGGAATCGGGGCTCCAAAGACGTTTTTGAATGCCATGGAACATATGAGATGTTCCAAGAGCTGAAATTGGTATTTCGGGTTCATGCCCATGTTGAGAGGTATGAGACCTCTGTCAAGTTCTTTGCCTACAAGATGGAGGAGAATAGCTCAGCCAGTGAGCATGTGCTCAGAATGTCTGAGTGCTACAATCGCTTGAATCAAGTGGGAGTCTATCTTCCAGATAAGATAGTGATTGACAGAGTTCTCCAGTCACTATCACCAAGATACTAGAGCTTCGTGATGAACTATAACATGCAAGGGATGGAGATGATCCCGGAGCTGTTCGCGGTAGGCCGCAGAGGTAGAAATCAAGAAGGAGGATCAAGTGTTGATGGTTAACAATACCACTAGTTTCAATAAGGGCAAGGGCAACAAAAGCTTCATGAATGGCAAGCCAGTTTCCGCTCCAGTGAAGAAACCCAAGGTTGAACCCAAACCCGAGACTAAGTGCTTATATTGTAAGGGGAACGGTCACTGGTAGCGGAACTACCCCAATAGATAAGAAGGCTGGCAACTTCAACAAAAGTATATTTGATATACATGTTATTGATGTATACCTTACTAGTACTCCTAGTAGCACCTAGGTATTAGATACCAGTTTAGTTGCTAATATTCATAACTCAAAACAAAAGCTGCAGAATAAACGGAGACTAACTAAGGGCGAGGTGACGATGTGTGTTGGAAGTGTTTCCAAGGTTGATGTGATCACCATCGCACGCTCCCTCTACCTTCGAGATTAGTGTTGAACCTAGATAAAAGTTATTTGGTGTCTGCGTTGAGCATGAACATGATTAGATCGTGTTTATTGCCATACAATTATTCATTTACGTCAAAGAATAATGGTTATTCTATTTACATGAATAATACCTTCTATGGTCATGCACCCAATGTGAATGGTTTATTGAATCTTTATCGTAGTGATACACATGTTAACATTGATGCCAAAAGATGTAGAGTTGATAATGACAGTACCACTTTCTTGTGGCACTGCCGCTTATGTCATATTGGTGTAAAGCGCATGAAGAAACTCCATACTGATGGAGTTTTTGGATCCACTTGATTTTGAATCACTTGACACATGCGAACCATGCCTCATGGGCAAGATGACTAAAACCCCGTTTTCCGGAACAATGGAACGGGCAAGTGACTTGTTGGAAATCATACATGTTGATGTGTGTGGTCCGATGAGTGTTGACATGTGCGGTGGATATCGTTATTTCCTCACCTTCACCGATGATTTGAGTAGATATGGTTATGTCTACTTAATGCAGCGCAAGTCTGAAACGTTTGAAAAGTTCAAGCAATTTCAGAGTGAAGTTGAGAAGCATCGTAACAATAAGATTAAATTCCTATGATCCAATCAAGGGGGAGAAAATCTGGCAATCACTTAAGACAATGTGGAATTGTTTCACACTTGACACCACCTGGAACACCACAACATAATGGTGTGTCCGAACATCGTAATCATACCTTATTAGATATGGTGCATTCTATGATGTCTCTTGCCAATCTATCACTATCGTTTTGGGGTTATGCATTAGAGACAAATACATTCACTTTAAATAGGGCACCATCTAAGTCTGTGGAGACGACACCGTATGAACTGTAGTTTGGCAGGAAACCTAAGTTGTTGTTTCTTAAGGTTTGGGGCTGCGATGCTTATGTCAAAAGGCTTCAGCCAGAAAAGCTCGAACCCAAAGCAGACAAATGTGTCTTCATAGGATACCCAAAAGAGACGGTTGGGTATACCTTCTATCTCAGATCCGAGGGCAAAGTGTTTGTCGCTAAGAACGGGTCCTTTCTCGAGAAAGAGTTTCTCTCGAAAGAATTGAGTGGGAGGAAGATAGAACTTGATGAGGTTGTTGAACCTTTACTTCAACCAGAGGGTAGCGTAGCACAGAAAGATGTTTCCGTAGCACCTATGTCAGTTGAAGAGGAAGCTAATGATGATGATCATGAAGCTTTGGATCAAGTTACTGTTGAACCTCGTAGGTCGACAAGGGTACATACAACTTCTGAGTGGTATGGTAACCGTGTCTTAGAGGTCATGTTGTTGGACAATGGTGAACCTACGAGCTATGGAGAAGCGATGGTGGGCACGGATTCCAACAAATGGCTAGGAGCCATGAAATACGAGATAGGATCCATGTATGAGAACAAAGTATGGACTTTGGTGGACTTGCGCGATGTTCGGCAAGCCATTGAGAATAAATGGATCTGTAAGAAGAAGACAGACGCTGATGGTAATGTCACCATTTATGAAGCTCGACATGTCGCAAAGAAGTTTCCAACAAGTTGAAGGAGTTGACTATGATGAGACTTTCTCACTCATAGCGATGCTAAAGTATGTTGGAATTATGTTAGCAGTTGCTGCATTTTCAATTATGAAATATGGCAAATGGATGTCAAAACAAAGTTTCCTTGACGGTTTTCATGACGAAAGGTTGTATGTTATACAACCAGAAGGTTTTGTCAATCCTAAGGATGATAAAAGGTATGCAAGCTCTAGTGATCCTTCTATGGACTGGAGCAAGCATCTCAGAGTTGGAACATACACTTTGATGAGGTGATCAAAGCTTTTGGGTTTATACAAAGTTTGCAAGAGACTTTTATTTACAAGAAAGTGAGTGGGAGAACTACAATATTTCTGATAAGTATATGTTGTTTGACATATTGTTGATCGGAAATGATGTAAAATTTCTGGAAAGCATAAAGGGTTGTTTGAAAGGAGTTTTTCAAAGGAAGACCTGGGTAAAGCTGCTTACATATTGGGCACCAAGATCTATAGAGATAGATCAAGATGCATGATAAGACTTCCACAGAGCACATACCTTGACATGATTTTGAAGGAGTTCAAAATCGACCAGTCAAAGAAGGTGTTCTTGCCTGAGTTGTAAGGTGTGAAGTTGAGTAAGACTCAAAACTCGACAACGGCAGAAGAAAGAGAAAGGACGAAGGTCGTCCCCTATGACTTAGCCATAGGCTCTATATGGTATGTTGTGCTGTGTACCGCACCTGCGGTGTGCCTTGCCACATATTTGGCAAGGGGGTAAAAAAGTGACCCAGGAGTGGATCACTGGAAAGTGGTCAAAATTATCCTTAGAGGAATAAGGAAATGTTCTCGGTTATGGAGGAGAAAAGAGTTTGGCGTAAAGGGTTATGTCGATCCAAGCTTTAGCACCAATCCGGATGACTCTGAGTAGCAAACCGGATACATATAGTGGAGCAGCCATTTAGAATAGCTCCAAGTGGAGCGTGGTAGCAGCATCTATAGTATGACATAGAGATCTGCGAAGTACACGTGGATTTGAATGTTGCAGACATGTTGACTCAAACCTCTGTCACAAGCAAAACATGATCAAACCCCATAACTCATTGGGTGTTGTAAGTGCATCTAGTGCCACCCCTAGTTGGTTTTGGAGTATTGACGACAAAGTTGGTTGAGGGACTAATGTGTTTGTGAGAATTGCAGGATAACGCAGGTAGTGTCCCTCATTGATTCAGTTTACCTACCGGAGATGACCCCTAAAAATGTATGAAGACATTGAAGACAATGGTGGTATGAGAAGATATTCATATTGAAGACTATGACATTAGAAGACATTGAGTGAAGACTATGGAGCGCGAAGACTATGTGGTTTCGTTGTTTCCTTTTCTTCTTTGTTGAGTCATAGGAACCACCGTACTGTTAAGTGGGGTCCAAGTGAACTAAGTCAGAGTGACTGAAGTGATGCTCAACCCAAATCCTATGTCTTCGAGCGAAGATAATGAGAGCAAATCTTATCCAGAGCTGGATGAGTCAGCTTTGCTTGTAGCCCAAGTAAAGTTGCCGCGTGTGTTTGAAATCTGACCGTTGGAACACGTGTCAGTTCCTTAGTGACCCAGGGTCATTTCGGACAAATCAGGTCGGGTTGCCTTGTGGCTATAAATAGCCCACCCCTACACCATAAATTGGTGGCTGCTCAGAGTTAGTGCACGGCTTTTGTCGTTTGAGAGCAACCCACCTCGAAGCATTTGAGAGAGAGAAATCCTTGCGAGGACAATGCCCAAACACCTAGAGCCAAAGAGTGTTAGGCATCACTAAAGTCTTTCTGTCTGTGTGACCTGAAGACTTATTACACTTGAGGACTGTGAATCCTCCAGCCGGTTAGGCGTCGCGTTCTGAGCATCCAAGAGTCATTGTGGATTGCCGGGTGAACGAAGTCTGTGAAGGTTTGGAAGTCTACCTTGAAGACTTACCAGAGTGATTGGGTGAGGACTAAGTGTCCTTAGCTCAAGGGGAATAAGGTGAAGACACGGTCTTCTGAGTTGAATCTCAGCCTCCCTAACCAGACGTACAGTTGTCACAGCAACTGGAACTGGTCCAACAAATCCTGTGTCTTCAACAAGCGACTGGTTCTATCCCTTTCCATCCTTTACTTAAGTTTGTCTTCGTGAAGTCACTGCTTATCTGTGTATCTGTTTGACTTCATTGCTTGACTACTACTGTTGATTGGCTTCACACTATCTTCCATCCCAATCCTTACTACTTAGCTGCTATTAGTCCTGTACTTTCACATCATTGCATATTTGACTATGGCTTGCTTATGGTAGTTTATCTTCTGCTGCATATCAACTAGGTCATTTCTGTTGTTTGTCTTCGAAACTTCTAAGTTTTGAAGACTTTCATAAAAATCGCCTATTCACCCCCCCTCTAGTCGATACTAGCACTTTCAGGTGTTAATCACATGGTGATGTGAACTAGATTATTGACTCTAGTGCAAGTGGGAGACTGTTGGAAATATGCCCTAGAGGCAATAATAAATTGGTGGTTATCTTATTTCCCGGTTCATGATAATTGTTTATTATCCATGCTAGAATTGTATTGATCGGAAACCCAGATACATGTGTGGATACATAGATGTCACGCCCAATATGCGATACTATCCTAAAGAGACTCGAAGGTCCCACCAAGGATAGAACCGCATATTGAAACGCTTTTGCAAGGTGGATACCATTACATCAACATTACATAATAGGTAGGGATACATACACAAGGCATACAATGCCACACGGATACAACATTATCTTACAAGAGCAAGATCCCACTACGGATGAAACACAAACAGAAGCTCAAACGACATCCACCCTGCTAGCCCAGGCTGCCGACCTGAAACCTATCCCCTGATCGAAGAAGAAGCAGAAGAAGAACTCCAAACAAGCAAACATCGCTCTCGCGTCATGATCATCGCAAAACCTGTACCTGCAACTGTTGTTGTAGTAATCTATGAGCCACGAGGACTCAGCAATCCCATTACCATGGGTATCAAGACTAGCAAAGCTTAAAGGGAAAGGAAGGGGTAAAGGTGGTGAGGTTGCAGCAGCGACTAAGCATATATGGTGGCTAACATACGCAAATAAGAGCGAGAAGAGAAGCAAAGGAACGGTCGTGAAACTAGCAATGATCAAGAAGTGATCCTGAACTCCTACTTACGTCAAACATAACCCAAGAACCGTGTTCACTTCCCGGACTCCGCCGAAAAGAGACCATCACGGCTACACACGCGGTTGATGCGTTTTAATTCGGATCTGGTGTCAAGTTATCTACAATCGGACATTAACAAATTCCCATCTGCCTATAACCGCAGGCACGGCTTTCGAAAGATTAATACCCTGCAGGGGTGTCTCAACTTAGCCCATGATAAGCTGTCGCGATCAACGAAGGATATACCTTCTCCAAAGAAGACCCGATCAGACTCGGAATCCCGGTTTACAAGACATTTCGACAATGGTAAAACAAGACCAGCAAGACCGCCCGATGCGCCGACAATCCCGATAGGAGCTGCACATATCTCGTTCTCATGGCAACACCGGATGAGCAATCCGTACAACTAAAACCAGACCTCAAGTTTCCCTGAGGGGGCGCTGCAAAGGGCTCTAGTTCGGACCAACACTTAGACAAGCACTGGCCCGGGGGGGGGGCTGAAATAAAGATGACCCTCAAGAGAGCGACTCCCAAGGGAAAAGTAGGCGGTGATGAGGCAAATGGTAAAACCAATGTTGGGCCTTGCTAGAGGTGTTTTATTCAAAGCGAACTGTAAAGGGGGTCCCATAAATCACCCAACCGCGTAAGGAACACAAAATCCGGGAACATAACACCGGTATGATGGAAACTAGGGCGGTAAGATAATATAGATGCATTAATTAAATAAGAGATATTGTGATATCCAAAACATAATCCTGTCCACCATGGAGCAATATTCAACTTCACCTGCAACTAGCAACGCTATAAGAGGGCTGAGCAAAGCAGTAACATAGCCAAGCAATGGTTTGCTAGGAAGGGCGTCAAGGGTTAGAGGTTCATGGCAATTTGGGATGCTTGAAGAGTAAATGATAGGTAGCGCAGCATAGCGATAGAACGAAGCAACTAGCATAGCAATAATAGTAGTGAGATCTAGGGTAGCGGTCATCTTGCCTGAAATCCCGCTAGGAAGAAGAACGAGTCCATGAAGAAGATGAAGCCATGAGGACGAACCAAGCGTAGACGAACAAATCCTCACGATCGCAACGAAACGGGAACTATCGAGAAGAAGCACACCACACGGTAAACACACCACACATGAACAAGACATGATGCGCAACCAAGCATGATGCATGACAAGGTTACATGAAGCTACTCATGGCAAGAGATGATGCAAACAAGAGCAACACATCAAGGCAGGTTTAAATGAGGCCGGGAACAACATATAACAATTCCGGTAAGTCCTCATATGCATATTTCGAAATTGGTCCAGATCTGAATAAACCTTTTGTTCAAGTTGTTAAACATCAAGTTAAGGTGCAACAAGATGATCGACACGAAATTCTAGTCAAGTTACATATAAAGTTCAATTAATTCGGAGCTACGGCCTAGAAGATATGAGCAAATCAAGTTAAACATGGCATTGATGCAAAATGCATACAAACATCAAGAAAACACCTCAAAACAAGGATGCAACATGATAATATGAAGCTACATGTAAATCTAAGCAAGTTTCATATAGAGCACACTCAAAACGGAGCAACGGTTCAACACATACACTATATACAAGTCATAACAACAATCTGTCCAAAACAGCAACTAGGCATCTTGCAAGCATCAAAACAATATGCTACAACACCCCAACATGATGTACAGGTAAAGCATAACAAAACATGAACACTGGGCTATCTCCAGAAATCACTAGAACATGCTCAAACACACATGGCAAGATTGCAAATAATAACAGTTCAGACTTTGTAGAAAATAACATCAGGTTGCAATGTTTAGAGCTATCAAACAACATGTTACAGGAACTTATCATGGCAAACAAAGGTATGGCATGAATCTACTAATTGCATAGAACAAAAGTCCCTTACCGACCATGAGCCAAAAAGGAACAGAAAATATGATGGCACCCACGTAAACATAGCAAGTTATATGACAGATTCATACATGGCTGGAACAATAATAAGTAGGCATGTAGATGAGCTTGTACCACTCACCATAGAGCAATACATGGCATGGAAAGGCAACCAACATTAAGAATACATGATTATGAAGCTAAACATGGCAAGAGCAACTTCATAGGGTGCGTGGATCACTAGCAAAACACATGGCAACAACTGAACTTAATGTTAACAGGCTGACATCAACATTATTTAGCAACTTTGGAGCAAGATTACAACAAGCTATAGCAGGCTATAAATGAAACCAGAGGCACGGATGGATAGACCATAACATGTAGAACAAAACACCCTTAGTGAAGATCTCCATATTATGCATAGAATGACTTGTAGCAGCAGGTTTACATAGCATCACGAAATAACAGATTCAGCCTAGCAAAACAGCAACAGCGTGTACACTACTTAACAAGCTTGATTCACTCACCACAAGTCATTGCATGACAAGATAAGCATAGCATCATCAAGAAGACATGTTTATGAAACAAACCAAGGCAAGAACAAGTTTATAGCATGCAAGGATCAACTACAACAACCTTGGCAAAATTGAATAACATGTAAACAATCTGCCAGGAAACATTTTGTAGCACAAGTAGAGCACGAAAATGACATGCTACACTACTCCATAATTGCAACCAGGGGCATGGATGGATAGAGAAACACCATATGTTCAAAACATCCTTACTGAACTATCTCAAAATAAGCATGGATCTCTCTGTAGTAACATGTTTACATGGCATCAAAATAACAGCAGAACAGGGACTAAAATCAGCAACATCACGAAGCCTAGTTTGCATGCTTGTGCTAGTCACCACATTGATCACAAAATTACATGGCAAGCATCTCTGTAAAGATGGCATAACATAGATCAAAACACATGTAGACATCAACCTCATAGGATGCACACATCAATCATGGCAAAAATGACAAATGAGCATGTTCTGTTAACAGTCAGCAGACAACATTATATAGCACTCTTGTAACGAAGATTCAGGCATCAAGATAAACTCAAATGAACATGGTGCAATGGAATGAAATGTAGAGCATCTCTCAATGAACATTTTGATATATTACACGCTTGAAACGGAGCAGTATGCATGGAGTTATGATGCAATGAACAGGGCACCAGAATGCTGAAAAATCAGGGACTTAGGCAATTTTTGAAAAAAAAACGAGTGAGCGCAAAATTGCTATATAGCGCACGGTGCGAGGGATAGCTGGGTTGCTCACCAGTGGGCTCAGCCCATATGGAGAGGAGGTGAGGCAGGCCGGTGGGGGAGTCGGGCTGGACCGTGGCCCACGAGGCCCGCGTGGCTGGAGGAGGCCCAGGACGGCACCGAGCGCCCGAGCTCGTCGCTCGATCCAGGAGGCCGAGCAAGGCAGCGGCGCTGGCGGGGCTCCGGCGATGCAGGGACGGGGATGAGGTAGGGGCCGACGAGGAGGCGACAGGGGCCGACAGAGATGGCGCGGGGCGCTGGCGGCGAGGTCCGTTGGCGGCGGCAAGGCGCTCCGGTGGCTGGCGGTGCACCGGGGAGCCGGGCGGCGCGGGGGCGCGGTGCTCCGGCGAGCCGGGCGGCGTGGGGCGTGGGACAGGGCGGCGGAGGTGGGCGGCCCCGACGAGGCGGCGGTCGCGGTGGCGGGGATGCGCGCCGGCGAGGGACCGGCCGGTGGTGGAGCAAATCCGGCGGCGGGGTCAGCGGATCCGGCGAGGCGGCGTGCAACGGGTGCGGGCGGCGAGGCGCGGGCTCCTTCGGGCCCGGCGCGGCTCGGGCCGGGCCCGATCTGGGCCTCACGGGCGCGGCGGCGGGGAGGAGAGAGAGAGAGGGCGCGCGGGGGGGGGGGGGACGTGGCGCTGCGGGATTGGGCGCGGGGGCGGCGATGATGACGTGGAGGCCTGTGATTCGCCGGAGTGAGGTGGCGGTGGGCACGTCCGGCGGCGGAACGGACATGTCTGGCTGCAGGAGGAGGAAGATGGCAAGGGTTTGGACTGCGCGAAAAATCCGGGAGGGGCACATATTTATAGGTAGAGGGAGCTAGGAGAGTCCAAATGAGGAGCGGTTTTCGCCCACGCGATCGTGATCGAACGACCGAGAGCATGGATGGGAGTTTGCTGGGTTTTGGGCCACTTTGGAGGGGTGTTGGGCTGCAAGACAAAAGGGGCTTTGCGGGCTACGCGGTTAACCGTTGGAGTATCAAACGGACTCCAAATGGCACGAAACTTGACAGGCGGTCTACCGGTGCTATACCAAGACCGCTTGGCAAACCTCAGGCCATTCCGAGAAAGTTTAACACCCGCTCACAACGAGAGACAAAAGGGGAACGTCGGAGGACATATGAGTGCCGGATTGCAAAACGGACAACGGGGAAAATGTTTGGATGCATGAGACAAACACGTATGCAAAATGAGATGCACAAGATGACATGATAAAATGCAACACACAAGCAAATGACATGGAAACGACGGCAAATAACTGGTGGACACCTGGCGCATCGAATCCGGGGCGTTACAACACTCCTCCACTAACAAGAGATCTCATCCCGAGATCTTAGGATCGAGACGGAAGGGAAAAGGGATGAGGTGAAACAAGAACTCAACAGAAGAAGCAAAGAATCGAGAGCACTCAAGAAGAAGAGAGGAGCGACGAGAATGATGAGAATCGAAAGCTCACGGAATCAGATAGACTATGAAACCACTCCGGTTAGAATGAGATAAGAAACGAATAATACTGAAAGGATTTAGACAGCACTCGGACTGAACATGGAAAGAATAGAACATGAACTTGATAGGATGGAATGATACTTGATGAACTCTTGAAGAATGAATTATATCATGAAGAACCATCATGAAGAACTCCGGTGACAAAAGAATGATGAGATAGAATGAAGGAAAAGAATAAGATGAGCCTTGCAATGATTTAGATGGAGGTTCCGGCGAAATGACTGAGAAAATTTTGAACTCCGGAAAAGAAAAGATGGAAACACTTGGAACTAGAATTTATTCATCGAGAACAAACTCCGAAGGAAGGGATTGATTGCTTGGATGAAATAAGAATAAGATTTATTTTATGATTATCCTTCATCAAATTAAATTGATGACAAGCAATGGATTTTGCATACTACTTATTCTTCTTGAAAAGGATTGAGAAGTGACATATCGCAAACTTGAGAAGGTCTTCATGAACCACCAGTAGAATTGGAAAGAACGAATGGATTAAAATGATAATCAAGGAAAAAGAATCTTAAACGAACCACCGTAAGAATTCGAAAATGACTGATGAAAGAGACTGAATCACCGGGAAGAATTAGAAGGCAAATATGTTTGTGGGGATTTAGATACAAGAGAGCGGGAAGAACTCGAGCTGATTAAAGAACATTTGAACGAAGCGCCGGGATAATTGGATAACGATAGCTGGAATGATGGCCTCCGGTGAAAAGAAATGGAAAAACAAATCCTGACATACTCCGGATGGGTAAGAAAAAGAATATCTGACAAATGGAATAATTCGAAAGGCTAACAAGAGCTAGAACCACAAATCTTCGGGAGAATGGGCAAGATTTAGAGGAAAACTCTTCTTCGATCTTCAAATGATGACGAGAAACACCACCAAAATTACTGAGATACTCCGGCAGAATGGAAAGCAAAGGGGTTGAACCAACAATGAAATGATTTGAAATCGATCTGGGAAAGGCATCTGACTGATGGGATCCATTCTTACGTCATACTTGAAAAGAATTGAGAAAAACTCTGGAATAATTAGAAGAGTCAGGTAAGATCCTGGGAAAAGACCTGTGGGTTAGGGCTCACTGAAGAGATAACACCGTTGGAAAGGTTTGTTGAGCAGATAGATGATGCACCGGGACAATTGAAATATTTGAATGAGGTGACAACCTCGAATTAATTGGAACACAGACGAAACTCCTGAGATGTCTTGAGCACTCCGGAAGTATAAACTGGCGAGAGGCGAAACGAGCAGGGAAAACACTTGATCCACGGAAAAGACTGCCATCCACCCGAAAAACTTGAATTGAATCCACCGGAGAAGAAAAGAGATGAAGAATGTCAAACGAGATGAGAATTCACCGGTTGAGATTATTGAGGAAAGACTGAAGAGGTTCCGCGCGAATGAAATTGATGCCCGAAACAGACTCAGACTCCGGTAAGAAGAGGGTGGGAGGGCGGGCAAACAAAGGCAACTTTGAAGGGGGAAACGACGAATATCTTTGAAGAGAAAACACCGGTTGAAATCATTGAGGAAAGAAAGCAAATACTTCGCACGAGTAGGATGGATACTCGATAACGGACTCCGGCTTTGAGAAGAAAAAGGGTGGGAGGGTGGGAAAACAAAACAACTGAGGATTGAACTTGGCAAAGATGAAGAGGCTCGAGTCAACTTGACGAGAAATGCACCGGATCAAAAGAGCTGAGAACCAACGATCGGAAAACCCACTACGTGATCCTAAAGAAAATTTGAAAGGGAAGAGGAGTAATTCAGAACACCTACGTCAAGATTCCTCACCAGAGCGACGAAGGGGCTGAGGAGTAAAAAGAATTCCTACTCTCCGATATAACTAGACTCCAAAAACAGTTTTCTTCTAGACTCGACAACTGCCAAACTACACGATCAATCAAGGGGCTCCTAAGGTCGGTCGAGGCTCTGATACCAACTTGTCACGCCCAATATGCGATACTATCCTAAAGAGACTCGAAGGTCCCACCAAGGATAGAACCGCATATTGAAACACTTTTGCAAGGTGGATATCATTACATCAACATTACATAATAGGTAGGGATACATACACAAGGCATACAATGCCACATGAATACAACATCATCTTACAAGAGCAACATCCGACTACGGATGAAACACAAACAGAAGCTCAAACGACATCCACCCTGCTAGCCCAGGCTGCCGACCTGAAACCTATCCCCTAATCGAAGAAGAAGCAGAAGAAGAACTCCAAACAAGCAAACATCGCTCTCGCGTCATGATCATCGCAAAACCTGTACCTGCAACTATTGTTGTAGTAATCTGTGAGCCACGAGGACTCAGCAATCCCATTACCATGGGTATCAAGACTAGCAAAGCTTAAAGGGAAAGGAAGGGGTAAAGGTGGTGAGGTTGCAGCAGTGACTAAGCATATATGGTGGCTAACATACGCAAATAAGAGCGAGAAGAGAAGCAAAGGAACGGTCGTGAAACTAGCAATGATCAAGAAGTGATCCTGAACTCCTACTTACGTCAAACATAACCCAAGAACCGTGTTCACTTATCAGACTCCGCTGAAAAGAGACCATCAGGGCTACACACGCGGTTGATGCGTTTTAATTCGGATCTGGTGTCAAGTTATCTACAACCGGACATTAACAAATTCCCATCTACCTTTAACCGCAGGCACGGCTTTCGAAAGTTTAATACCCTGCACGGGTGTCCCAACTTAGCCCATGATAAGCTCTCGCGATCAACGAAGGATATACCTTCTCCCAGGAAGACCCGATCAGACTCGAAATCCCGGTTTACAAGACATTTCGACAATGGTAAAAGAAGACCAGAAAGACCGCCCGATGCGCCGACAATCCCGATAGGAGCTGCACATATCTCGTTCTCAGGGCAACACCGGATGAGCAATCCGTACAACTAAAACCAGACCTCAAGTTTCCCTGAGGGGGCGCTGCAAAGGGCTCTAGTTCGGACCAACACTTAGACAAGCACTGGCCCAGGGGGGCTGAAATAAAGATGACCCTCAAGAGAGCGACTCCCAAGGGAAAAGTAGGTGGTGGTGAGGCAAATGGTAAAACCAATGTTGGGCCTTGCTAGAGGAGTTTTATTCAAAGCGAACTGTCAAGGGGTCCCATAAATCACCCAACCGCGTAAGGAACGCAAAATCCGGGAACATAACACCGGTATGATGGAAACTAGGGCGGCAAGAGTGGAACAAAACACCAGGCAAAAGGCCGAGTCTTCCACCCTTTACCAAGTATATAGATGCATTAATTAAATAAGAGATATTGTGATATCCCAAACATAATCCTGTCCACCATGGAGCAATCTTCAACTTCACCTGCAACTAGCAACGCTATAAGAGGGTGGAGCAAAGCGTAACATAGCCAAGCAATGGTTTGCTAGGAAGGGTGTCAAGGGTTAGAGGTTCATGGTAATTTGGGAGGCTTGAAGAGTAAATGATAGGTAGCGCAGCATAGCGATAGAACGAAGCAACTAGCCACGAGGACGAACCAAGCGTAGACGAACGAATCCTCACGATCGCAACGAAACGGGAATTATCGAGAAGAAGCACACCACACGATAAACACACCACACATGAACAAGACATGATGCGCAACCAAGCATGATGCATGAAAAGGCTACATGAAGCTACTCATGTCAAGAGATGATGCAAACAAGAGCAACACATCAAGGCAAGTTTAAATGAGGCCGGGAACAACATATAACAATTCCGGTAAGTCCTCAGATGCATATTTAGAAATTGGTCCAGATCTGAATAAACCTTATGTTCAAGTTCTTAAACAGCAAGTTAAGGTGCAACAAGATGATCTACATGAAATTCTAGTCAAGTTACATATAAAGTTCAATTAATTCAGAGCTACGGCCTAGAAGATATAAGCAAATCAAGTTAAACATGGCATTGATGCAAAATGCATACAAACATCAAGCAAACACCTCAAAACAAGGACACACCATGATAATATGAAACTACATGCAAATCTAAGCAAGTTTCATATAGAGCACACTCAAAACGGAGCAACGGTTCAACACATACACTCTATACAAGTGATAACAACAATCTGTCCAAAACAGCAACTAGGCATCTTGCAAGCATCAAAACAATATGCTACAACACCCCAACATGAGATCAAAAGGCATGGACATGATGTACAGGTAAAGCATAACAAAACATGAACACTGAGCTATCTCCAGAAAGCACTAGAACATGCTCAAACACACATGGCAAGATTGCAAATAATAACAGTTCAGACTTTGCAGAAAATAACATCAGGTTGCAATGTTTAGAGCTATCGAACAACATGTTACAGGAAATTATCATGGAAAACAAAGGTATGGCATGAATCTACTAATTGCATAGAACAAAAGTCCCTTACTAACCATGAGCCAAAAAGGAACAGAAAATATAATGGCACCCACGTAAACATAGCAAGTTATATGACAGATTCATACATGGCAGGAACAACAATAAGTAGGCATGTAGATGAGCTTGTACCACTCACCACAGATTAATACATGGCATGGAAAGGCAACCAACAGTAAGAAGACATGATTATGAAGCTAAACATGGCAAGAGCAAGTTCATAGGGTGCATGGATCACTAGCAAAACACATGGCAACAACTGAACTTAATGTTACCAGGCTGACAACAACATTATTTAGCAACTTTGGAGCAAGATTACAACAAGATGCAGCAGGCTATAAATGCAACCAGAGGCACAGATAGATAGCGCATAACATGTAGAACAAAACACCCTTAGTGAATATCGCCAGATTATGCATAGAATGACTTGTAGCAGCAGGTTTACATAGCATCACGAAATAACAGATTCAGCCTAGCAATACAGCAACAACGAGTACACTACTTAACAAGCTTTATTCACTCACCACAAGTCATTGCATGAAAAGATAAGCATAGCATCAGCAAGAAGACATGTTTATGAAACAAACCAAGGCAAGAACAAGTTCATAGCATGCAAGGATCAACTACAATAACCTTGGCAAAATTGAATAACATGTAAACAATCTGCCAGGAAACATTTTGTAGCAAAAGTAGAGCACGAAAATGACATGCTAGACTACTCCATAATTGCAACCAGGGGCATGGATGGATAGAGAAACACCATATGTTCAAAACATCTTTACTGAAGTATCTCAAAATAAGCATGGATCTCTCTGTAGCAACATGTTTACATGGCATCAAAATAACAGCAGAACAGGGACTAAAATCAGCAACATCACGAAGCCTAGTTTGCATGCTTGTGCTAGTCACCACATTGATCACAAAATGACATGGCAAGCACCTCTGTAAAGATGGCATAATATAGATCAAAAGACATGTAGACATCAACCTCATAGGATGCACACATCAATCATGGCAAAAATGACAAATGAGCATGTTCTGTTAACAGTCAGCAGACAACATTATATAGCACTCTTGCAGCGAAGATTTAGGCATCAAGATGAACTCAAATGAACGTGGTGAAATGGAATGAAATGTAGATCATCTCTCAGTGAACATTTTGATATATTACACGCACGAAACGGAACAGTATGCATGGAGTTATGATGCAATGAACAGGGCAACAGAATGCTGAAAAATCAGGGACAGGCAATTTTTTTTAAAAAAAACGAGTGAGCGCAAAATTGCTATATAGCGCACGGTGCGAGGGATAGCTGGGTTGCTCACCAATGGGCTCGGCCCATATGCAGAGGAGGTGAGGCAGGCCGGTGGGGGAGTCGGGCTGGACCGTGGCCTACGTGGCCCGCGTGGCTGGAGGAGGCCCAGGACGGCACCGAGCGCCCGAGCTCGTCGCTCGATCCAGGAGGTCAAGCAAGGCGGCGGCGCTGGCGGGGCTCCGGCGATGCAGGGACGGGGATGAGGTAGGGGCCGGAGAGGAGGCAACAGGGGTCGCAGAGATGGCGCGGGGCGCCGGCGGCGAGGTCCGTTGGCGGCGGCGAGGCGCTCCGGTGGCTGGCGGTGCACCGGGGAGCCGGGCGGCGCGGGGGCGCGGTGCTCCGGCGAGCCGGGCGGCGTGGGGCATGGGACAGGGCGGCGGAGGTGGGCGGCGCCGACGAGGCGGCAGTCGACGGTGGCGGGGATGCGCGCCGGCGAGGGACCGGCCGGTGGGGAGCAAATCCGGCGGTGGGGTCGGCAGATCCGGCGAGGCGGCGTGCAACGGGCGCGGGCTCCTTCAGGCCCGGCGCGGCTCGGGCCGGGCCCGATCTGGGCCTCACGGGCGCGGCGGCGGGGAGGAGAGAGAGAGGGCGTGGGGGGGGGGGACGTGGCGCTGTGGGATTGGGCGCGGGGGCGTCGACAATGACGTGGAGGCCTGTGATTCGCCGGAGTGAGGTGGCGGTGGACACATCCGGCGGCGGAACGGACATGTCCGGCTGCGGGAGGAGGAAGATGGCTAGGGTTTGGACTGCGCGAAAAATCCGGGAGGGGCACATATTTATAGGTAGAGGGAGCTAGGAGAGTCCAAATGAGGAGCGATTTTCGCCCACACGATCGTGATCGAACGACCGAGAGCATGGAGGGAGTTTGCTGGGTTTTGGGCCACTTTGGAGGGGTGTTGGGCTGCAATACAAAAGGGGCTTTGTGGGCTACGCGGTTAACCGTTGGAGTATAAAACAGACTCGAAATGGCACGAAACTTGACAGGTGGTCTACCGGTGCTATACCAAGGCCGCTTGGCAAACCTCAGGCCATTCCGAGAAAGTTTAACACCCGCTCACAACGAGAGACAAAAGGGGAACGCCGGAGGACATAGGAGTGTCGGATTGCAAAACGGACAATGGGGAAAATGTTCGGATGCATGAGACGAACACGTATGCAAAATGAGATGCACAAGATGACATGATAAAATGCAACACGCAAGCAAATGACATGGCAACGACAGCAAATAACTGGCGGACACCTGGCGCATCGAATCCGGGGCGTTACAATAGACAACAACATGTCCCTAGTGAGCCTCTACCGGACTAGCTCGTTGATCAAACATGACGATGGTTTCCTAGTCATGGACATGAGATGTCTTTTGGTAACGAGATCACATCTTAGGAGAATGATGTGATGGACAAGACCCAAACTATAAACATAGCATGTGATCGTATCAAGTTTATTTCTATCGTTTTCTGCATGTCAAGTATATGTTCCTATGACCATGGGATCATGCGACTCACTAACACCGGAGGAGTACCTTGTGTGTACCAAATGTCGCAACATAATTGGGTGACTATAAAGGTGCTCTACAGGTATCTCCGAGGGTGTCTGTTGAGTTGGAATGGATCAAGACTGGGATTTGTCACTCTGTAAGACGGAGAGGTGTCTCAGGGCCCACTCGGTAATACAACATAACAATGAGCTTGCAAGCAATGTGACTAAAGTGTTAGACACGGGATCTTGTATTACGAAACAAGTAAAGAGACTACAGGAACTGGCACTGGATCAATAGGTTAGTCCAATAAATCATATAAAAAGTTGCCATAATATGTGAAAGTTGTACACTATTGGCGTGAAACAATGAAAAATTGTAGATACGACGGAGACGTATCAGGGGGGGGGTCTTCTCCTTTTCATTTGTTTTGGTTCTCCCTTTTCGTTTTCATTTATTTTACTTTTCTATTTTCTTTTATTTCTTTAATGGTTATAGTTTTATAAAATACACAAATGGTTCCTAAATTGGTATTACTATATTTACTACTTCCACATTAATTTGGGTAGCTAAATAAAATAGTTTAACATTTTATAAATAATAAAAGGCATTTATTAAATTGGTTATGCTGATGTCTCATTCACATTAGAGTATTTAAACATCTTATCTCTATCATAATTACCTATGCATTATATGTCACCTCTCGAAAATTTTAGTTTTAATTTTTGAAAACTTTTGTCATTTGCCTTTGATTTAAATTTGAATTTGAATCGTTTTGAACCATCACGATATTAAAAATAGTAATCGCGGTGATGTGATATTATTAGCAGAGGTTCTATGTAGCTTAATTATCCGGGTGTCACAATAGTGGTCGATGTGTGGAGTAATAGTAGTAGATGTAGGCAGGAGTCGGTCTACTTTGTCACGGATGTGATGCCTATATTCATGATCATTGCCTTAGATATCGTCATAACTATGCAGTTTTCTATCAGTTGCTCAACAATAATTTGTTTACCCACTTTATGCTTTTATCAAGAGAGAAGCCTCTAGTGAAACTTATGGCCCCCATGTCCAACTTTACCATATTATTTTCAGATCTATAAAATCAAAAACCCAGAAATACATTGCTGCAATTTATTTACTTTTATTTACTTTTGCACTTTTACTTATCTTTTATACCCATCTCCATCAGATCTCACTCTTGCTAGTGACCGTGAAGGGATTGACAACCCCTTTTTCGCGTTGTGTGCAAGTGTTTGCTAGTTTGTGCAGGTGCATCCATTGGAGATTTGTGTGTTCCTCCTACTGGATTGATACCTTGGTTCTTAACTGAGGGAAATACTTATATGTACTTTGATGCATCACCCTTTGCTCTTCAATGGAAAAATCAATGCAAGCTCAAGAAGTAGAAGAAGGGGCGGCATCCATGATTCCTCAGAAGAGGGAGAGGCGGTCACCATCGATCTAGTAGGGATAGGTGGAAGCCTGGTGGAGAAGAAGATGAGTCGGCAAGATCAAATGTGGTTGTCCAACTGTCGTATTTAAACAGGATGGCACACGAACCTTACCTAAGATGGCACCACAGTGGGCCGGCTCACAATGCTTTTGGCCCTGTCCTCCAGGAAAAACAATGATGCTGCTGAAGAAAGAAGAGATCAGCTTCACAAGGAGTTGGGAAGGTCAAACACACGAAGAAAGGAGCCTAACAGAGGTCTCGAAGCCTGGATGCCCGTGACCTCCGCCACACTCGGGGCTACTGACGGGGTCCCATTCCAGGGGTACCTGACGCGAGGGAGCCCGGCCTCAACCTTGAACAGGGCCCACCAGGCCCAAGAGATATCATGGAGCCATAGGGGGCAAAGGTGATGTGTGTGTTCCCCAAGATGGAGGGCGGCGGCCGAACTAATCTCACCTACCCTCTCGTGTAAACCCTGGGCCTCTCCTGTCTATATAAGCCTAGGACCTTGTTCAGGATCCAATCTGACATCCAACTCTCGGTAGCCATCCCGTACACCATTGTAATCCTGCACATGAGGTATCCCCTCACCATTAATAACAAGAAGAAGCAGGATGTAAGGTATTACTCTTCGAAGGACCGAACCTTGGTAAACTGTGTGCGCAGACTCCATTCTGGTACTTTCGATCTCATCATGAACCATATCGAGGGATCTGACGGGAATTTTCTCCGTCATCGAATGATCGACATTCTTCTTCAATCTCTCGTCTTCTTCCTCCAGCGCTGACAAGACCACCTGCTCCAGCCTCCGGCGTCCAATGGCGCTGCTTCACGTGCCTTGCTACGAAACACCACCCTACCAATGGCTAGGCCATCCATCCACTACACCGCACCTCCTATTATTCATTGCCGAGTGTAGCCCCACCCTGCACCCAAACCAGTCAACCCTTGTACTCCCCTTCGCCTAGGACTGCACTACTGCATCTTCCCCATCTCCGGGTCATTCCCTTTCTAGGCCTCATCGTCGTCCCCTGCCTTGGTCACTACAAAAAAAGACACTTCCGTGATGATACATGTTTGTCACAGTTGGTCACATTTTCTGTCATGCATGTACATCCATGACGATTTTATGACGGAATCAAGATAGTCATACATGTGATGTCGTAGAAGTGTTCCATGAAAATACCAAAATTATCATCACGGAAGTGTCCACTTCCATGACGATTAATGGAGCGTCATGGAAGTGTTTTCGTCAAGGGTAACCGACACATGGCATACATCATAACGGGTCGCCATTAAGCTATCGGGTTCTGGTTTGGATCCGATAACCCGTTAACAGCCCCGACCAATGGGGATTTTCCATGTGTAAAATTCTCATTCACCATAGGATCCACATGTCAGCTCAGTGTTGGGACAGATGTCATCTACTCATTGTACGGTAGGTGCCTATGATACGTTTGCACGTGGCAAGGCCCAACAATGGCCCATTTAGGTGAAAGAGGCCGGCCGAGTCAAAATTAGCAGGGCATCCCATATAGGGCCTATTTGTGTCTAGTCCATTTAAGCCCATGGCTCATACGAGATGTGCCAATTCGGCCCGTCAATGACCCATTAACTATTTGACACCATTGCAGCCCATCGTCAATTCGAGCCCGTTAACAGGCTGCTATATATTTGGGCTCAATATCGGCCCCATGTGGTTTTCGGCCTGTTAACGGCCCATTCAAGGGATTGGCCAATTTTCAGGATGTACGTCTTTCAGCCTTTTAGCGACCCATTTAAGTGTTGGGCCAATTTCTAGCACGGTGTGCCAATTTAGCGACCCGGTTGTATTAACAGGAAACTTAGTACATGTGTGAATACATATACAAAATATATAGTCCCTAGTATGCCTCTACTTGACTAGCTCGTTAATCAAAGATGGTTATGTTTCCTAACCATACACATGTGTTGTCATTTGAGGAACGGGATCACATCATTAGGAGAATGATATGATGGACATTACCCATCTATTAGCTTAGCATTATGATTGTTACAGTTTCATTGCTACTGCTCTCTTCATGACTTATACATGTTCCTCAGACTATGAGATTATGCAACTCCCGAATACCGGAGGAACACTTTGTGTGCTACCAAATGTCACAACGTAAAATGGTGATTATGAAGGTGCTCTACAGGTGTCTCCGAAGGTGTTTGTTGGGTTGACATAGGTCGAGAATAGGATTTGTCACTCTGTGTTTCGGAGAGGTATCTCTGGGCCCTCTCGGTAATGCTCATCACTATAAGCCTTGCTAGCATTGTAACTAATGAGTTAGTTACGGGACGAAGTATTACGGAACGAGTAAAGAGACTTGCCGGTAACGAGATTGAACTAGGTATGATGATACCGACGATCGAATCTCGGGCAAGTAACATACCAATGACAAAGGGAACAACGTATGTTGTTATGCGGTTTGATCGATAAAGATCTTCGTAGAATATGTAGGAACCAATATGAGCATCCAGGTTCCACTATTGGTTATTGATCGGAGACGTGTCTCGGTCATGTCTACATAGTTCTCGAACCCGCAGGGTCCGCACGCTTAACGTTCGATGGCGATTGGTATTATGAGTTTATGTGATATGATGTACCAAAGATTGTTTGGAGTCCTGGATATGATCACGGACATGACGAGGAGTCTCGAAATGGTCGAGACATAAAGATTGATATATTGGACGACTATATTCGGACACCAGAAATGTTCCGGAGAAGTTTCAGATAAAATCGGAGTACCGGGGGTTACCGGAACCCTCCCCGAGAAGCTATTGGGCATGACGGGCCTTAGTGAAGAAGTGAGAGGGCCGGCCAGGAGCTGGCGCGTGCTCTCCTTGCCCTAGTCTGAATTGGACAAGGGGAGTGAGGGAGTCCTAGACAAAGGGGTCCTCAGACAGTCGCACTATATACTATGGTCGGACTATTGGACTATGAAGATACAAGATAGAAGACTTCGTCCCATGTCCGGATGGGACTCTCCTTGGTGTGGAAGGCAAGCTTGGCTATTCGGATATGTAGATTCCTTTCTCCGTAACCGACTTTGTACAACCCTAGCCCCGCCGGTGTCTATATAAATCGGAGGGTTTAGACTTCTAGGGTTGAGCCGCAACAATCATAACCTCATAGACTAGATTTCTAGGGTTTAGCCATTACGATCTCATGGTAGATCAACTCTTGTAATACTCATATTCATCAAGATCAATCAAGAAGGAACTAGGGTATTACCTCCATAGAGAGGGCCCGAACCTGGGTAACCATTGTGTCCCCCGCCTCCTGTTACCATTAGCCTTAGACACACAGTTCGGGACCCCCTACCCGAGATCCACAGGTTTTGATACCGACATTGGTGCTTTCATTGAGAGTTCCATTGTGACATCGAAGATAGGCTTGATGGCTCCATGATACGTCTCCAACGTATCTATAATTTTTTATTGCTCTATGCTACTTTATTTACTGTTTTGGACTATATTGGGCTTTATTTTCCACTTTTATATTATTTTTGGGACTAACCTATTAACCAGAGGCCCAGCCCAAAATTGCTGTTTTTTGCCTATTTCAGTGTTTCGAAGAAACGAAATATCAAATGGAGTCCAAATGGAATGAAACCTTCGGGGACGTGATTTTCTCACCGAACGTGATCCAAGAGACTTGGACCCTGCTCCCATGAACAACAGAGGCGGTCACGAGGGTGGGCGGCGCCCCCCCTAGGGCGCGCCCCCCTGCCTCGTGGACCCCCTGTTGCTCCACCGACGTACTCCTTCCTCCTATATATACCTATGTACCCCCAAACGATCAGAACAGGAGCCAAAAACCTAATTCCACCACTGCAACTTCCTGTATCCACGAGATCCCATCTTGGGGCCTGTTCCGGAGCTCTGCCAGAGGGGGCATCCACCACGGAGGGCTTCTACATCAACACCATAGCCCTTCCGATGAAGTGTGAGTAGGTTACTTCAGACCTTCGGGTCCATAGCTAGTAGCTAGATGGCTTCTTCTCTCTTTTTGGATCTCAATACAATGTTCTCCCCCTCTCTCGTGGAGATCTATTCGATGTAATCTTCTTTCTGCGGTGTGTTTGTTGAGATCGATGAATTGTGGGTTTATGATCCAGCTTATCTATGAATAATATTTGAATCTTCTCTGAATTATTTTATGTATGATTGGTTATCTTTGCAAGTCTCTTCGAATTATCCGTTTGGTTTGGCCAACTAGATTGGTAGTTCTTGCCATGGGATAAGTGCTTAGCTTTGGGTTCAATCTTGCGGTGTCCTTTCCTAGTGACAGAAGGGGCAGCAAGGCACGTATTGTATTGTTGCCATCGAGGATAACAAGATGGGGTTTTATCATATTGCATATATTTATCCCTCTACATCATGTCATCTTGCTTAAGGCGTTACTCTGTTTTTAACTTAATACTCTAGATGCATGCTGGATAGCGGTCGATGAGTGGAGTAATAGTAGTAGATGCAGAATCATTTCGATCTACTTGTCTTGGACGTGATGCCTATATACATGATCATACCTAGATATACTCATAACTATGCTCAATTCTGTCAATTGCTCAACAGTAATTTGTTCACCCACCGTAGAATATTTATGCTCTTGAGAGAAGCCACTAGTGAAACCTATGGCCCCCGGGTCTATTCTCATCATATCAATCTCCATTACTTTAATACTTGCTTTGTTTTTACTTTGCCTTTTACTTTTCACTTTGCATCTATATACCAAAAATATTATTTATCATCTCTATCAGATCTAACTCTCGTAAGTGACCGTGAAGGGATTGACAACCCCTAATCACGTTGGTTGCAAGGAGCTATCGTTTTGTGTAGGTACGAGGGACTTGTGCGTGGCCTCCTACTGGATTGATACCTTGGTTCTCAAAAACTGAGGGAAATACTTACGCTACTTTGCTGCATCATCCTCTCCTCTTCGAGGAAATCCAACGCAGTGCTCAAGAGGTAGCAAGAATAATTTCTGGCGCCGTTGCCAGGGAGGCTCACGCAAGAGCAAGTCAACCATACCAAGTACCCATCACAATCCCTATCTCTCGCATTACATTATTTGCCATTTGCCTCTCGTTTTCCTCTCCCCCAGTTCACCATTGTCGTTTTATTCGCCCTCTCTTTCCCAATCTCCTCCTCTATTTTTTCCTGTTGCCTTTTTCCTCGTCCGTTTGTTTGCTCGTGTGTTAGTTTGCTTGCTTGTCGCGATGGCTCTACCTAGATTTGGTTATCTTCACCTTAAAAGGCTAGAGGAGATCGAAAGCAATGTCAGAAAGTTTATGGTTTTGCAATTTGAGCATAATAATTTCTTTAGAAACGAGCTTAAGGAACAAAAACGTTTTATGAGTTATATGAATAAAGAACTCGATGATATGTCTAAAGAATTTGATGGTATAAGATCCCAAAGTGCTCGTCTTGAAAAGATGACCGCTGAAATTTCAGATACGCAAGCTACCTTAGTCAATAAGATGGCCGCTAAACCGAATTCCTATGAAAATCAAGATGAAGATCTAAAAGTTATTGATGTGTCTCCCATTAAATCTTTGTTTTGCAATATGAATCTTGATGAAACTGAATATGATCTTCATTTACCTAGAAGGCATTCCAAAAATTCGGAGTATTTAGATCTTGATGATGAAATTGATATATGTGGGATTGAAAGAAATAAAATCCTAGATGTTGCTAAACCCACTATTTTGGATCTCAAGGAATTTAATTATAAAAATTGCTCTTTAATTGATTGTATTTCCTTGTTGCAATCCGTGCTAAATTCTCCTCATGCTTATAGTCAAAATAAGGCCTTTACCGAACACATTGTTGATGCCTTGATGCAATTTTATGAAGAAAAACTTGAGTTGAAAGTTTCTGTCCCTAGAAAACTCTATTATGAGTGGGAACCTACTACTAAAATTAAAATTAAAGATTATGAGTTTCATGCTTTGTGTGATTTGGGTGCTAGTGTCTCCACTATTCCCAAAACTTTGTGTGATTTGCTAGATTTTCGTGACTTTGATGATTGCTCTCTAAACTTGCATCTTGCGGATTCCACTATTAAAAAGCCTATGGGAAGAATTAATGATGATTGTTGCAAATAGGAATTATGTGCCCGTAGATTTTATCGTTCTTGATATAGATTGCAATCCTTCATGTCCTATTATTCTTGGTAGACCTTTCCTTAGAACGATTGGTGCAATTATCGATATGAAGGAAGGGAATATTAGATTTCAATTTCCATTAAAGAAAGGCATGGAACACTTTCCTAGAAAGAAAATAAAATTACCATATGAATATATCATGAGAGCCACTTATGGATTGCCTACCAAAGATGGCAATACCTAGATCTATCCTTGCTTTTATGCCTAGCTAGGGGCGTTAAACGATAGCGTTTGTTGGGAGGCAACCCAATTTTATTTTTAGGTTTTTCATTTTGCTAATATTTAGGAATAAATAATCCATCTAGCCTCTGTTTAGATGTGGTTTTATGTTTTAGTTAGTGTTTGTGCCAAGTAGAACCTATAGGATAACCTACGATGATAGTTGATTTGATTCTGCTGAAAAACAGAAACTTTGCGCGCACAAATATAATTTTATTAAATCACAGAAACGTGATTTTGCGTTCATTCTTTTTGCTGCTGTTCAATAAACAAATTGTCCAGGACTTCCTATTTTGGTAGGATTTTTAGAGTTCCAGAAGTTTGCGTTAGTTGCATATTACTACATACTATTCTGTTTTTGACAGATTCTATTTTGCGTGTGTTGTTTGCTTATTTTGATGAATCTATGGCTAGTAAAATAGTTTATAATCCATAGAGAAGTTGTAATACAGTAGGTTTAACACCAATATAAATAAAGAATGAGTTCATTACAGTACCTTAAATAGTCTTTTGTTTTCTTTCTCTAACGGAGCTCACGAGATTTCTATTGAGTTTTGTGTTGTGACGTTTTCAAGTTCTGGGTGAATTATTTTGATGGATTATGGAAAAAGGAGTGGAAAGAGCCTAAGCTTGGGGATGCCCATGGCACCCCCAAGATAATCCAAGGACACCAAAAATTCAAAGCTTGGGGATGCCCCGGAAGGCATCCCCTCTTTCGTCTACTTCCATCGGTAATTTACTTGGAGCTATATTTTTATTCACCACATGATATGTGTTTTGCTTGGAGCGTCTTGTATTATTTGCGTCTTTGCTTGTTAGTTTACCACAATCATCCTTGCTGTACAAACCTTTTGAGAGAGCCATACACAAATTGGAATTTGCTAGAATACTCTATGTGCTTCATTTACATCTTTTGAGCTTGATAATTTTGCTCTTAGTGCTTCACTTATACCTTTTGAGTGTGATAATTTTTGCTCTAGTGCTTCACTTAGATCTTTTAGAGCACGGTGGTGGATTTGTTTTAAAGAAACTATTGATCTCTCATGCTTCACTTAGATTATTTTGAGAGTCGTTAATAGCATGGTGATTTGCTTAATATTAATATACTTGGTATTCAAGATATGTGAAACTTTCTTTTGAGTGCGTTGAATACTAAGGTAAGTTTGATGCTTGATAATTGTTTTGAGATATGAAGATGGTGATATTAGAGTCATGCTAGTTGAGTAGTTGTGAATTTAAAGAATACTTGTGTTGAAGTTTGTGATTCCCGTAGCATGCACGTATGGTGAACCGTTATGTGATGAACTCGGAGCATGATTTATTTATTGATTGTCTTCCTTATGAGTGGCGGTCGGGGATGAGCGATGGTCTTTTCCTACCAATCTATCCCCCTAGGAGCATGTGCGTAATACTTTGCTTTGATAACTTCTAGATTTTTGCAATAAGTATATGAGTTCTTTATGACTAATGTTGAGTCCATGGATTATACGCACTTTTTCCCATCCTTCCACCATACACCCACAATATATCTTCCTCAAAACAGCCACCATACCTACCTATCATGGCATTTCCATAGACATTCCGAGATATATTGCCATGCAACTTTCCACCGTTCTGTTTATTATGACACGCTCCATCATTGTCATATTGCCAGCATGATCATGTAGTTGACATCGTATTTGTGGCAAAGCCACCGTTCATAATTCTTTCATACATGTCACTCTTGATTCATTGCATATCCCAGTACACCGCCGGAGGCATTCATATATTGTCATATCTTGTTCTAAGAGTCGAGTTGTAATTGTTGAGTTTGTAAGAAAAATAAAAGTGTGATGATCATAATTTTTTAGAGCATTGTCCCAATTGAGGAAAGGATGATGGAGACCATGATTCCCCCACAAGTCGGGATGAGACTCCGGACGAAAAATGAAAAAAAAGAAAAATGAAAAAAAAGAGGCCATAAAAAGAAGAAGAGAAAAGGCCCAAATAAAAAAAATGATGAGAGAAAAAGAGAGAAGGGACAATGGTACTATCCTTTTACCACACTTGTGCTTCAAAGTAGCACCAAGATCTTCATGATAGAGAGTCTCTCATTTTGTCACTTTCATATACTAGTGGGAATTTTTCATTATAGAACTTGGCTTGTATATTCCAATGATGGGCTTCCTCAAATGCCCTAGGTCTTCGTGAGCAAGCAAGTTGGATGCACACCCACTTAGTTTCTTTTATTGAGCGTTCATATACTTATAGCTCTAGTGCATCCGTTGCATGGCAATCCCTACTCACTCACATTGATATCTATTGATGGGCATCTCCATAGCCCGTTGATACGCCTAGTTGATGTGAGACTATCTTCCCTCTTTTTGTCTTCTCCACAACCACCATTCTATTCCACATATAGTGCCATATCCATGGCTCACGCTCATGTATTGCGTGAAGATTGAAAAAGTTTTGAGAATGTCATAAGTATGAAACAATTGCTTGGCTTGTCATCGGGGTTGTGCATGATTTAAATATTTTATGTGGGGAAGATGGAGCATAGCCAGACTATATGATTTTGCAGGGATAACTTTCTTTGGCCATGTTATTTTGAGAAGACATAATTGCTTAGTTAGTATGCTTGAAGTATTATTATTTTTATGTCAATATGAACTTTTGTCTTGAATCTTTCGGATCTGAATATTCATACCACAATTAAGAAGATTTACATTGAAATTATGCCAAAGTATCACTCCGCATCAAAAATTCTCTTTTTATCATTTACCTACTGGAGGACGAGCAGGAATTAAGCTTGGGGATGCCTGATACGTCTCCAACGTATCTATAATTTTTTATTGCTCCATGCTACTTTATTTACTTTTTTGGACTATATTGGGCTTTATTTTCCACTTTTATATTATTTTTGGGACCAACCTATTAACCGGAGGCCCAGCCCAGAATTGTTGTTTTTGCCTATTTCAGTGTTTCGAAGAAACGGAATATCAAACGGAGTCCAAACAGAATGAAACCTTCGGGAACGTGATTTTCTCACCGAACGTGATCCAGGAGACTTGGACCCTGCTCCAAGGAACAACAGAGGCAGTCACGAGGGTGGGGGGCGCCCCCCCTAGGGCGCGCCCCCTGCCTCGTGGACCCCCTGTTGCTCCACCAACGTACTCCTTCCTCCTATATATACCTACATACCCCCAAACGATCAGAAAAGGAGCCAAAAACCTAATTCCACCGTCGCAACTTCCTGTATCCACGAGATCCCATCTTGGGGCCTGTTCCGGAGCTCCAGCGGAGGGGGAATCCACCATGGAGGGCTTCTACGTCAACACCATAGCCCTTCCGATGAAGTGTGAGTAGTTTACTTCAGACCTTCGGGTCCATAGCTAGTAGCTAGATGGCTTCTTCTCTCTTTTTGGATCTCAATACAATGTTCTCCCCCTCTCTCGTGGAGATCTATTTGATGTAATCTTTTTTCTGCGGTGTGTTTGTTGAGACCGATGAATTGTGGGTTTATGATCCAGCTTATCTATGAATAATATTTGAATCTTCTCTGAATTCTTTTATGTATGATTGGTTATCTTTGCAAGTCTCTTCGAATTATCCGTTTGGTTTGGCTAACTAGATTGGTAGTTGTCGATGTTCTGGGAACGGGGGTCCCCAGACTTGCCTGCCTGCGGCCTGTGGCGTGGCTGAAAGGTGGCCCAGCACGGCCCATCTTCATCAACACAAGCTCAAGACCCTCACGAGGGGCCAAGCCTCGCGGGGCGGACGACAAGGAGCTTCCTCAGGCACGGCCTCATCAGGCTGGCTCACGAGGAGGCAGAGAGTTCAAGGCGGGGTACCTCGCGAGGTGCCCATGACGCAAGCCATGATGACCAAGGGTGCCAGCCGGGCGCCAGCCTGCGCAGTGTCCTTCTTTCCTCTTTGGTGCAAGGGAAGCAAGCGCAGGCGAGAGCATCAAGCAAAGGCATCCATTTTGGTGCAACAAGACCAAGACCAGTCCAACGGCAGGATTGAGGTCACCGTGGAGCCCAAGTCGGTGTCACCACCAGAGCCTTTGACAGGCGAGGACCAACTTTAGTCAGGATAATTGTACCAGATGTTCCCCTTCAAAATGGCCAATTGTTGGCACCCTTCCCGCTCAATATTTGGGAAGAGGCCCAGGGCCTTTGCCTATAAATAGGACTAGCCACCCACAGGGTAGAGGCATCTGGATAGGAATCTGGATATAAGATGGGCATCTAGAATCAGCCCCTCCAAAGGGACAACACCACCACAAGAACAAACCCCCGCGGGGCTGTTCTTCCTTGTATTGTTCATCATCAACCCAAGAGGCAATCCACCACGCCACACACTGGAGTAGGGTATTACACCACAATGGTGGCCTGAACCAGTATAAACCCTGTGTCTCTTGTGTTGTTCTTCTCGTAGTTTAGATCCTAGCGATTCGGCGAGGAACAGGTAAGTAGAAGGCGAAACCTCCGCGTGCACCCAAGTGTTCAAACCTCAAGGGTCTGCCGGAACCCTAAATCCGACATTTGGCGCGTGAGGTAGGGGGTGCTCCGGAATTCGTCTTCCGTCGCCCTGTTCTTCTCCGACCGTCGCGTCCATGTCTGACGCACGTCGGGTTCGCGCCGAGCGCTGAGCCGCCCTCGCTTCCCGCGTCGCCCAGGCGGCTCCCGTCGGCGGGCGCCCCCGTCGTTCCCCGTCGCCTGCCGTCAACGCCGCCACCGGCCCGGCGGGGAACGAGCAGCAAGCATCATCCCAGCACCCGTCCATGAGGCGAGATGGCCACCTCGCTACGCCCTCGCTCACCCCCACTAGTTCTTCGTCCCGCGCGCCCCCGCGGCCATGGAGGCTCGAGCCGCGCTCATCGCGGCAAACGAGCTCCTGCGCTACCGCCCAGTCGACGACATCTACGAAGAATGGCTCGACCGAGTCGCCGAACTCGTCCACGCTGCTGGGGGCTCCCCCATGCCATCTTTCTCGCTGCACCGCGCCCCGCCATGCGCGGGCAATGAAGCTCCTGGGGCGCCTCAGCCGCCTCCCCCTCAAGAAGGCGCCCTGGCTCCAAGGCGCGCGGCCCCTGGGCGGAACCCGCCCCGTCAGGAACCAGCGCGGCAGGAGCAGAGCTGCCAAGAGGTCCCTCGCCCTCGAGAAGCTGCCCGAGCGCTCCCTGCTCCGGCCCGTCCCGACCACGCTCCTGCTCCAGCACCTCAAGACCCCGCGCTGCACCCATCTGCGGCGCACGGGGACCCACAGGACCGAGCCCTTCGTCCTCCAAGGCCTCCTGTGGTCACAGTGGGCTGCCGCGCCTTCACCACCGAGCTACGCACCGTCGCGTGTCCCGGCAAGTTCAAGCCAGACCTGCCTCCTCGCTACAACGGCACGGCTGACCCTGTAGAGTTCCTCCAGCTCTAAGAGCTGGGCATCGAGGCTGCCAACGGAGATGAGAAGGTCATGGCGAACTGGTTTCCCATGGCTCTCAAGGACGGGGCCCACAGATGGCTTCTGAGCCTGGCCCCAGGCACAATCTCCTCCTGGGACGAGATGCGCACCCGCTTCATCGCCAACTTCTAGGGTACCCGCGACCGGCCACCCGCCGTGAGCGACATGCGCCGCATCAAGCAGCAACCAGGGGAAACCCTGGAGAAGTACATCCAGTGCTTCAACAACGCGCACCTCAAGATTCCCAAGGTGACCGAGGAGGCCATCATCTCAGCCTTCTCTGATGGCGTGCGTGACGTCAAAATGAAGGAGGAGCTCGCAATGCATGAAGACATGTGCACTTCCTTGGAGCTGTTCAACCTGGCGACCAAGTGCGCCAGGGCTGAGGAAGGGTGTCTCTCCCTCCTCGAGTTGCCTGCCACAGACCCTGAAGAGAAGAAGCCCAAGGCCAAGGACGTGAAGCGCAAAGGGGCTGCCGTGCTCGCGGCAGAACAAGACACCAAGCGGGGCAGAGATAAGCCCGAATCCTCCAAGGGCAGTCGGTACTGCGTGTACCACGACCTCCACACCCATAACACCAATGAATGCCAAGAGCTCCGGGCCGTGCGTGAAGGACAGACTGGCCGGCGTCCCGACCGCAGCAACCGGGGCTACAAACGAGGAGGAGGAAGGAACGCAGGGCGCTGGGAAGACCGCGGCCCACGTTAGGGGTGGCGCGACCAACCTCGCAAGGATCGCTGGCAGGACCCGCCTCGCGAGGGAGGCTGGAGAGATCAGCCTCGCGAGGATCGCCCACAAGGTAACGCAGACCTCCCTCCGCTACCGCCACAGCCAAGGAGAAATGAGGACCGTCATCAGGACGAAGGGGCTGGGGGCTTCCAGGAACCACGTGCGATCGCCTGCATCCTAGGCGGAGCTCAAGCCCCAGCCTCTTAGCGCATCTTCAAGCAGTTCGCCCGTGAAGTGAATGCAGTCCTCCCCAAGCTCTAGGCCATGCGCTCTCTCAGGTGGTCGGCGTGTACCATCACGTTCAGCTCAGCGGATCAGCTCATGTGCGCGGCCACAGCCGGAGTCCTCCCGATGCTTTGTTCCCCAATCATCAGCAACGTGCTAGTCACCAGGACCCTCATTGATGGCGGGGCAGGGCTCAACGTCCTGTCCGTGGAAACATTCAACAATCTCCAAGTACCCTACAGCCAGCTTCAGCCAACCAAGCCTTTCTCCGGAGTCACCGACGGCTCCACGGTCCCGATTGGGCAGGTCCGCCTCCCTGTCACCTTCGGGGCACGCGACAACTACCGCACTGAGCTTATCGACTTCGACATCACCCACATTCGCCTGCTGTACAACGCCATCCTCGGGTACCCAGCGCTGGCCAGGTTCATGGCCGTAACCCACCATGGCTACAACGTCCTCAAGATGCCAGGAAGTGGCGGAGTCATCACGGTGCCCTGCAAAGAGAGAGACACAGTGTGCTCCCTGGAGAGAGCCTTTCAGGCCGCATCACTGGAAGACCCGGATCGCGGAAGCAGGAGGCTTCCCGAGGCCACCCCAAGAAGAAGAAGACATCGACCGGCCTGGCCCCTTAGGAGGCAGGTCCCTTAGGACCCGCACCTGCTCAGGGGGAACCTCCTTCCATCGCATAGGGAAGCGCGCCCGGTGCCCTCCTCAGGCAGGGCTCGGGGGCTCTCCCCTGGAGGGCCATCGACCTCGCCAAGGTCACGAGGGAGGCGCTTGGGCACCACGTGGAGGCGTGTTTCGAAGCACGTTTCCATCAAGAAGGAGCAAGGCAAGGAGGGCCAAACCCTCAGGAGTTCGTCAGCAAGGCCATTCAGGAGCTACAGGAGTCAAGGGTCATGAGAGGCAGCCGCCGCTTACCCGCTGTGGCCCCCCATCCAGGCGAGGATGGTGGGCTGCGCGTCTGCATCGACATACCAGGGCTCAACCAAGCCGCGTCTCAGGAGCGCCTCTGGCCTTCGCGAGTGGGACGCTGCGAGGGTCCACCTCACAGCTACGTTCGCATGCCTTACGGCTCACCGAATGCGGCTGCTGCGTACCAGCGCATCATGAGGGCCATCCTGGAGGCTCAAGAGATCAGGCGTTCAGCAGGCCTGGTGGAGATGGAGCCGGTCCGCGAGGAGCCACCAGTGCCTCCGGAGCCTCCCGAGGCCCCAGGGCCTGGGGGCTCGTGAGGATTTGCTCCCGCAGCCCACCGAGTCTGCTGCATCAACACCCCTTCGTCTTCAGCGTCATCAGGTGACATCTTTCAAGTTTCATTTCCAGCTGGGAGCGCCCTCAGGGCTGCATTATTCCCAGGCTGCGTGGGTCCGTCCCTGTGGCGTGTATCTCTTTTATTTCATGTTCTTAGCTTACTCTGCTGGGGGCGCCCCTCGGGCTGCATTATCCCCAAGCCGCTCGGGTCAGACCCAGTGGCATGTACCTCTCTTGCATTTATCTTAGGGCCATGCTTTCGACCCATCATGCTTGTTGTTTGGTGCCTGTTCATGGTACCTTTTTCTTCTTGGATGTCGCAAGCTTGCGCATTAAAGGGGGGGTGCCTGAGCATCGCGACTCAAGGCTCCTACCGGCTCTCTGGCCCTCACCCTCTGGTCTGCCCATGGCATCGTGCCCCGGCATACCAGCGACGGCTAAGACCAGCCCGAGAGCCGGGACCCGAGGACGTAGAGTTTCGACATCTAATCCAGCTTGCGCGTTAAAGGGGGGGGTGCTTGAGAATTGCGACTAAGGGCTCCTACCGGCTCTCCGGCCCTCACCCTCTGGTCTGCCCATGGCATCGCGCCCCGGCATACCAGCGACGGCTGAGACCAGCCCGAGAGCCGGGACCTGAGGATGTAGAGTTTCGACATCTAACCCAGCTTGCGCGTTAAAGGGGGGGGGGTGCCTGAGCATCGCGACTCAGGGCTCCTACCGGCTCTCCGGCCCTCACCCTCTGGTCTGCCCACGGCATCGCGCCCCGGCATGCCAGCGACGGCTGAGACCAGCCTGAGAGCCAGGACCCGAGGACATAGAGCACCGGCATCTAGCCAAGCTTGCAGGAACACACTCCAAGATAAGGCCCAGCGCCGGGCGCAACCCGCCTTGGGGTAGGGCCCCGTGAGTCCCGAGCTGGATCACGGGTGAACCAGTACACCCCGCCAGGCCTTTCATGCCTCGCCGCCTCTCCAAAGAAACTAACGGCTAACCGTCGATTGTCGTGACGAACTCTCGTTTCTTCTGTGATGAGCCCGCAGGGTCTCCCCAGGAGCGTCATCATGCGAGGCCCTCATGGTGTCTTCTTTACTCTCATCCACGCAAACTGCTTGCACGTTAAAGGGGGGTACCTGAGCATCGCGACTCAGGGCTCCTATTGGTTCTCCAGCCCTCACCCTCTGGCCTTGTCCATGGCATCGCGACCTGGCATACCAGCGACGCCTGAGACTCGCTCGAGGTCCGGGACCCGAGGACGTAGAGAAGAAAGGGGAGCGAGGGTGAGAGGAGAGAAGCACGTGATGACCTCGCCAAGCAACCCCCCGCCGACCAAGGCACGGACCTAGCGCCGCACCAGGAAGCGTTCCTGACCCTCGAGATAAGTCACTCTCCGGGAACACTAGCTATCGCAGGACCGTCCCCGCACTTAATGCAATCCCGTGTTAGCAACGTCGCTCTCCTTTCTCACCGAATGATGGCTGCTTGAGCGCCAAGGGGGACCTCTTGAGCATGGTGACTCAGGGGCTCTTACCGGGCCTCGGGTCACACACCTCCTGGCTTTGACCACGACATCGCGACCTGGCATACCAGCGACGGCTGAAGCCGCCTTGGGACTGGGACCTGTCGGCGCAGAGCATCAAGCCCTCACGAGGTCTGACAGGAAGAAACCAAGCTAAGACAGAATAACCATCTCGCACTGCCTCATAATGAGGATCATATTGACGAACGGAGTTGCAAACATCTTACAAGCCCCCATGGGGTAAATTCTCGGTTCCTCGCAAGGACAAAAGACGAGAATCTTAAGGAGTCCTAACTACGGGGACCATCACGGCGGACACCATCATCAATAGTGGGCCGTCCAGCACCGGCGCCAACCCCATCCAGCTCAGGGGCGGCGACAGCCGGACGAGCCCGCCCTGCTCCGAGAGCGGCGTAGGCTCGGGGGCTCGTAGCTATTGTCGCTCGCCTCCGGAGTCACGGAGAGCTCGGCAGAGTCGCTGGATCCTCCGGCGCCTTCATCGCCTAAGGAGCCACCAAGGGAGCGTTTGGCCGGCCTCTGTCTCGCTGCAGCAGGGTCCCGACCGCCTCTCCTGGGGCAGCACTCCAGCCGACGACCATCTTTGTCGAAGACCTTGAAGAGCATCGTGGAAGCGCCATCGAACTCCAGGTGGATCACGAGGGCGCCCCTCGTCCTGCAAACCCGGGCGATCTCGCCCCAGCCCCGGGTCATGAAGACCTTACCTGGAGCGACGACCTCGACATCCGCATCGGTCGTAGGAGTCTGGCAATCGGCATGCTGCAGCCAGAGCCTGAAGGGCCCCCTCGGCGGAATCTCGGAGGTGAAGGAAGGAGGAAGGCGAATCCAATATGGAGGAGGCATGGCGGCGTGGAGCACAAACTCTCGGGAGGAGCCCTCGGCATGAACTCCAGGAGGGACAACATGCACCGCCGTGACTCGCCGGCGCCGACGGTGGCGTCGTCCATGGCGCTCGACATCAGCTCCTGCAAGGCCCTCAAGGTGGCGTACAAGGGCAGCGGGAACCCTGGCGGCGGTCGCTCGCACCAAGGCCTCGACACCTCCTACCGCGCACCCTCATCTCGACGGCAGAGGAACAACCGCTTCTTTGGCGGAAGCGGGTCAGGGCCCTCTCGGGGGGCCTTTCCCTTCTCTTCTGCGGAGAACCGACGGATGGGTGCCATCACCGTGAGACGGAGCGATGGCGAAGATGAAGAAGAGGAGGAATAGCAGAGGAAGATTGACTGTAATGGCTCACTCCGTTCCGTACTCATAGCCAAGGAAGGCTAACCGCCGGCTTCGACGATCGTAGGTAATCATGACCGGTTTTTGCATGCAGGGACTTGTCAGTTCGTGCAGTTGCCGAGGCGTCGTGGGGGAGCGGAGACACCCACGTCCAATCAACCGCCACGCGGCGCCCAAGGCCGCAGGCTGTTAGGGCCCGCGATGCTTCGCACTTGCCCTTTCGCCTCTCTGCTCGGCCAAGTCCTGGCGCGCCTTGGGCCCGGGGGCTACTGTCGGTGTTCTGGGAATGGGGGTCCCCAGACTTGCCTGCCTGCGGCCTGCGGCGTGGCTCAAAGGGGCCCCAGCACGGCCCATCTTCATCAATACAAGCTCAAGACCCTCGTGAGGGGCCAAGCCTCGCGGGGCGGACGACAAGGAGCTTCCTTAGGCACGACCTCATCAGGATGGCTCACGAGGAGGCGGAGAGTTCAAGGCGGGGTACCTCGCGAAGTGCCCATGACGCAAGCCATGACGACCAAGGGCGCCAGCCGGGCGCCAGCCCGCGCAGTGTCCTTCTTTCCTCTTTGGTGCAAGGGGAGCAAGCGCAGGCGAGAGCATCAAGCAAAGGCATCCATTTTGGTGCAACAAGACCAAGACCAGTCCAATGGCAGGATGGAGGTCACCGTGGAGCCCAAGCCGGCGTCACCACCAGAGCCTTTGACAGGCGAGGACCAACTTTAGTCAGGATAAGTGTACCAGATGTTCCCCTTCAAAATGGCCAATTGTTGGCACCCTTCCCGCTCAATATTTGGGAAGAGGCCCAGGGCCTTTGCCTATAAATAGGACTAGCCACCCACAGGGTAGAGGCATCTGGATAGGAATCTGGAGATAAGATAGGCATCTAGAATCAGCCCCTCCAAAGGGACAACACCACCACAAGAACAGACCCTCACGGGGCTGTTCTTCCTTGTATTGTTCATCATCAGCCCAAGAGGCAATCCACCACGCCACACACTGGAGTAGGGTATTACACCAAAATGGTGGCCTGAACCAGTATAAACCCTGTGTCTCTTGTGTTGTTCTTCTCGTAGTTTAGATCCTAGCGATTCGGCGAGCAACAGGTAAGTAGAAGGCGAAACCTCCGCACGCACCCTAGTGTTCGAACCTCAAGGGTCTGCCGGAACCCTAAATCCGACAGTAGTTCTTTCAATGGCAGAAGTGCTTAGCTTTGGGTTCAATCTTGCGGTGTCCTTTCCCAGTGACAGAAGGGGCATCAAGGCACGTGTTGTATTGTTGCCATCGAGGATAACAAGATGGTTTTTTTATCATATTGCATGAAATTATCCCTCTACATCATGTCATCTTGCTTAAGGCGTTACTCTATTTTTAACTTAATACTCTAGATGCATGCTAGATAGCGGTCGATGAGTGGAGTAATAGTAGTAGATGCAGAATTGTTTCGGTCTGCTTGTCTTGGACGTGATGCCTATATACATGATCATACCTAGATATACTCATAACTATGCTCAATTCTGTCAATTGCTCAACAGTAATTTGTTCACCCACCGTAGAATATCTATGCTCTTGAGAGAAGTCACTAGTGAAACCTATGGCCCCCGGGTCTATTCTCATCATATCAATCTCCATTACTTTAATACTTGCTTTGTTTTTAATTTGCCTTTTACTTTTCACTTTGCATCTATATACCAAAAATATCAAAAAATGTTATTTATCATCTCTATCAGATCTCACTCTCGTAAGTGACCGTGAAGGGATTGACAACCCCTAATCACGTTGGTTGCGAGGAGCTATCGTTTTGTGTAGGTACGAGGGACTTGTACGTGGCCTCCTACTGGATTGATACCTTGGTTCTCAAAAACTGAGGGAAATACTTACGCTACTTTGCTGCATCATCCTCTCCTCTTCGGGGAAATCCAACGCAGTGCTCAAGAGGTAGCAAGAAGAATTTCTGGCGCCGTTGCCAGGGAGGCTCACGCAAGAGCAAGTCAACCATACCAAGTACCCATCACAATCCCTATCTCTCGCATTACATTATTTGCCATTTGCTTCTCGTTTTCCCCTCCCCCACTTCACTGTTGCCGTTTTATGCGCCCTCTCTTTCCCAATCTCCTCCTCTCTTTTTTCCCGTTGCCTTTTTCCTCGTCCGTTTGTTTGCTCGTGTGTTAGTTTGCTTGCTTGTCGCGATGGCTATACCTAGATTTGGTGATCTTCACCTTAAAAGGCTAGAGGAGATCGAAAGCAATGTCAGAAAGTTTATGGTTTTGCAATTTGAGCATAATAATTTCTTTAGAAACGAGCTTAAGGAACAAAAAAGTTTGATGAGTTATATGAATAAAGAACTCGATGATATATCTAAAGAATTTGATGGTATAAGATCCCAAATTGCTCGTCTTGAAAAGATGACCGCTGAAATTTCGGATATGCAAGCTACCTTAGTCAATAAGAGGGCCGCTAAACCGAATTCCTATGAAAATCAAGATGAAGATCTAAAAGTTATTGATGTGTCCCCCATTAAATCTCTGTTTTGCAATATGAATCTTCATGAAACTGAATATGATCTTCCTTTACCTAGAAGGCGTTCCAAAAATTCAGAGTATTTAGATCTTGATGATGAAATTGATAAATGTGGGATTGAAAGAAATAAAAACCTAGATGTTGCTAAACCCACTATTTTCTATCTCAAAGAATTTAATTATGAAAATTGCTCTTTAATTGATTGTATTACCTTGTTGCAATCCGTGCTAAATTCTCCTCATGATTATAGTCAAAATAAGGCCTTTACCGAACACATTGTTGATGCCTTGATGCAATCTTATGAAGAAAAACTTGAGTTGAAAGTTTCTATCCCTAGAAAACTCTATTATGAGTGGGAACCTACTATTAAAATTAAAATAAAGATTATGAGTTTCATGCTTTGTGTGATTTGGATGCTAGTGTCTCCACTATTCCCAAAATTTTGTGTGATTTGCTAGATTTCCGTGACTTTGATGATTGCTCTCTAAACTTGCATCTTGCGGATTCCACTATTAAAAAGCCTATGGGAAGAATTAATGATGTTCTTATTGTTGCAAATAGGAATTATGTGCCCGTAGATTTTATCGTTCTTGATATAGATTGCAATCTTTCATGTCCTATTATTCTTGGTAGACCTTTCCTTAGAATGATTGGTGCAATTATCAATATGAAGGAAGATAATATTAGATTCCAATTTCCATTAAAGAAAGGCATGGAACACTTTCCTAGAAAGAAAATAAAATTACCATATGAATCTATCATGAGAGACACTTATGTATTGCCTACCAAAGATGACAATACCTAGATCTATCCTTGCTTTTATGCCTAGCTAGGGGCGTTAAACGATAGCGCTTGTTGGGAGGCAACCCAATTTTATTTTTAGTTTTTGCTTTTTGCTTCTGTTTAGGAATAAATAATCCATCTAGCCTCTGTTTATATGTGGTTTTATGTTTTAGTTAGTGTTTGTGCCAAGTAGAACCTATAGGATAACCTACGATGATAGCTGATTTGATTCTGCTGAAAAACAGAAACTTTGCACACACGAATATAATTTTGTTAAATCTCAGAAATGTTCTTTTGCGTTGATTCTTTTTGCTGCTGTTCGATAAAAAAATTGTCCAGGACTTCCTATTTTTGTAGGATTGTTAGAGTTCCAGAAGTTTGCGTTAATTACATATTACTACAGACTGTTCTGTTTTTGACAGATTCTGTTTTGCGTGTGTTGTTTGCTTATTTTGATGAATCTATGGCTAGTGAAATAGTTTATAATCCATAGAGAAGTTAGAATACAGTAGGTTTAATACCAATATAAATAAAGAATGAGTTTATTACAGTACCTTAAAGTAGTCTTTTGTTTTCTTTCTCTAACGGAGCTCACGAGATATCTATTGAGTTTTGTGTTGTGAAGTTTTCAAGTTTTGGGTGAATTCTTTTGATGGATTATGGAACAAGGAGTGGCAAGAGCCTAAGCTTGGGGATGCCCATGGAACCCCCAAGATAATCCAAGGACACCAAAAATTCAAAGCTTGGGGATGCCCCGGAAGGCATCCCCTCTTTCGTCTACTTCCATCGGTAATTTACTTGGAGCTATATTTTTATTCACCACATGATATGTGTTTTGCTTGGAGCGTCTTGTATTATTTGCGTCTTTGCTTGTTAGTTTACCACAATCATCCTTGCTGTACACACCTTTTGAGAGAGCCATACACAAATTGGAATTTGCTAGAATACTCTATGTGCTTCATTTACATCTTTTGAGCTTGATAATTTTGCTCTTAGTGCTTCACTTATACCTTTTGAGCGTGATAATTTTTGCTCTAGTGCTTCACTTAGATCTTTTAGAGCACGGTGGTGGATTTTTTTAAAGAAACTATTGATCTCTCATGCTTCACATAGTTTATTTTGAGAGTCGTTAATAGCATGGTGATTTGCTTAATATTAATATACTTGGTATTCAAGATATGTGAAACTTTCTTTTGAGTGCGTTGAATACTAAGGTAAGTTTGATGCTTGATAATTGTTTTGAGATATGAAGATGGTGATATTAGAGTCATGCTAGTTGAGTAGTTGTGAATTTAAAGAATACTTGTATTGAAGTTTGTGATTCCCGTAGCATGCACGTATGGTGAACCGTTATGTGATGAACTCGGAGCATGATTTATTTATTGATTGTCTTCCTTATGAGTGGCGGTCGGGGACGAGCGATGGTCTTTTCCTACCAATCTATCCCCCTAGGAGCATGCACTTAATACTTTGCTTTGATAACTTCTAGATTTTTGCAATAAGTATATGAGTTCTTTATGACTAATGTTGAGTCCATGGATTATACGCACTTTTTCCCATCCTTCCACCATTGCTAGCCTCTCTAATACCGCACACTTTTCGCCCGTATCATACACCCACCATATATCTTCCTCAAAACAGCCACCATACCTACCTATCATGGCATTTCCATAGCCATTCTGAGATATATTGCCATGCTACTTTCCACCGTTCCGTTTATTATGACACACTCCATCATTGTCATTTTGCCAGCATGATCATGTAGTTGACATCGTATTTGTGGCAAAGCCACCGTTCATAATTCTTTCATAGATGTCACTCTTGATTCATTGCATATCCCGGTACACCGCCGGAGGCATTCATATAGAGTCATACCTTGTTCTAAGAGTCGAGTTGTAATTGTTGAGTTGTAAGAAAAATAAAAGTGTGATGATCATCATTTTTTAGAGCATTGTCCCAAGTGAGGAAAGGATGATGGAGACCATGATTCCCCCACAAGTCGGGATGAGACTCCGGATGAAAATTAAAAAAAAAGAAAAATGAAAAAAAAGAGGCCATAAAAAGAAGAAGAGAAAAGGCCCAAATAAAAAAATGATGAGAGAAAAAGAGAGAAGGGACAATGTTACTATCCTTTTACCACACTTGTGCTTCAAAGTAGCACCAAGATCTTCATGATAGAGAGTCTCTCATTTTGTCACTTTCATATACTAGTGGGAATCTTTCATTATAGAACTTGGCTTGTATATTCCAATGATGGGCTTCCTCAAATGCCCTAGGTCTTCGTGAGCAAGCGAGTTGGATGCACACCCACTTAGTTTCTTTTGTTGAGCCTTCATATACTTATAGCTCTAGTGCATCCGTTGCATGGCAATCCCTACTCACTCACATTGATATCTATTGATGGGCATCTCCATAGCCTGTTGATACGCCTAGTTGATGTGAGACTATCTTCCCTCTTTTTGTCTTCTCCACAACCACCAATCTATTCCACATATAGTGCTATATCCATGGCTCACTCTCATGTATTGCGTGAAGATTGAAAAAGTTTTGAGAATGTCATAAGTATGAAACAATTGCTTGGCTTGTCATCGGGGTTGTGCATGATTTAAATATTTTGTGTGGGGAAGATGGAGCATAGCCAGACTATATGATTTTGTAGGGATAACTTTCTTTGGCCATGTTATTTTGAGAAGACATAATTGCTTAGTTAATATGCTTGAAGTATTATTATTTTTATGTCAATATGAACTTTTTTCTTGAATCTTTCAGATCTGAATATTCATACCACAATTAAGAAGATTTACATTGAAATTATGCCAAAGTATCACTCTACATCAAAAATTCTCTTTTTATCATTTACCTACTCGAGGACGAGCAGGAATTAAGCTTGGGGATGCCTGATACGTCTCCAACATATATATAATTTTTTATTGCTCCATGCTACTTTATCTACTGTTTTAGGCAATATTGGGCTTTATTATCCACTTTTATATTATTTTTGGGACAAACCTATTAACCGGGGGCCCAACCCAGATTTGCTGTTTTATGCCTATTTCAGTGTTTCGAAGAAACAGAATATCAAATGGAGTCCAAACGGAATGAAACCTTCGGGAACGTGATTTTCTCACCGAACGTGAACCAGGAGACTTGGACCTGCTCCAAGGAACAACAGAGGCGGTCACGAGGGTGGGGGGCGCCCCCCTAGGGCGCGCCCCCTGCCTCGTGGACCCCCTGTTGCTCCATCGACGTACTCCTTCCTCCTATATATACCTACGTACCCCCAAACGATCAGAACAGGAGCCAAAAACCTAATTCCACCGCCGCAACTTCCTGTATCCACGAGATCCCATCTTGGGGCCTCTTCCGGAGCTCCACCAGAGGGGGCATCCACCATGGAGGGCTTCTACATCAACACCATAGCCCTTCCGATGAAGTGTGAGTAGTTTACTTCAGACCTTCGGGTCCATAGCTAGTAGCTAGATGGCTTCTTCTCTCTTTTTGGATCTCAATACAATGTTCTCCCCCTCTCCCGTGGAGATCTATTCGATGTAATCTTTTTTCTGCATTGTGTTTGTTGAGACCGATGAATTGTGGGTTTATGATCCAGCTTATCTATGAATAATATTTGAATCTTCTCTGCATTATTTTATGTATGATTGGTTATCTTTGCAAGTCTCTTTGAATTATCCATTTGGTTTGGCCAACTAGATTGGCAGTTCTTGCAATGGAAGAAGTGCTTAGCTTTGGGTTCAATCTTGCGGTGTCCTTTCCCAGTGACAGAAGGGGCAGCAAGGCACGTATTGTATTGTTGCCATCGAGGATAACAAGATGGTTTTTTTAATCATATTGCATGAATTTATCCCTCTACATCATGTCATCTTGCTTAAGGTGTTACTCTGTTTTTAACTTAATACTCTAGATGCATGCTAGATAGCGGTCGATGAGTGGAGTAATAGTAGTAGATGCAGAATTGTTTCGGTCTACTTGTCTTGGACGTGATGCCTATATACATGATCATACCTAGATATACTCATAACTATGCTCAATTCTGCCAATTGCTCAATAGTAATTTGTTCACCCACCGTAGAATATCTATGCTCTTGAGAGAAGCCACTAGTGAAACCTATGGCCCCCGGGTCTATTCTCATCATATCAATCTCCATTACTTCAATACTTGCTTTGTTTTTACTTTGCCTTTTACTTTTCACTTTGCATCTATATACCAAAAATATCAAAAATACTATTTATCATCTCTATCAGATCTCACTCTCGTAAGTGACCGTGAAGGGATTGACAACCCCTAATCACGTTGGTTGCGAGGAGCTATCGTTTTGTGTAGGTACGAGGGACTTGTGCGTGGCCTCCTACTGGATTGATACCTTGGTTCTCAAAAACTGAGGGAAATACTTACGCTACTTTGCTGCATCATCCTCTTCTCTTCGGGGAAATCCAACACAGTGCTCAAGAGGTAGCACTCCATCAATCATCTACAACAATGCAGTCCAGGGGGGGGGGGATTTTCCTCCCCAGACAGATCTTCGTATTCGGCGGCTTCACACTGCGGGTCAACTCGCTTGGCTGTCTGGAGAAGATCGACAGCTATGCCCCTGGCCGTCAGGTCATATTCGGAAGCCTGAATTTCATGGCCGATAACCGTGGAGACTTGATCTTCGAGGGGTTCGAGCCCATGATGGCTTTCCCCGGCCACCATGATGAACATGACCTAGATCTGTCATCTGGTCGTATGCAGGAGATAGCACCTGTGACCATCGTGGCCCTAGAGCCGGAGCGGACTGCATCGTCCGAAGGCAGGAAGCTTAGCCCCTCCATGGAGGGCATAGACCCAGTGGCGATCGAGCCGCACATAGACCCAACATCGAGCTGGGCTTGTGTCACCGGAACCTCGGACTCGTCTCTGGCCATGGGTTCTAAACTGCGTGCATCCGCGTCCATCGAACCTGATTGGGCGCCGGTCTTGGAGTTCAGCTCCGGGGACATCTTCCAACACTCGTCTTTTGGTGACGTGTTAAACTCATTGAAGTCCCTCTCCTTGTCACGGGACTCTTGACCGAACTATGTCTGGGTCGAATGGGAAGCGGACGATTAAGAACTTCGTTTCCCACCCACCACCCACTATGTAGCCACTATCGATGACTTAACCGACATACTTGATTACGAGTCTAAAGACATCGACGGTATGGATGGTGATCCCGGAGAGGATCAAGAACCACTGCCTACAGGGCATTGGACATCCACCTCCTTGTACGGCATATACATGGTGGATACACCCAAAGAAAACAACGGCGACAATGAAAATCCAGTCGAGGACAAACCTCTTGAGATACAACCAAAGTGCCGACGTTAGCGGTGCCGCTCTAAGCCACGCCGTAGTAAAAATAGCAACACCATCACAGAATGAGACAACACTCCGAACGGTGCCAAAAACAACGAAGACCTCGTTGAGCCGACCTCCGAAGAGGAGGAATGGGAGGATGGGCGACTCAGCCCTGGCGAACATGCCATGAATGAAGACTCGGAGGATAGCAACTACCTTCCGCTCTCCGAGGACGAGGTTAGCCTCGGCGACAAAGATTTCATTGTGCCTGAAGAACCCGCCGAACAGGAACGCTTTAAGCGTCAGCTAATTGCCACTGCAAGAAGCCTGAAAAAGAAGCAGCAGTAGCTTCAACCTGATCAAGATCTGCTCAATGAAAGATGGACTGATGTCCTGGCAGCCGAGGAATATGGCCTCGAGCGCCCAACCAAAAGCTACCCGAAGCGCAAACTGTTACCACAGTTCGATGATGAGGCGCTATAGCCCGTCCTACCAAGGTACAATACGACTGACCGACCACCACGTGGACGGGACAAAGCGGCACCTCAAGCCGAACACCAGCCCGCACTACCTCGCCAAACAAAGAAAAATACAACAGCTCGGGGATATACACATGACCTGCGACACAATTTGGAAAAGAGAGCAGGTCAGACAAGATCAATCTATGGATCATGGGGGCGTGCCTCGACGCGCGATGATGGCCATCCGGTTGAACGTGACAAACATAACCACATCCGGGCCGAAAACCGCAGGCGAGCTCCATCTGAGCTACGTCACGACTTGGCCCGATATAGAGGCGCCGCACACCCCCTTTGCTTCACTGACGAAGTAATGGGATATGATTCCCCAGAAGGCTTTAAACCAGTGAACATCAAATCATATGATGGCACAACAGACCCCGCGGTGTGGATTGAGGACTTCCTTCTCCACATTCATATGGCCCGCGGTGGCGATCTTCACGCCATCAAATACCTCCTGCTCAAACTCAAGGGACCAGCTAGATACTGGTTAAACATTCTGCCCGAAAACTCCATTGGTAGCTGGGAGGAATTGGAGGATGCCTTCCTCAACAACTTCCAAGGCACATATGTCCGACCTCCGGATGCCGATGACCTAAGTCACATAATCCAACAGCCTCGAGAGTCATCCAGGAAATTCTGGACTCGGTTCCAAACTAAAAAGACCCAGATCGTCGACTGCCCAGACGCCAAAGCCCTAGCGGCCTTTAAGCACAGCATCCGCGATGAATGGCTGGCCAGGCACCTCGGCCAGGAAAAACCGAAGTCCATGTCAGCCCTTTCGGCACTCATGACCCGCTTCTGTGCGGGCGAAGATGGCTGGCTTGCCCGTAGCAACAACAATACAAGCGAACCTGGCACTTCTGAAGCCAGAAACGACAAAGGCAAGCCCCGACGCAATAGACATAAGCGTCGAAACAATGGTGATAACACCAAAGGCACGACGGTCAACGCCGGATTCAGTGGCTCTAAGTTCGGTCAGCGGAAGAAGCCATTTAAGAGAAATAATCCGGGCTCGTCCAGTCTGGACCGCATACTAGATTGACCATGCCAAATCCATGGCACTCCTGATAAACCAGCCAATCATACCAACAGAGAATGTTGGGTCTTCAAACAGACTGGCAAGTTAAATGCCGAGAACAAGGAGAAAGGGTTGCAAAGCGATGACAATGACGAGGAACCCCGACCACCGAACACAAGGGGACAGAAGAAATCCCCCCCAGTCAAAATGGTGAAAATGGTATACGCCACCCATATCCCCAAGAGGGAGCGCAAGCGTGCACTCAGGGACGTCTACGCGATGGAGCCAGTCGCCCCAAAGTTCAACCCATGGTCCTCCTGCCCGATCACCTTCGATCGCAGGGACCATCCGACCAGTATCCTTCATGGCGGCTCAGCCGCACTGGTCCTTGACCCAATTATTGATGGATTCCACCTTACGCGAGTCCTCATGGATGGTGGCAGTAGCCTGAACCTTCTCTATCAGGATACAGTGCGCAAAATGGGTATCGATCCCTCAAGGATCAAGCCCACAAAAACCACCTTTAAAGGTGTCATACCAGGTGTAGAGGCCTGATGTACCGGCTCAATCACATTGGAAGTAGTCTTTGGATCCCCGGATAATTTCCAAAGCGAAGAGTTGATCTTTGATATCGTCCTCTTCCGTAGTGGCTATCATGCACTGCTCGGACAAACCGCATTCGCTTGATTCAATGCGGTGCCGCATTACGCCTACCTCAAGCTCAAGATGCCCGGACCACGCGGTGTCATAACGGTCAACGGAAATATGGAACGCTCCCTCCGTACTGAGGAGCACACCGCAACCCTTGCAGCAGAAGTACGGAGCAACCTTTTTAGGCAGAACCTCAATTCGGCAATAAAGCCCCCGAACACTGTCAAGCGAGTCTGAACTACTCTGCAGCAGGATAGTCCAGCTCATCCAGAGCATGACTAGCAATTCGGCCTCCATCCCAGTCTCAATCAAGCGGTGACATTTGTGCCGTGCGTACATAACTACGCACTTAAAATACCATGGGCATGGACGGAGGCACAGCCAGACCGTGATCCATAATGCGGCTCAACCGCCCTGGATCCGCATACCTTCACGTTTTCCTTTTTCATTTCAGTTTTTCCCTTCTCGAGCCTTTTCTGATAACCTGATCATCGTACCTATCACGGGACGGATACACCAAGGAGGCAAGGAGCTTTCACATACAAGGGAACCGCCAGGTGGTCTTTGCTAACGATCATTATACCTGTTTTAAATACCTGCACGCAGCCCACCCTTAGTCATGGTGAGGGAGTCCTGGATTAGGGGGTCCTCGGACAGCCGGACTATATACTTTGGCCGGATTGTTGGACTATGAAGATACAAGATTGAAGACTTCATCTCGTGTCTGGGCGGGACTCTCCTTTGCGTGGAAGGCAAGCTTGGTAATCCGGATATGTAGATCTCCTTCTCTGTAACTGACTCTGTGTAACCCTAGCCCCCTCCGGTGTCTATATAAACCGGAGGGTTTAGTCCGTAGGACAACAACAATCATAATCATCGGCTAGCTTCTAGGGTTTAGCCTCTATGATCTCGTGGTAGATCAACTCTTGTAATACTCATATCATCAAGATCAATCAAGCAGGATGTAGGGTATTACCTCCATCGAGAGGGCCCGAACCTAGGTAAACATTGTGTCCCCCGCCTCCTATTACCATTAGCCTTAGACGCACAGTTCGGGACCCCCTACCCGAGATCCGCCGGTTTTGACACCGACATTGGTGCTTTCATTGAGAGTTCCACTGTGCCGTCACGATAAGGCTTGATGGCTCCTTCAATCATCTACAACGATACGATCCAGGGTGAGGTTTTCCTCCCCAGACAGATCTTCGTATTCGGCGGCTTCGCACTGCGGGCCAACTCGCTTGGCCACCTGGAGCAGATCGATAGCTACGCCCCTAGTCATCAGGTCAGGTTTGGAAGCCTGAACTAGACCGCCGACATCCGCGGAGACTTGATATTCGACGGATTCGAGCCCGTGTCAGGTGCGTCGAACAGTCACGATGAGCATGACTTAGATCTGCCATCGGACGGTGTCCGGGAGATCACACATGTAGCTACCCCGGCGCTCAATCTGGAGAAGATCGTGCCATCCAAGGACGGGTGGATGGACCCTGCCACAGAGGCCGCACACTCAGCGGCAATAGAGCCGAACACAGACTCCACCTCCTATGAGGCTGGTGTCATCGGACCCTCGGACTCATTTCCGGCCATAGGCTCCGAACCGCGTGCGTCCGTGCCTATCGAATATGATTGGGTACCGATCATGGAGCTTACCTCTATGGATATTTTTCAACACTCGCCCTTGGGCGACGTGCTAAATTCATTGAGGTTTCTCTCCTTGTGTGACAACCTGATTTTTGGCCCATTTCTTTTTCTTTTGTTTTCCGAGGTTTTTGCCTGATTTTTTGTTTTTCTATGGCTTTGTGGTCTAGAAACTGAAGAAGATGACCTCTCCTTTGCTTCCAGAGTGGCTTGTAATTCCCAAATCCTTCCCTAGACCCTATCATTTCCATCCTAGCCCAAATCCCAATATTCTTTTAATTGGGAATATTCCTTTTCTATTAAAGGAATAATTCAAATTGCCCTAGGTTGTGACGCAACTTATATTTCCATCACTCCAAAAATTCCCAAATAATTCTCATAAATTGTTTGGGTCATATCTTGATCAAATATGGCAAAAACTTTCATTGCCATGTTCAAAAATAATTCCCCAATATTCCTTTTTCTATTCTGCCCTAAATGGCACTTTGTGAAGGAAGTGTCATTTATATTTTTCCTAGTGGCTCCCAACCTTTTTTGTCATATTTATATGACCAAATAATTGCCTCGTGCACAAGTTCAACTTTATTTTCCTAGCCAATCTTCCTTAGTGAATTTTCAAAGTTTCTGTCAAACAGAAGACTTTGTGAAGGAAGTACAAGCTAGGAGTATCCAAATGAGATGAACTTTTGCACACTCCTTAATGTGCTCATATTAACCCCCTACACCCATTTGCAGCCCCATCCAATCATCTATGTGAGCATAGGAGCAAATCTTTGATTCTGGCAATATTTTCAGGTTGCGAAGTAAGTGCATTTTGTATTGCTTCAAAAATCCTGATAAATTACCAGATCATTCTTATAACCATAAAACATCTCTCCACCCATTTTGGTATCATTTCATTGATCCATTTGATCACCAATATTGTTTCAAGTTTCTGGTCAGCAGAGATGTTTGTGAAGCAAGTACCATTTTGGCTTTGCCAAATGGAATGATACTTGGTGAGCATCTTCATATGACCAAATGACTAAGCTTTGCCCAATATTAGCCCAAGTTGACACCCCGTGTGAGTGCACCATCATAATATTCATTTCTGGACCATTTTGGTAGTTGCAAAGCAACTATATTAAAGCCTGGCCTATTTCTCCTCAAACTTACCAGGATGAAAGTCCTTCTTTACCTCAACCTCGCAGACAACTCCATTGCTCCCAAAACCCTTCCTGTTGATTAGCAGTTCTCACCCAAGTTTACTGCTGTAAACTTCAGAGGGTGGTAACTATTTAACCATAGCCGTTTTCACCAAACTACCATGTCAGTTGAAACCACCCTTCGAAGGACTTACCACTAGACAACTTTGACCAGCCATTTGGCTTCTCTTGATGCCAGTCTGCGTGGTGACCACCGTTTTGGCATGCAATGGCCGCTCCCAAAATGGTTTATTGCTCGGGCCCCTCCCCCTCTCGTCGGCTTTGCGCTCGTGAGGATGTCCAGTAGATAGCCCACGTCGTCTCCATTCCCCTGGACCCCTCTCCCCCTTCGACAGCTTGCTCATCCATGCTCGCAGCCGAGCGCCCACAAGAGCACAGTGCACCGACCGTCGTCTTCCTCGTCGGCCGCATCCTCCCTGCGCTCCCTTGGCCTTCTCCTCCCCGTGAGACTCCCCCTATGCCTCCTGCGTCGTCTACCTCCGAGCTCATGCACACGCACACGCGTCCGCGACACCGGATGCGTATCCACGGCGACGCTAGCTCGGCCTCTTCGCCCCGCGCCTATATAAGCCCACCCCGACGCCTCTCGACCTCACCACTGGCCTCGCCTCTCTCCCAGCTCCCTCCCCGTCCACTCGCTCGAGCTCCAGGAGCTCTCTGTTCCCCCATGGCCGCCATGGCCGCCGCCTCTGCCCTTCCTCGATTCGGTCGAACCCATCCCATTCCCTCTGTTCCACCACCACCGGAGGAGTCCCCTCAACCCCCTGACCCTCCCCACCTACTCGCCCCTCGCTGGAGTGCCCCGCAGCCCCGTAGCCCAACCACACCGGAGGCCATCTCCGCCGGAGTCCACACCCTAGTCGCTCCGATCCTCCACGGCATCCGTGTCCTTGCTGAATGGATCCGCCTCGTCCTGTTGAGCTCGTCGGTAGGTCGCGCGCCCCGTATGGTGGCCGGGATCACCGGCGAGCCTCGTCGGGGTGAGCTCCCTTGCTCGTCCAATGCGTTCAGGCGGGAGGAAGAAGGAGGCCAGGAGGAGAGAGAGAATGGATAAGGTGGGACCCACTTGTAAGCGACCCAAGGGCCGGCCCCGCGTTGACCGGTCCATGCTGACGTGGATAAGTGGAGACGCATTTGGGCATCTACGTTTTCATCCACCAAAAACGTATTTAATCAAATACGCTTTCAGTTTTCTGTACAGGCCCCTGTTTGAAAATGTTATTTTTACAAATAGGTCCCTGACAGAAAACACCTCACAACTTTTTATCCGTAGCTCCAAATGAGGTGATTCCAAAGCCTACTTCTTCGTTTCGTCAAGCCCGTTCTGTTGGTCATGCTTTCACTATGGTTTGACACTATGAAAATGACCATTATGCCCTTGCCCTTATTCAGCCCCCTCTAAGAGAGTATGTTTTCCGACGATTCGTTCCGCGAGTTTCTCGCACTTTCTCCCGGTGATTTCTTCCACTCCGGGCAAGCCACAATACCCACTTGCATGATAGTCATGCAGTAGCCATGGTTTTCAACTTGAATCTTTATTAAATGTTTGCTTGTTGAAAAGATGGTTATCGTTGTTCCGGTGATGTTTAGATTTGCATGTTCACTTTTGTGCTATGTTGTCTTGTACTCTGTTATCATGTTCTACCTGCTAGTATTTCCTTTCATATGTTTATGCTTGCTAGTAGTACATGTTGATGTTGGTGATGGTCATGCTAGTCAGTATGCCATGCTCAGTGGATATGATTTATTGTTGATATGGTGGATAGTTATGTGATACCCTCATGATTATGTTGATATCATGTTCATGCATTTTCTCATGGCTCAGCATATTTGCATTCAAGTTAACCGGACTAAATTGAACTTGAACAACTTTTGGCTGAGTCATGGTGCCGCTGAATCGATGCTGACCAGTGCAACCACGCTTACCAGTATGGGACGGTCCTAACTAGGTATATTGTTGTGCCTCTCGCCCGTGCCTCCAACGAGGGAAGGTTATGGGCGCGCGCTACCCTGATCAGGTAGGCGGACATAAGCCTTGTGTGCCCATTGTTTTTATGTGCACATGTCCCCGTTTGGGACGGTTTATTATTTTGGGCCACGATGGTGGTCGTTGTGTCTTGAGGTAGACACGGGGCCACCCATGACTTATCCCAGTGGGGAGTGAGTCAGAGTGGCTGGGAGAGTGTCATGGCAGTAGGACGGTTTTGTCAGAATGCCATTGGTCCACCCAACTGAGAGTGCGAGGCCATGGGTTCCGTAGTGTGGGTACAGTGTACTAACCTCTGAAGAGTGTATATTAAATCTATCGATAGCCGCGCCCGCGGATAAGGGCCCACTCGGAAGTAGGGTACACCATGAGTCAACAGTAATAAGAATAACTTGATTAATGACAACCCATGGTTGTGATCGCCGTAAGGATTACGGGCCAAGTATTGGTCGTGGTTGTGATTGCCATAAGGATCATGGTTCGAGACCAAGTGTTGGTCGTGGTTGTGATCGCCGTAAGGATCACAGTGGTATCGAGGATACCAAGTTGTGTATATTCGTGATGTTGTGCGAGAGTCGAGGGTAAAGATCAAGCTCCTTGTGGTCATTTACTGATCGCTACGGTATTGTTTATACCAAGCTTGATTTGATCCTGAGATGATTGTGTGATGTCCGAGGTTGGTAAGTGATGCATGTGACGGTTACCAAGTAACCCGAGTGGAATAAGTGGTACATATAGTGTCATCATGTTGCATGCTAGTATTGTTGGATTAATATGTTGATGTTGTGTTAGCTGTATCATGTTCATGTTATGTTACTATGATGATATCATGTTAATTCCTGCTCAACCTGTAATTGCCATGCTGTTGTTTGTCTCGAATGCTTCTGGTTATTGTGAGCTTGCAAGTACATTCAATGTACTGACCTGGTGTGTCATGCCAGCTTGCAGGTCATTCCGGATTTGATTGCTTGTGTGCTGTGGAGTCTTTGTTTGCGAGCTAGGATAAGCGTTCCAGACAGAGTCCCTGCGGAGTGGAGTTCACCACCTTCATCGTTGTTCCGCTGCTAGAGTTCTTCCGTTGCATCGTGTTGTTCTGCTGCTTGCATAGAGCAACAGTGGCAGGCGTAGTGCCGTCGTGCCGATGTAACTATTGTACCCAAATAGATTGTAATAAAGAGATGGTTTGTTCTATGCTAATCAGTCCCGTATTCCAGAAGACTTCATCTCGACCTCTAGACTGGAATACGGGGCATTTTGGTTTTCTCTGAGCCGGGGTGCCACACCTTGTCAAGAGACTCTTGGCCGAACTATGTCCGGCTTGAGTGGGAAGCGGACGACGAAGAAATTCATTCCCCACCCACCACCCACTTAATAGGCACTGTCGATGACTTAACCGACATGCTTGACTCTTACTCCAAAGACATCGATGGTATGGATGACGATGTAGGAGAAGAACAGGAACCACCGCCCGCAGGGCGCTGGACAACAACCTCGTCATATGATATATATATGGTGGACACGCCCAATGAAGGCGATGACGACAAGGCAACGGAGGATAATTCCCTTGAGAAGCAATCTAAGCACCAGCGTCATAGGCGCCGCTCTAAGCCCCGCCATATCAAAAATAGCAATACCGACACAAGAGACAATAACGCTCCAGATAACACCAAGGACGAAAACAATCCCGCCCAGCCAGACTTTGAGCAGGCCAAACGGGAGGATGGGCAAGCTAGCCCTAAGGAGGAGGCAACGTATGGAGAATCAAAGGATGACAATTACATGCCCCTTTCCGAAGACGAGGTGAGCCTCGACGACGAAGAATTCATCGTGCCAGAGGATCCCGTGGAGCAGGAGCGCTTCAAGCGCCGGCTTATAGCCACTTCAAAAACCCTGAAGAAAAAGCAGTAGTAGCTTCAAGATGATCAAGATCTGCTAATTGATAGATGGACTGAGGTCCTGGCAGCCGAGGAATACGGACTCGAGCGCCCAACCAAAAGTTACCCAAAGCGCAGGTTGCTACCTCAACTCGAGGAGGAGGCATTAAAGCCTACACTACCAGCGCATGATGCGGCTGACCGGCCACCTCGTGGCCGAGACAAAGCGGCGTATCAACCCGAAGTCTAGCCCACACCCCGCCGCCAAACAAGCAAAAACACAAAGGCCCGGGGCTCCACGCATGACCTGCGAGACAAATTAAAAAACAAAGAAGGACAGTCAATATCGATCTACGGATCATGGGGGCATGCCCCAACGCGTGACGATGATGTCATGCCGGATATACTAAAAACAATTCCAGCTAGGCCGAATACAACAGACCAGACTTATTTGAACTGCGTCGTGATGTAGCCCGGCATAGAGGCGTCGCACACCCCCTATGCTTCACTGATGGAGTAATGGATCATGAATTCCCAGAAGGGTTTAAACCCGTGAAAATTGAATCATATAATGGTACTAAAGACCCCGCGGTATGGATAGAAGATTTCTTCCTCCACATTCACATGGCCCGTGGGGATGATCTACACGCCATCAAGTACCTCCCACTAAAACTCAAGGGACCGGCTCGGCATTGGCTGAATAGCTTGCCGGCAAACTCCATCGGAAGTTGGGAGAACCTGGCAGACGCATTCCTAGATAACTTCCAGGGCACTTATGTGCGACCACCAGATGCCGATGATTTAAGTCACATAACCCAACAGCCCGGAGAGTCAGCCAGGAAATTCTGGACTCGGTTCCTAACTAAAAAGAACCAAATTGTTGACTGTCTGGATGTCGAAGCCCTAGCGGCCTTTAAGCATAACATCCATGGCGAGTGGCTTGCCCGACATCATGGCCAAGAAAATCCAAAGTCCATGGCAGCCCTCCCTACACTCATGACCCGCTTTTGTGCGGGCGAGGATAGCTGGTTGGACCGTAGCAACAACACAGCAAGCAATCCTGGCACATCAGAGGCCAGAGATAGCAACGGCAAGCCCCGACGCAACAAACACAAGCATCACAAAAATGGTGATAACGCCGAAGACACGGCAGTCAATGTTGGATTCAGTGGCTCTAAGTCCGGTCAGCGGAACAAGCCATTCAAAAATAACAATTCGGGCCTGTCCAGTCTGGACCGCATACTCGAACGTCCATGCCAAATTCATGGCACCCCAGGAACACCAGCCAATCATACTAACAGAGAATGCTGGGTCTTTAAACAAGCCAGGAGGTCAGGTGCCGAAAACAAGGAGAAACGGTCTGAAAGCGACGACGACGAGGAGGAGCCCCGATCACTGAATACAGGAGGGCAAAAGAAATTTCCCCCGCAAATCAAAACGGTGAACATGATAAACGCCACCCACATTCCCAAGCTGCAACGGATGTGCACCCTTAGGGATGTCGACTTAACGAAACCAGTCGCCCCACAATATGAACTATGGCCGATCACCTTCGACCGCACAGATCGTCTGGTTAATACCAATCAGGGCAATTCAGCCGCACTAGTCCTCGACCTAATAATTGATGGGTTCCACCTCACACGAGTCCTTATGGACGGAGGCAGCAGTCTAAACCTGCTGTATCAGGACACAGTGCGCAAGATGGGTATCGATCTTTCGATAATCAAGCCCACTCAAACCACCTTTAAAGGTATTATACCAGGTGTGGAGGCCCGTTGTACATGCTCCATTGCTCCCGAGGTAGTCTTCGGATCACCGAACAATTACCGTGCCGAAGAGTTAATCTTCGACATCGTCCCCTTTCGCAGTGATTATCAGGCACTGCTCGGACGAACCGCGTTCGCTCGATTCAACACGGTGCCACATTATGCCTACCGTAAGCTCAAGATGCCCGGTCCGCACCGCATCATCTCGGTTAATGGCAGGGCCGAACTCCCCCTCGGTGCCGAAGAGTATACCACCGCTTTAACAGCAGAAGCAACAAGTGGCATCTTTCAATCGAACCTCGAGTCGACGGCCAAGCTCCCGGGCACCGTCAAAGGAGTCCAAACTACTTCGCGGCAGGATAGCCTGGCTTGTCCGGAGCTCAATTAATACACTCCGGCAAAAGCTAGGACATGCCACACACTGCGGCTCAACCGCTCTGTGGCACACAAACATTTCTTGAATTTTCTTTGTTGGTGGGCTAGGACTGGCGACATGGAAACAACTCGAATGCGTAAGGAAATCTTTAGATATTCCCCTCGATGACCATCCGACTGCACTCTGGATCCGCACACAACTTCCTCCCGCCTGGTCTCAGCAGGTTCCGTAGTCATATTTATTTTTATCACATTACCTGTACTCATACGCGTCGACGTACTATTCAAATACAACATGTGGCTTTATATGACGCTTATCTGCTGTTATTTCTTATTGAAACTCTTTTGTCAAATGGCATCTGTACGCCGTGATATGACTTAATTTGCCAGGGGCTTCATTGTACTCATAATACGGCAATAAAGGCCGAAACACCTTCACGATCGTTCGACACCCTGAACTTATAGCATTATATGCATCAGCTCCGAATCATGTCTTGGGTCAATAGTTGGATTTGCCCGGCTCCCATGTTTTGCTGCCTTACGTTCCACTATATCGGCTAAGGTGGCACATGGAGAACTACTGCGATTGTGTCCCGGTTCTTTTGGAAGAGCACCTCAGTAGAGAAAGCCAAAAACTAACTGTCATAATATGGCGAGAGCTGGTCAGCTGTTCGAGAGGTTGTAAAATCTTTAAGGAATTCTTCCGCATAATGCCATAACTAATGCAGCGTGCGATGGATCGGCTTTTCTTCCGATCAGGTGCTTATAGAGCCCCTCGTGCAGTCTTCCGAACACCAGGAGCTACGCCTACCTTACTTTTGTCAAGCTCCTATGGCTAAGTGAGAGTGATAAAGCCCTATAGTACGATTGTCTGGTTCGTTGTGCTGAATACCTCCTTCAAGGACCCAAATCTGGGATAAAGAGTGCTTAGGTTTATCCCGAACACCCCCGTACTTCCTATGTGGGGGCAGAAGCCGACGACTTGCCAAATCTCAGGATTAATATATAAAACAACCGCGCAGTAGGAGAAACTTTCAAATAACAGGCAATAAATAATAGAAATGACCTTGTTCAACATTACAAAGGACAACATGACTGTATTCATGGAAATATAATGTCCTTGGTGCATTGCTCCGCCGCAAGGCGGGATCCTTTCAGGACACTATCATAAAATAACTCAGGCTTGCGGTGCTCCTTCCCCTCCGGCTGTCCCTCGGTCATCAGCTTTTGAGCGTCCATCTTCCCCCAGTGCACCTTTGCACGGGCGAAGGCCATTCGCGCACCCTCCATATAGACCGACCGCTTGATGACGTCAAGTCGAGGGCAGGCACTCACAAGCTGCTTCACGAGCCCAAAGTAGCTGCTTGGAATCGGCTCGGCGGGCCGTAGCCAGATAATTAAATCCTTCATGGCTAGCTCGGCCTCCTTATGCAGTTTGATCAGTTGTTTCAGTTGATCGGCAAAAGGCACCGGATAATTCGGTGCCAGATACTGCGACCAGAAGAGCTTATCCACAGTGTTCCTTTCTTCGGCTCGGTAGAATTGGGAGGCATCAGATATGTGATACGTCTTTGTCGTATCTATAATTTTTGATTGTTCCATGCCAATATTCTACAACTTTCATATACTTTTGGCAACTTTTTATACTATTTTTTGGGACTAACATGTTGATCCAGTGCCCAGTGCCAGTTCCTGTCTGTTGCATGTTTTATGTTTCGTAGAAAACCCATATCAAATGGAGTCCAAACGGAATAAAACAGACGGAGAATTATTTTGGAATATTTATGATTTTTGGGAAGTAAAATCAACGCGAGACCGTGCCCGAGGGGGCCAGGAGATAGGGGGCGCACCCCAGGGAGGCAGACGCGCCCTGGACTCTCCTGGGGCCCCCATATGGCGGTTGATGCTCTTCTTTTGCCGCAAGAAAGCTAATTTTATGAGAAAGATCTGGGCGAAAGATTCACCCCAATCGGAGTTACAGATCTCCAGATATAAAAGAAACGGTGAAGGGGCAGAATCAGGGAACACAGAAACAGAGAGAGACAGAGAGATAGATCCAATCTCAGAGGGGCTCTCGCCCCTCCCACGCCATGGGAGACAAGGACCAGAGGGGAAACCCTTCAGCGATCTAGTGAGGAGGTCAAGGAAGAAGAAGAAGAAGGGGGGCCCTCTCCCCCTTGCTTCCGGTGCCGCCGGAACTCCGCCGGGGGCCATCATCATCACCGCGATCTTCACCAACAACTTCACCACCTTCATCACCAACTCTTCCCCCCTCTATGCAGCGGTGTAACCCCTCTCTTGCCCGCTGTAATCTCTACATAAACTTGGTGCTCATCGCTATATATTATTTCCCAATGATGTATGGCTATCTTATGATGTTTGAGTAGATCCATTTTGTCCTATGGGTTAATTGATGATCGTGATTGGTTTGAGTTGCATGTTTTATTATTGGTGCTGTCCTATGGTGCTCCCTGTGTCGCACAAGCATGAGGGATCCCTGATTTAGGGTTTGCAATATGTTCATGATTTGCTTATGGTGGGTGGCGTGAGTGAACAGAAGCACAGACCCGAGTAAGTAGGTTGTTTGTGTATGGGATAAAGGGGACTTGATGCTTTAATGCTATGGTTGGGTTTTACCTTAATGAATCTTTAGTAGTTGCGGATGCTTGCTAGAGTTCCAATCATAAGTGCACATGATCCAAGAAGAGAAAGTATGTTAGCTTATGCCTCTCCCTCAAATAAAATTGCAATAGTGATTACCGGTCTAGTTATCGGTTGCCTAGGGACAAATAACTTTCTTGTGACAAAAAGCTCTCTACTAATACTTACTTTATTGCATCTTTATCTAAACAGCCCCTAGCTTTTATTAACGTGAGCTTTATTATCTTGCAAACCTATCCAACAACACCTACAAAGTACTTCTAGTTTCATACTTGTTCTAGGTAAAGCGAACATCAAGCGTGCGTAGAGTCGTATCAGTGGCCAATAGGACTTGAGAGAGTATTTGTTCTACCTTTAGCTCCTCGTTGGGTTGGACACTCTTACTTATCAAAAGAGGCTACAACTATCCCGTATACTTGCGGGTCATCAAGACCTTTTTCTGGCGCCGTTGCCGGGGAGTCATAGCGTGGGGTGAATATTCTCGTGTGTGCTTGTTTGCTTTATCACTAAGTAATTTTTATTTGCTGTTCTAAGTTGTGCTCTATCTTTAGTTATGGATATGGAACATGAAATACCAAAAAAATTAGGTGTACTTGCTACCCATGGAGATGAGGAACCTCTTAAAACCCTCGATGCTCGTTATGTGACAGAAATTATGTACTACTTTGATAATCCTGAGAAAACCCCATTCAACTTTGTTATGGGAGACACGTTGGATCAACGTGAATACTTTAGGGATTATTGCTTGAAACAAAAATGGAAACTTTTATGGGATCAAATTTCTATGTTGCATTGGTATGCTCGTCAACTATGCTTGAATTATGATTATACTTGTTGCTCTAGGATGAAGGCTCCACACCTTCCCTTTTCATGCAAATTCAATGTTAATAAAACCTTAGCTTCTTATGCTAATGGTGTATATGATTACTATGATGTGGAACAAATAGAAGACTTTTTTGCTTTTATGGGTGCTTATGAGATTGAATCTATGTTTAAAGAGTTTGATGATTTAGTTTATAGACCTGAAAATTTTGCTATACTTAAATATTGTTATAAGAATTATGAATACAATTACAATATTGATGCATTTATTGAGAAAGTCTCAGCTGTACAAGAAGAAACTAATATTTTGCAGGAAGCTATGGAAGAAGAAATTGATGAAACTGTGAGCTCATTGGATGAAAAAGATGATGAGGAGAGCAAAGAACAAAAGGAGGAAGAGCGGATTGATCACTCATGCCCACCTTCTAAATGAGAGTAAATCTTCAACTCATACATTGTTTAATTCCCCTTCGTACTTACCGAAGGATGATTGCTATGATGATTGTTATGATCCCGTTGATTCTATTGAAATATCCCTTTTTGATGATGCTTGCTATGCTTGTAGCCAAGATGCCAATATGAATTATGCTTATGGATATGAACTTGCTATAGTTCCTTATGTTAAACATGAAATTGTTGCTATTGCAACCACACATGATAGTTCTATTATCTTTTTGAATTCTTCCAACTACACTATATCGGAGAAGTTTGTGCTTACTAAGGATTATATTGATGGGTTGCCTTTTACCATTGCACATGATGACTTCGATGAATATAATATGCATGTTATTGCTGCTCCTACTTGCAATTATTATGACAGAGGAACTACATCTCCGCCTCTTTATGTATCCAACACAATAGAATTGCAAGAAACTGCTTATACTATGCATCGGCCTTTACTTGGTGTGCATGAATTGTTGTTTTATGACATGCCGATGCATAGGAAGAGAGTTAGACTTCGTTGTTGCGTGATTTATGTTACCTTGTTCTCACTACTAAATTACAAATCATTGTTAATTAAAATTGGCTTTGATATACCTTGGGATCCGGGTGGATCCATTACTTGAGCACTATATGCCTAGCTTAATGGCTTTAAAGAAAGCGCTTCTAGGGAGACAACCCGGAAGTTTTAGAGTGTCATTTTATTTCTGTTGAGTTCTTTTATATAGTTTAAAAACAAAAAAAATAAAGAGGGGAACCTAAAACTTTTCAAAAAGGAAAGTGAAAGTGAGAAAGACAAGCATTGTTGAAGTGGGAGCTAGCCTTGAACTTTGTTCATGCTCATGGAAACTTTGTGAATCTTGATTACAGAAACTTTTAAACAAAAATAATTATCCCCTTGTATAATTCCATTGTATTTTAAAAATAATGTGCCAAGGTTTGCCTTTAGGATGTTTACAATGCTTGTTGGTTTGTATGATGCAGGACAGAAACTTTGGCTGTAGTGTGCGATTTTACATCTTTAACTGGAACGTCAAACGGTTCTGATTATTTTTTAATGTCTTTCTGTACAAATTGCTTATTTTTCCTAATTTTGGTAGAATTTTTGGGGTAACAGAAGTATGGTGATTGTTCAGATTGCTACAGACTGTTCTGTTTTTGACATATTCTATTTTTGATGCATAGTTTGCTTGTTTTGATGAATCTATCAATTTATATCAGTGGATTAAGCCATGAAAAAGTTATGCTACAGTAGACACAATGCAAAAACAAAATATGATTTGGTGTTCAACAGTACTTAGAGTAGTGATTTGCTTTATTATACTAACGGATCTTACCAAGTTTTCTGTTGAAGTTTTGTGTGGATGAAGTGTTTGATCGAGGAGGTCTTGATATGAGGAAAAGAAAGAGAGGCAAGAGCTCAAGCTTGGGGATGCCTGAGGCACCCCAAGTACATATTCAAGGAGACTCAAGCGTCTAAGCTTGGGGATGCCCCGGAAGGCATCCCCTCTTTCTTGAACAAGTATCGGTATGTTTTTTGATTCGTTTCGTTCATGCGATATATGCAAATCTTGGAGTGTCTTTTGCATTTAATTTTCATTTTTATTTTATGCACCATGCTGGTATGAGATAGTCCTTGGTTGATTTATAGAATGCTCATTGCACCTCACTTAAATCTTTTGAGTATGGTTTTATAGAATGCTTCATGTGCTTCACTTATATCATTTGAAGTTTGGATTGCCTGTTTCTCTTCACATAGAAAACCACAATTTGTAGAATGCTCTTTTGCTTCACTTATATTTGTTAGAGCATGGGCACATCTTTTGTAGAAAGAATTAAACTCTCTTGCTTCACTTATATCTATTTAGAGAGATGACATGAATTGGTCATTCACATGGTTAGTCATAAAATCCTACATAAACTTGTAGATCGCTCAATATGATATGTTTGATTCCTTGCAATAGTTTTGTGATATAAAGGTGGTGATATTAGAGTCATGCTAGTGGGTGATTGTGGATTAGTAGAAATACTTGTGTTGAGGTTTGTGATTCCCGTAGGATGCACGTATGGTGAACCGCTTTGTGATGAAGTTGGAGCACAATTTTATTTACTGATTGTCTTCCTTATGAGTGGCGGTCGGGGACGAGCGATGGTCTTTTCCTACCAATCTATCCTCCTAGGAGCATGCGTGTAGTACTTTGTTTTCAATGGCTTGTAGATTTTTGCAATAAGTGTATGAGTTCTTTATGACTAATGTTGAGTCCATGGATTATACGCACTCTCACCCTTCCATCATTGCTAGCCTCTTCGGTACCGTGCATTGCCCTTTCTCACCTCGAGAGTTGGTGCAAACTTTGCTAGTGCATCCAAACCCTGTGATACGATACGCTCTATCGCACATAAGCCTCCGTATATATTCCTCAAAACAGCCACCATACCTACCTATCATGGCATTTCCATAGCCATTCCGAGATATATTGCCATGCAACTTTCATCATCATCATATACATGACTTGAGCATTCATTGTCATATTGCTTTGCATGATCATAAGATAGCTAGCGTGATGTTTTCATGGCTTGTCCGTTTTTTGATGTCATTGCTACGCTAGATCATTGCACATCTCGGTACACCGCCGGAGGCATTCATATAGAGTCATATCTTTGTTCTAGATATCGAGTTGTAATATTGAGTTGTAAGTAAATAAAAGTGTGATGATCATCATTATTAGAGCATTGCCCCAGTGAGGAAAGGATGATGGAGACTATGATTCCCCCACAAGTCGGGATGAGACTCCGGACTTAATAAAAAAAAGATAGGCCAAAGAAGCCTAAATAAAAAAAGGGGAGGCCAAAGAAGCCTATTCAAAAAAAGAAAGAAAAAGGAAAAAAAGAGAAAATAAAAAAATGAGAGAAAAAGAGAGAAGGGGTAATGTTACTATCCTTTTACCACACTTGTGCTGCAGAGTAGCACCATATTCTTCATAGAGAGAGTATTATGCTTTCACTTTCATATACTAGTGGGAATTTTTGTTATAGAACTTGGCTTGTATATTCTGATGATGGGCTTCATGAAATGCCTGAGGTCTTCATGAGCAAGCAAGTTGGATGCACGCCCACTTAGTTTCAGTTTGAGCTTTCATACACTTATAGCTCTTAGTGCATCTGTAGCATGGCAATCCCTACTCCTTGCATTGGCATCAATTGATGGGCATCCCCATAGCCCGTTGATTAGCCACGTCGATGTGAGACTTTCTCCCTTTTTGTCTTCTCCACATAACCTCCACCATCATATTCTATTCCACCTATAGTGCTATATCCATGGCTCACGCTCATGTATTGCATGAAAGTTGAAAAAGTTTGAGATTATTAAAGTATGAAACAATTGCTTGGCTTGTCATCGGAGTTGTGCATGATTAAATACTTTGTGTGATGAAGATAGAGCAACAGCCAGACTATATGATTTTATAGGGAGAACTTTCTTTGTCCATGTTGTTTTGAAAAGACATGATTGCTTTATTGGTACGCTCGAAGTATTATTGTTTTTATGTCAAATGATAAACTATTGCTTTGAATCACTCGTGTCTTAATATTCATGCCATTGTTAGACATATGATCAAGATTATGCTAGGTAGCATTCCACATCAAAAATTATCTTTTTTATCATTTACCTACTTGAGGATGAGCAGGAACTAAGCTTGGGGATGCTGATACGTCTCCGCGTATCTATAATTTTTTATTGTTCCATGCCAATATTCTACAACTTTCATATACTTTTGGTAACTTTTTATACTATTTTTTGGGACTAACATATTGATCCAGTGCCCAGTGCTAGTTCCTGTCTGTTCCATGTGTTATGTTTTGCAGAAAACCCATATCAAAGAGAGTCCAAACGGGATAAAAATGGACGAAGAATTATTTTTGGAATATTTATGATTTTTGGGAAGTAAAATCAACACGAGACGGTGCCCGAGGGGGCCAGGAGATAGGGGGCGCGCCCCAGGGAGGCAGGCGCGCCCTGGACTCTCCTGGGCCCTCCGTAAGGCGGTTGATGCTCTTCTTTTGCCGCAAGAAAGCTAATTTTATGAGAAAGATCTAGGCGAAAGATTCACCCCAATCGGAGTTACGGATCTCCGAATATAAAAACACGATGAAGGGGTAGAATCAGGGAACGCAGAAACAGAGAGAGACAGAGAGATAGATCCAATCTCGGAGGGGCTCTCGGCCCTCCCACGCCATGGGAGACATGGACCAGAGGGGAAACCCTTCTCCCATCTAGGAAGGAGGTCAAGGAAGAAGAAGAAGAAGGGGGGACCTCTCCCCCTTGCTTCCGGTGGCGCCGGAACTCCACCGGGTGCCATCATCATCATTGCGATCTTCACCAACAACTTCACCGCCTTCATCACCAACTCTTCCCCCCCTCTATGCAGCGGTGTAACCCCTCTCTTACACTCTGTAATCTCTACTTAAACATGATGCTCAACGCTATATATTATTTCCCAATGATGTATGGCTATCTTATGATGTTTGAGTAGATCCATTTTGTCGTATGGGTTAATTGATGATCGTGAATGGTTTGAGTTGCATGTTTTATTATTGGTGTTGTCCTATGGTGTTCTCCGTGTCACACAAGCATGAGGGATCCCCGCTATAGGGTTTGCAATATGTTCATGATTTGCTTATGGTGGGTCGCGTGAGTGAACAAAAGCATAGACCCGAGTAAGTAGGTTGTTTGCGTATGGGATAAAGGGGACTTGATGCTTTAATGCTATGGTTGGGTTTTACCTTAATGAATCTTTAGTAGTTGCGGATGCTTGTTAGAGTTCCAATCATAAGTGTGCATGATCCAAGAAGAGAAAGTATGTTAGCTTATGCCTCTCCCTCAAATAAAATTGCAATAGTGATTACCGATCTAGTTATCGATTGCCTAGGGACAAATAACTTTCTCGTGAAAAAAAGCTCTCTACTAATACTTACTTTATTGCATCTTTATCTAAACAGACCCTAGCTTTTATTTACGTGCTCTTTATTATCTTGCAAATCTATCCAACAACACCTACAAAGTACTTCTAGTTTCATACTTGTTCTAGGTAAAGCGAACGACAAGCGTGCGTAGAGTCGTATCAGTGGCTGATAGGACTTGAGAGAGTATTTGTTCTACCTTTAGCTCCTTGTTGGGTTCGACACTCTTACTTAAGGCTACAATTATCCCGTATACTTGCGGGTCATCAATATGCTGCGTGGCAGCTCCGCAAATACCCCTGGAGAAATTAGAATTCAAATTATCAACTTGATTTTCTCCTTTCAAATACCCGCTTTGTATAGAAAAGACCTTACCAGCCGCAATCTTCCTCACCTCTTGGATTTCCTTCAGGGCACCTTGGGCTTCCCCCCGGGCATCACTTGCGTCTTGGCGAGCTTGGGAGAGTTCGGATTCTTTCCCTGATAAACTCTGCTCCAAGGTCTCGCATTTCTTCACGACCTCTTGAAGCTCTCACTCAGCTTCAATAACCATGGCCTCGTGCTTTTCGTGAAGAGCCTGCTCTGCGGCTGCCTTCTTCTCGGCTTCAACCACAACCTTCTTAAGAGCCTCAATTTCAGCCATCGACCCTAGAGCACCTCATAAACATATTTTCAACATGCTAACTTATTCATTTGTGCTGAATGCGAACAAGGTTTTTTGCATAATTCGGTTATCCTCCACCTGCTTCTTCACTCGGCCAAGTTCTCCTTCGGCCCGCTCCAGACTCTGCCTCAGTCCGGAGACTTCTGCATTTTGAGAGGCGGCAGTTGCTACAGACGCCTGCTTTTGAACAAAAGAGAGATGCCATAAAGTGAGTCTCCTGCGAACATATATTTGATCCTCTATTCGGTTCTTTCTTTCACCGAACAGTGTATCAGGGGCTACTACCTATACTATGACACTCTTCGAAACCCCACAAAACATACCTCAAATCCCGTTATAAGGCTGATGCAGGCTTCATTCAGTCCACTCTCAGCGGACTGAATCTTCTCAATCACCGCACCCATAAGGGCGCGGTGTTCATCGACGATGGATGCGCTTTTTAGCGCCGACGATAAAGTATCTAGCACCTCTAGTTGGACAAAGGTTTCCGGTGGAACAGACACACCCCCTCCAGCCGAGGGAGACTGCCTGCCTGATTCTGGAGCCGTATTGGTCTCCGAAATTGTGTCCGGCTGGGGGCCGAATCCAAGATAGCCCCCGCCGTTGACGTCCATGGGAGCCCTCTCTCCCATGTGTTCGGCCCCTGAAGTTTGACCTCCTGGCGCCGCCTTTATGATCTTTTCCCCCCCTCCTTGGCCTAGGTCCTTCTGGGACAAAACCTCGATGTCATTCACATGTTTGGGGGAAGGGGCCTTCGGGGGTGTCCCCCTCTCCATAGCATCTGAACCCAGCAAATCCTCCGACGAGGATTGTTCGGTGCGGGACCTCGCCAGACTACAAAAAAGTATGGCTCAGATTAAACTATTATGCCATGATGAGCCTGGACGCATAAACGTGTTTGGATTTTATATACTCACGAGTTCACCAGGGGCTGGGCCCTGGGATCCCACTCCGGGCTGCTGTCGGCAGCTGCGGTGGACTCCTCTGGAAGGGGAGTTTTTCCCTTCTTAGGCGACTTGGCCTCCAAACATGTGGAGGCCATCTTTTTCTTTCCTCCCCTCGCTAGGGACGGGTCTTCCTCCTCTTCCTCGTCCTCTCCGGAGGAAGATCGGGCATCAGAGTCTTCGGATATTGTGTACGAAGTGCCACGGCGATGAAGGCCACCCCTGGTCTTTTTGGCCTCCTTCTCGACCTTCTTCTTCGGCGCCTTGTAAGGCGCCATGACCAGCATCTTCATCAGAAGCGGGCCGGCTGGTTCTTCCGGTAGAGGGGCCGGACAGTAGATCCGCCCCGCCTTCTTCGTCCAGCCCTAGGAGAGTTGTGGAAAATACATTAAGCATTTTCCTCAGGATATGCGAATAAAACATATGAATTGCCAACATACAATGACTTACCGAACTTGCAGGGCGGGACAGTTGGTACCCGCGGTCCTCGGCGGGTTCAGGCCACAATTTTCCGAACTTAAAAAACACCTTCTAGATGTCTTTGTGCGAGGAGCCAAAGATCTCCTGTAGGGTCTGGTGCTTGGCCGGATCGAATTCCCATAAATTGCAAGCCCTGTGTTGAGAAGGAAGGATCCGGCAAACTAACATCACCTGGACTACATTGACAAGTTTGATATTCTTGTCTTCCATACCCTTGACGCGCGTCTGGAGCGCCGATAGTTCGTCGGACAAAGACCAGTTCAGGCCTTTCTTGGGCCAGGACGTAAGCTGCAGGGGAGCTCTGGATCGGAACTCGGGAGCCGCGGCCCATTCCGTGCCGCGCGGCTCAGTGATGTAAAACCACTGCTGCTTCCACTCTTTGATGGAATCATTGAAAGTACCTGTTGGCCATGTGACGTTGGGCATCTTGCTCACCATGGCGCCTCTGCACTCGGCGTGCTCGCTGCTCACTACCTTGGGCTTCATGTTAAAGATTTTCAGCCATAAGCCGAAGTGTGGAGAGATGCGGAGAAAGGCCTCGCACACGACGATGAATGTCGAGATGTTGAGGAAGGAATTGGGGGTAGATCATGAAAATTGATCCCGTAGTAATACATGATGCCGCGAATGAATGGGTGGAGGGGAAACCGTAGCCCACGGACAAAATGAGGGAGCAATACAACCCTCTCGTGGGGTTCCGGAGTAGGGACGATATGTCCCGCCGTCAGAAGATGGTGGCTGATTTTGTTGGCGAGGTCCCCGGCCTCCAGAAGCTTTTTGATATCCTTCTCCCAGACGATAGAGGCCATCCACTTGCCTCCTGCTCCGAATCCAGACATTTTCGGAAGGCCTTTGTGGGCGGAGAAGACGAACGCTTGGGCGCTGGGGCTCGAGCGAGGGGGAATGGATGAGCAGAGGAAGAAGAAGGCGTGGGTGAAAAAAGGGGAGTCCTTATCTCCTTATAAAGGCAGCAGGGATCCTGCGCCTCCCCGGTTGCCCGGTAAACTCGCTTATTCCCCAATCGCCGCGATTGATGGCGCGGTTGGGTTACCCACACCCGTATTGATGAGAATCCCGTGATAAGGGGACACGATCTCTGCTTCGACAAGACGTGCCAAGGAAACTGCCTTGCGATATGTGCAACAACTGGTTGAGAAAAACGGTTCAAATAATGTCCGGGCCGTGGCATGGCGTCATGCTGCGAAAAGTTGTTAGCAGATTAGATTTGTGGAATATTGTACTCTCTACGGTAGTATGTGGAATTTGTTTTGCAGAGCCAGACACGATTCTCACATTCAAGATCTTCTATGGAGTATTCGGAGAAGGAACCCGGCTTGCAATGCCGAAGACAATCTGCGTGCCGGACTCATCGTCATTGAAGCCTGGTTCAGGGGCTACTGAGGTAGTCCTGGATTAGGGGGTCCTCTGACAGCAGGACTGTATACTTTGGCCGGACTGTTGTACTATGAAGATACAAGATTGAAGACTTCATCCCGTGTCCGGGTGGGACTCTCCTTTGCGTGGAAGGCAAGCTTGGTAATCCGGATATGTAGATCTCCTTCTCTGTAACAGACTCTGTGTAACCCTAGCCCCCTCTGGTGTCTATATAAACCGGAGGGTTTAGTCCGTAGGACAACAACAATCATAATCATAGGCTAGCTTCTAGGGTTTAGCCTCTACGATCTCGTGGTAGATCAACTCTTGTAATACTCATATCATCAAGATCAATCAAGAAGAAAGTAGGGTATTACCTCCATCAAGAGGGCCCGAATCTAGGTAAAGATTGGGTCCCCTACCTCCTGTTACCATTAGCCTTAGACGCACAGTTCGGGACCCCCTACCCAAGATCCGTCGGTTTTGACACCGACACATGGCATGTCAAATAGCCTTATTTGCTTATCGCATTACTCGTACAAATATGCGTTGACGTATTAATCAAGTTACAATGGAAAATAATTTGCGGCGTCAGCTTATTACTTGATTTTTTCCTTATCTTTGTATTTTTTATCAATTGCACCCATACACTTTGGACGCATTGCTTCGCCAGGGGCTTCATCATGCCCCACAATACGGTAATAAAGTTCGAACACTTTTACAGTACAGTTCGGCACCTCGAACTTATAGCATTATATGCATCGGCTCCGAATCATGTCTTTGGTCAATAGTTGGGATGCCCGGCTCCTGTGCTTACTACCTTACGTTCCACTATATCGGCTAGGGTAGTAAAGGGAGAACTACTATGATTGTGTCCCGGTTCTTCCGGACGAGCACCTTAGTAGAGAAAGCCGAAAACTGACTGTCATGATGCGGCGAGAGCTGGTCAGCTGTTCGAGAGGTTTCAAATCCTTAGAGATTTTTTCCGCTTTATGCGAGGAATTGATTTTTATCCGATTAGGCGTCTATAGCACCCCAAGTTCGGCCTTCCGAAAACTAGGGGCTGCGCCAAAATTTTCATTGTCAAACTCCTATGGCTAAGTGAGGGTGATAAAGCCGTATAGTCCGATTGCCTTGTTCATTGTGCTAAACACCTCCTTTAAGGATCAAAATGTGGAGTAAAGATGGTTTAGATTTATCCTGAACACCCCCGTACTATCTACGTGGGGGCAGAAGCCAACGACTGGCCAACTCTTAGATTTCATAAACGGCCGCACGGGAGGTAAAATTTTAAATAAACAAGCATTATATTACATAACAATCTTGTTTCATATGACAGAACAGGATAACATGAATGTTTTCATGGGAATATGATATCCTTGGCACATTGCTCCGTCACAAGGCGGGATCCCTCCAGGACATTATCAAAATATAGTTCGGGTCGGCGGTGCTCCTTACCCTCAGGCGGCCCCTCGATCATCAGCTTCGTGGCGTCCATCTTCACCCAATGCATCTTCGCGCGGGCAAACGCCATCTGCGCGCCTTCGATACAGACCGACCGCTTGATGGCTTCAAGCCGTGGGCAGGCACTCACAAGCCGCTTCATGAGTCCGAAGTAGTTGTTGGGCATGGGCTAGGCAGGCCATTGTTGGCGTTTTGGGAACGGGGGTCCCCACACTTGCCTGCCTGCGGCATGCGGCATGGCTCAAGTGGTGGCCCAGTACGACCCGTCTTCATTAGCACAAGACTTAAGACCCTCGCGAGGGGCCAAGCCTCGCGGGGCAGACGACGCAAGGCTTCCTCAGGAACGGCCTTGCCAGGCAGGCTCGCGAGGAGGCGGAGAGATCAAGGCTGGGTACCTCGCGAGGTGCTCGTGACGCAAGCCATGACCATCGAGACCAGGCGGGCGCCAGCCTGCGCAGTGTCCTTGTTTCCTCTTTGGTGCAAAGAGGGCAAGCATAGGTGTGGAGTACCGAGGCATTAGGAAAAGGTTGCCATTTCAGTGCAACGAGACCAAGAGCAGCGGAGCGGCAGGATGGAGGTCACCATGGAGCCCAAGACGGCGTCATCGCCAGGTCTTTTGGCAGCCAAAGACCAACTTTAGTCAGGATAACTTGTACTAGATGTTCCCCTTCAAAATGGCCGTTGTTGGCGCCCTTCCCGCTCAATATTTGGGAAGAGGCCCAGGGCCTCTATAAATAGGACTAGCCACCACAGTAGAGAGGTATCCAAATTTTGGGAAGACCAGAGAGAGAGAGAGGTGATCGAACTCACCCAAGCAGTTCATCGCACCAGCTCAAGAACACCTCTCGCGAGGCCGTTCTTCCCTTGTACTGTTCATCATCAGCACCTGAGTCAATCCACCACACCACACACTGGAGTAGGGTATTACACCACAATGGTGGCCCGAACCAGTATAAATCTCATGTCGCTTGTGTTGTTCATCGTTTTCAGCTTAGATCTCACGAGGCGATTGGACGTAGATCGGTAGGGGAGAGATCTTCGTGCGCACCCCAGTGTTCGAACCTTAAGGGTCTGCCGGAACCCAACATCCAACATTTGGCGCGCCAGGTAGGGGTGCGCCGGAATCTTCTTTCCTCCATCCTACGTTCCGCTGCGCCACCGCCTCCATGCCCGGCGACCCGACGGCCAACTCCGACCGCTAGGCGGCATGGCCTGCCCATGCCGTGCCGCCTGCCCAAGGTGACCTCAACCCTGCACCTCAGGCAGCCCGCGCCCCGCAGAACGCTGCGGGACGCGGGCGACGCGGTCAGGCGTCCCCTGCCCTCACTCCACGGCAAGTACGATCGGCAGCAAGGGCCTCAAGCCACGCTGCGGCCACGACGCCGCACACCCGGCGGGAGCAGGCAAACATGAAGGCCGCACACACATGGCGCGGGAGCTGCTGCGATGCAGACTGCAAGAAAGCGGCCGTGAGGTGCTGCTGGAACACGTCGCCGAACTCCTGGATGCCGCCGCGTCAGGGGCTCCACCGTTCTGCGTCCAGCTTCCACCCCAGGCCCCGGGAGGATCACGGGGCGGGCCGATCCGTGCCCACACGCCCCCGAGCGCGCACCAAGGCTTCATCAACACCGGCTTGGCCACCAGCACCGAGCAGCAGGCTGCGCCAGCACGGCCCCTGGTAAGCGAGGGCATGCGCAGCGCTGCCTTTGGCCCCAGCTGGCCACCACCTTACCGTCCCCAAGATGGAGCTTCAAGTCGAGCTACATGGCGTGCGGAGCACCACGACGATGCCTTTGGGGTGGTGGCCCCGGAAGCCTATGTGCCCCACATGGTGGATCGAGGGTACATGCTGGAGGAAGACCACGACTCGTTCCTCGGGTCAGGCTGGGAGGAAGAAGCACCGGAAGCCGAGCTCTTTCAGGAGCCTCACGGGAGCCTCGACAACTACCGGGTACCGCTAATTCCTCAGGAGGAGGCTTATGCTAACCATGGGTCGCAGGAGGTTCAGGTCACCGCAGCGGATGGCTGCCCCAGTGTGGCGATCTCCTTCCCCTCAGGAGGAGGGCACTGGGGGCAGCAGGAGAGGGGTCGGGAGCCAGGCTCCACCCCGCGGCGCATGGAGCAAGGTGTTCTTCGGAGGTAGGCCCTCTGCCGGGGAGGTGCCCCAGGGCCTGCCCCCGACAGAGGACCCATGGTTGTCGGGGGAACCGTTGGTGTCCCCTTTTCCCCATTGGCGTCGTCCTGGTTTCTGGTCATCGTCGGTGGGGTCAAGGGTGGCGCAAGGCGGGGCCCTCATCTGGCGATATGAAGCAAGGCCGGTACCTATGAAGAAGGCCCAGTGCCTGTGAAGCTCGCCGCCCGTGACACTCGCACGTAATAATGAGTTGCGGCTGTACACGCCCCGGAGTCTCCAGAGAGCCACCCTCGGGCCTCGGGGGCTCCCTCCCACGCCTAGTGGCAGCACTTAGCTCCCCGCAGGTGAGAAGACTTCGAAGACTAGACTAGGTGCCGGACGTGACCATTTGCTCTTGTTTCTCCTTTTGCGCGAACAAGCTTTCTTGCCTCAGATCTAAGTTGAAGTTGAATTTGTGTTTGCGTATGCGGGAAGTTGTGTTGTATCTTATTCGCGTGCTTTCTCGTGCTCCTATTTTCGCTCAAGTTGGAATTCACACCAGCTGCCTCCCTCTCGCGGGCCTCTCGCGAGTAGGGCAGGGCCCAACACGTGCGCTCGCCGTCTCGTGGCCGGTGTTTGCTCCGGCCAGGCTCTCGCCGCATGGTCTAATGGGACCCCCATGGCCCTTGGAATGTACACCACAAGCCCGCTCGAGGCACGCCAAGACAAAGGTAAAACTACAACGACCTATTCATCACAACAATCACGGCGTCATGCAGGCACTCGTCTGTCGCCAATCTTGACAACACATAGGCAACAATTTTCTTACATGAGGGGCTTCCCCTCCCAACAATGCTCTCACAACCTTCAGGGCCATGCCCAAGTCTCTTCCTGTGCAGGGCAAGCAGCGGAAGGAAGCACGGGGTCAATCGGACAAATCGCTCACCGCATCCCCCAGGGCATCCCCGGAGGCGTCGCTGGCGCCACCATCATCGTCGCCAGCCTCTTCGTCACCATTGTTGGTGTCGTCTCCGCCATCGTTCACCATGACGCCTTCATCGACAACAACGATCACCCCGTCGTCGTCAGAAGTAAAGGCCCGAACGAGCACATCAATGTTGTCCTCCACCCACCATGCTAGGTTGCCTTGTACGGCCTCAGGCACTGGGGCGATGGCGGCGTCAATGTCGAAGAGGGGATCGAGGTTCTGAAGATGGCTGAAGACGCAGGAGAATGCCCGCGCGAGCAGGCCGCGGCTCCGCTCCTCCACCAGCTAGCGAGACCTCTCAGAGCAGTTCTCCAGACGCGTCACCGTGTTGGTGAAGAACTAGAGGTTGCCGACGTAGTTGGTCACGTGCGGCTCCTCGGCGGCAGCCTCGCGGATGTTGCCCAAGGCCATGTTAGCCCTTTCCCTAAGCGTTCGGAGCATGGGGGCGTGCATGTGCTCCAATGTCTGCCACTCGCGGATCATGTCCGCATTCCGCTCCGCAACAGCCTCGGCATCATCGACCCACCGTTTAAGAAGAAGCAGCTCGATGCGGGAGGAGGCCAGCTCGGCCTGCGCCGAGCTTAGCGCGGCAGCGGTGGCCTCAACTCTCTGTGTGGCTTCAGTCAACCTGGTCCTAAGGGCAGCAGTCCTGCCCATGGCTTCGGCCCTGATCAACTCCAGCCGCTCTTCATACTCGCGCTCAAGGCCGGCGCGAGCCTCCGCCATGCGATGGCCGATCTCCTCCTGGATCCGGGCCTCCCGCGCGCCAACGTCGTCGTCCGCCTAGGCAACCTGGCGCTCCCTCGTCTCCAGCCGCTCCACATCAAGGTTGCACTCCGCAGTCTCCAACATCAGTGCTTCCTCATGCCTCCGGAGTTCCTCCTCTTCAGCGGGCCCTCCCTTCAGCAGTGCGAGGGCGGATCGGCGCAGCTCCACCTGCTGCTCCAGGGAGTTGCACCAGTCCTGGAGCTCCTACGCGCGCTCCTCCATAGCTTCGCGTCGCTTGTCAGCCTCCTGAGCTTCTTCAAGGGCCCGGGAACAGGCCTCCCGAGAGGCCGCCAAGGACGCTTTAGCCTTGGCATTCTCGAGGTCACGCTGGTGGCGCGCGAGACCAACAGCCGCCTTCAGCTTGCGCCACTCCTCGACCAGCCTCAAGCCTTCAGCTTCGAGACGCGCGTCTTCAGCCACCAGCTCTGCGCTGAGCTGGCTCACTGCATCGACTACCCTTTGGAGGAACTCTTGGCGGAGAACTCTGCGCTCCCGCGCACGCCCAAGCACGTCATCAACACCATCCTCCACTGTCGACGCCGGCGGAGGGCCTTGGGGCAGTTTGCCCACTCTCGGCAGGGGGCTGGTGCCCCTGCGATCATCGGGCGGGCACCGTGAGGGACCCAGCCTGGCATCGATCCACCTTCCGTTGGGGACCCGAAGACCGGCTTCAGCCACTCGCCGCTGATAATCAATGAAGGAGCTCTGGGCAAGCATGATGTGCCCAGGGAGAGCTCACGAGGGAAGAGAGGCACGACAACAGGATCAAGACGCGCCGTGGGACGGCCTGCCTCCCCAGCCAAACTTGCACCCAAGGCGACGCGCAGACTCGATGCAGTTAAGGTTGGAGACGAAAGAGGAGCCTGAGGGAGCGGCTTCTCAGCTGGCTCCGCGGGCTCTTCGGAGGGAATCCTGAAAGGCCACAATCAGCGAAAAGAGAGGCGGACAAGGAACCATAAGGAGGAGAGACTTACTCCTCCATGGTGAAGTACTTCCGGTGCTTCAATGGGCGGTGCGGGCGCTCATCACCACCAGAAGCCTCCTTCCTCTTGCGGAGGGCCTCGAAATCTATGGGGAACCAGCCCAAGCTCGCAATGTGAGGGCCGACGCGTGGCATAGGAGCCAAAGCATCATGCCGGCCTGCATCAGGGGCACCAGTCTGAGGGTAGCGATCAGACACCACCTCTTGGTGGCCTGACGGGGCCTCGGGGGCTTCATCCTCGGGAGCAGCATACCGTGTTCCCTCGCCAGCCACCACCTCGTGAGGGGTGTCATCAGCTCCGAAGGATGGCGCCTCGGGAGCCCCACGTGACATCAGCACCTCGACGTCAGGCCCCTCGGCTCTCGCCAATCCTTGCCTCCCTGCAATGACTCCTGAGGCGAGGTTGGCGCGGGCAGCCAGGGGAAGGACCACGGCAACCGGATTCTCGCGAGGTCCCATAGGGTTGGCTGGGTGCAGCCCCCATTCATCGAAACGAGGCATCTGCCTCGCGAAGTCGGCGCTGTTTTTGCAAAGATACAACAGGGCGCCCCCATGGCCAACACTGCCAGGAGAGGGGTCGCTCGTCAGGACCAGCAGCACCTTCTTCAATGTCTCCGATGCGAGATCCCCTTCCTGGAGCCTCATACGGTCCTGACGACTTGTGTAAGTCCACATTGGGCGAGAATGGCGCTGGAGAGGAGCGATGCGGCACTGGAGGAACTCCTTCACCACCTTGGGCGCCGTCACCCTGAGCTCCCTCAACCTCTCGAAGCGATGCCAGGTGAAGGCAAGTTGGGGGCTCGTGAGTTCTTCGTGATCCCAACCAGGGTTGGGAATAGCAGGCAGCATCGGGTGTGCGAGCAGGGGGCTGGGCACCCCAATGTCCATGTACAGCCACCACTCCCAGAACCCGCTCGCAGAAGGTGGGAGGCTAAAATCGATCCCCGAGGTGGCCGTCTCCGGCACGGCCTGGAAGCTCACGCACCCTGAAAACTGGGAAGGATCGGTCAAGCGCAGCGAGAAGAAGTGGCGTAGAAGGGCAACAGAAGGAGGAATCCCCACCATGGCCGCGCAGACGAATGCGAAGACAGCAAGCAGAGCAATGGATTGGGGGCCAAGATGCATCATGTGGATTTGATAATGGGAGAGCACCACATTGAAGAAGGCGGAAAAGGGGGGAACCAGGCCTGCCCACAAGGCGTCGGTGAAGAATCGGACCTCCGTGACGACCTTGTCGAAGGAGGCGTGGGACACGGGCCAGACCATCGTCTTCCCACACTCATTGAAGCTGGAAGCAAGCGCGGAGCAGACCTTCTCCAGGGCCTCCAGTTTAAGTATGAGCGATTTGTCGACGGCCGGAGCAGCCGCCGGGGGCGTGCTGGTCGAGGGCGCGGGTTTCTTCCCCTTATCCTTTTTCATCAGCACCATGGCAATGGGACGGGGGAAGAGCTCGAGGTTGATTGGAGGCAGAAGCAGAGGCTCGAGGAGGAAAGAGGAGCAAGAAGTGCGCAGGCTGCGAAGGGAGGATAACTGTGTGCAAATCTCGTGGCCGCCTAGCCAGGCGCATAATGAGGGAGCGTGGGGGATGCGGAGACGCTCATGTCCAATCAACCGCCATGCGGCGCCCAAGGCCACAGGCTGATGGGGCCCGTGGTGCTCCGCACTTGCCCCTTCGCTTCTCCGCTAAGCCAAGTCCGAGCGCGCCTTGGGCCCGGGGGCTACTGTCGGCGTTCTGGGAACGGGGGTCCCCAGACTTGCTTGCCTGCGGCCTGCGGCGTGGCTCAAGTGGTGGCCCAGTATGGCCCGTCTTCATTAGCACAAGACTCAAGACCCTTGCGAGGGGCCAAGCCTCGCGGGGCGGACGATGCAAGGCTTCCTCAGGAATGGCCTCACCAGGCAGGCTCGCGAGGAGGCGAAGAGATCAAGGAAGGGTACCTCGCGAGGTGCTCGTGACGCAAGCCATGACGATCGAGACCAGGCGGGCGCCAGCCTGCACAGTGTCCTTGTTTCCTCTTTGGTGCAAAGGGGGCAAGCACAGGCGTGGAGTACCAAGGCATAAGGCAAAGGTTGCCATTTCAGTGCAACGAGACCAAGACTAGCGGAGCGGCAAGATGGAGGTCACCGTGGAGCCCAAGACAGCGTCATCGCCAGGGTTTTTGGCAGCCGAAGACCAACTTTAGTCAGGATACTTGTACTAGATGTTCCCCTTCGAAATGGCCGTTGTTGGCGTCCTTCCCGCTCAATATTTGGGAAGAGGACCAGGGCCTCTATAAATAGGACTAGCCACCAGAGAGAGAGAGAGGCGATCGAACTCACCCAAGTAGTTCATCGCACCAGCTCAAGAACACCTCTCGCGAGGCCGTTCTTCCCTTGTACTGTTCATCATCAGTCCCTGAGGCAATCCACCACACCACACACTGGAGTAGGGTATTACACCACAACGGTGGCCGGAACCAGTATAAATCTGGTGTCCCTTGTGTTGTTCATCGTTTTAGCTTAGATCTAACGAGGCGATCAGACGTAGATCGGTAGGGGAGAGATCTTTGTGCGCACCCCAGTGTTCGAACCTTAAGGGTCTGCCGGAACCCAACATCCGACATTTGGCGCGCCAGGTAGGGGTGCACCGAAATCTTCTTTCCTCCGTCCTACGTACCGCCGCGCCACCGCCTCCATGTCCGGCGACCCGACGGCCAACTCCAACCACTGGGCGGAATGGCCTGCCCATGCCGTGCCACCTGCCCAAGGTGACCTCAACCCTGCACCTCACGCAGCCCGCGCCCCGCAGAACGCTGCGGGACGCGGGCGATGTAGTCTGGCATCCCCTGCCCTCACTCCACGGAAAGTACGATTGGCAGCAAGGGCCTCAAACCACGCTGCGGCCACGGCGCCGCACACCCGGCGGGAGCAGGCAAACATGAAGGCCGCACTCACGGTGGCGCGGGAGCTGCTGTGATTTACCGGATTTGCAGGGTGAGTTAGGTTGTGCCCACGATCCTCGTCCATGGCCGGCGGAACCTCGTTGTCCTTGAAGAGCACCTTCCATATATCTTAGTGTGTCATGCCGAAGAACTCTAATAGGGTCTGCTGCTTGGCCGGGTTATACTCCCACAGATAGCAAGTCCGACGTTGGCATGGAAGAATCCAGTGGACGAGCATAACCTGGAACACGTTGACGAGCTTGACTTTCTTGATTATCATGCTCTGGATGCGCATCTGGAGCACTGTCAGCTCGTCCAGAGAACCCCAGATGAGGCCCTTCTCTTTCCAGGAGGCAAGCCGCATTGGAACGCCGGATCGGAACGCGGGGGCCACCGCCCAGTGGGTGTCGCGTGGATTGGTGATGTAGAACCACCTCGATTGCCACCCTTTGACAGTCTCCACAAAGGAGCCTTCGGGGCAGGTAACATTGGGCATCTTGCCCACCATGGCGCCTCCGCACTCAGCTTGTTGGCCGCTCACCACCTTCGGCTTCACATTGAAAGTCTTCAGCGATTGGCCAAAGTGAGGTGGGATGTGGAGGAAGGCCTCACACACGACAATAAATGCCGAGATGTTTAGGATAGAGTTGGGGGCCAAATCATGGAAGTCCAGCCCGTAGTAAAACATCAGTCCGCGGACAAACGGGTGGAGAGGGAATCCCAGCCTGCGGACGAAGTGTGTGAGGAACACAACCCTCTCATGGGGCTCTGGGGTAGGGACGATCTGTCCCTTGGACGGAAGTCGGTGAACGATCTCCTTGGCCAGGTACCCGGCCTTCCGGAGCTCCTTGATGTCCTTCTTCTTGACGGAGGAGGCCATCCACTTGCCTCCAGCTCCGGATTCGGACATGATTGGAGTGGTTTTTTGGGCGGAGAAGGCAAGAGCTTGGGCCCTAGAGCTCGAGAATGGATGGGCATAGGAAGGAGAAGGCGTGGGTAAACAAGGATGAACCCTTATCCCTTTATAAAGGCAGTAAAAGTTATGCGCCTCCTTGCTAGCCTTAAAATTCGCCTATTCCCCAAGCGCCGTGCAGATGACACAGTTGGGTTACCCATGCCCGTATTGATGAGAATACCGTGATAAGGGGACACGATCTCTCCTTCGACAAGACGTGCCAATGAAACCGCATTTTGAAATACGGAGCGACAGGCTAAAAAATGGTTCAAATAATGACTGGGCAGTGGCGTGATGTCACGCTACAAAAAGTTGTCAGCAGATTGGATTCGCAAAATATTATACTCTCTATGGTTGTGTGTGGTACTTGTTTTGTAGAGCTAGACACGTTTTCTATGTTCGGAAGACTATGTTGGAGTATTCGGAGAAGGAACCCGCCTTGCAATGCCGAAGACAATCTGCACGCTGGACTCATCGTCATTGAAGCTTGGTTCAGGGGCTACTGAGGGAGTCCTAGACTAAGGGGTCCTCGGACAGCCGGACAATATACTTTGGTCGGACTGTTGGACTATGAAGATACAAGATAGAAGACTTCGTCCCATGTCCGGATGGGACTCTCCTTGGCGTGGAACGCAAGCTTGGCGATTCGGATATGTAGATTCCTTTCTCTGTAACCGACTTTATACAACCCTAGCCCCCTCGGTATCTATATAAACCGGAGGGTTTAGACTTCTAGGGTTAAGCCGCAACAATCCTAACTTCATAGGCTAGACTTCTAGGGTTTAGCCATTATGATCTCGTGGTAGATCAACTCTTGTAATACTCATATTCATCAAGACAAATCAAGCAGGAAGTAGGGTATTACCTCCATAGAGAGGGCTCGACCCTGGGTGAACAGTGTGTCCCCCGCCTCTTGTTACCATAAGCCTTAGACACACAGTTCGGGATCCCCTACCCGAGATCCGCCAGTTTTGACACCGACAGGGCAGGGGCAGCGCCCGCCTCCTTCCTTCTCTCCACCTCCTCCTCCTCTCCCCTTCTCCCTGTTGGAATAGGAAAGGGGGGGCAAAACCTACTTGGAGTAGGATTGCCCCCCTTGGCGCGCCTCCTCCACTGGCTGACCTCCTCCTCCCTCCCTCCTTTATATACAGGGGGAGGGGGGCACCTCATAGACACAAGTTGATCAAGTTGATCTTTTAGCCATGTGCGGTGCCCCCCTCCACATATTTCTGTTGGGGATCGTTGCATAAATTGAAAAAATTTACGCATCACCAAGATCAATCTATGGAGAGATTAACAACAAGAGAGAGGGGAGTGCATCTTCATACCCTTGAAGATCGCGAAACGGAAGTGTTGCAAGAACGCAGTTGGAGGAGTCCTACACGTAGCGATTCATATCGCGGTCGATTCCGATCTTAGCGCTGAACAACGGTGCCTCCGCGTTCAACACACGTGCAGCCCAGTGACGTCTCCCGCGCCTTAATCCAACAAGGAGGAGGGAGAGGTTGGGGAAGACAACTCCACCAGTCGCACGACAGCGTGGTGGTGGTGGAGCAGCTGTTCTCCGGCAGGGCTTCGCCAAGCTCAAACGGAGGAGGAGAGGTGTTGGAGAGGGGGAGGGCTGCGCCTTGGATGTGGTGCGGCTGCCCTCCCTCCTCCCCTCTATTCATAGGGTGAAGGGGGAAGGGGCCGACCCCTCTAGATGAGATCTAGAGGGGGGCGGCGGCCAAGGGGACGGGGCTTGCCCCCCAAGCCAAGGGGGGTGCCCCCTTTAGGGCCCCCCAACCCTAGGCGCATGGGCCCTAGGGGGGTGGCGCCTAGCCCTCTTAGGGGCTGGTTCCCTTCCACATGCAGCCTATAGGGCCCTCCGGCGCAGGTGGACCCCCGGAACCCCTTCGGTGATCCCGGTACAATACCCGCAAACCCCCGAATACTTCCGGTGACCGTATGATGACTTCCCATATATAAATTTTCACCTCCGGACCATTCTGGAACTCCTCATGACATCTGGGATCTCATCCGGGACTCCAAACAACATTTGGTAACCACATACTATTTCCCATAACAACTCTAGTGTCACCGAACCTTAAGTGTGTAGACCTTACGGGTTCGGGAATCATGCAGACATGACCAAGACAGCTCTCCGGCTAATAACCAACAGCGGGATCTGGATACCCATGTTGGCTCCCACATGTTCCATGATGATCTCATCAGATGAACAGTGATGTCGAGGATTCAAGCAATCCCGTATACAATTCCCTTTGTCAATCAGTAAGTTACTTGCCTGAGATTCGATCGCTAGTATCCCAATACCTTGTTCAATCTCGTTATCGGCAAGTCACTTTACTCGTTCCGTAATGCATGATCCCGTGACCAACTCCTTAGTCACATTGAGCTCATTATGATGATGCATTACTGAAAGGGCCTAGAGATACCTCTCCGTCATACGGAGTGACAAATCCCATTCTCGATTCGTGCCAACCCAATAGATACTTTCGGAGATACTTGTAGTGCACCTTTATAGCCACCCAGTTACGTTGTGATGTTTGGTACACCCAAAGCATTCCTATGGTATCCGGGAGTTGCACAATCTCATGGTCTAAGGAAATGAAACTTGACATTAGAAAAGCTTTAGCAAACGAACTACACGATCTTGTGCTATGCTTAGGATTGGGTCTTGTCCATCACATCATTCTCCTAATGATGTGATCCTGTTATCAATGACATCCAATGTCCATAGTCAGGAAACCATGACCATCTGTGGATCAACGAGCTAGTCAACTAGAGGCTCACTAGGGACATGTTGTGGTCTATGTACTCACACATGTATCGCGGTTTCTGATCAATACAATTATAGCATGAACAATAGACAATTATCATGAACAAGGAAATATAATAATAACCATTTTATTATCGCCTCTAGGGCATATTTCCAACAGTCTCCCACTTGCACTAGAGTCAATAATCTAGTTACATTGTGATGAATCAAACACCCAAAGAGTTCTGGTGGTGATCATATTTTGCTCGCGGAAGAGGTTTAGTCAACGGATCTGCGACATTCAGATCCGTATGCACTTTACAAATATCTATGTCTCCATCTTGAACATTTTCACGAATGGAGTTGAAGCGACGCTTGATGTGCCTAGTCTTCTTGTGAAACCTGGGCTCCTTGGCAAGGGCAATAGCTCCAGTGTTGTCACAGAAGAGAGTCATCGGGCCCGATGCATTGGGAATAACACCTAGGTCGGTAATGAACTCCTTCATCCAGATTGCTTCTTGTGCTACCTCCGAGGCTGCCATGTACTCCACTTCACATGTAGATCCTGCCACGACGCTTTTCTTGCAACTGCACCAGCTTACTGCCCCACCATTCAAAATATACACATATCCGGTTTGTGACTTGGAGTCATCCAGATCTGTGTCGAAGCTAGCATCGACGTAACCCTTTACGACGAGCTCTTTGTCACCTCCATAAACGAGAAACATATCCTTACTCCTCTTAAGGTACTTCAGGATATTCTTGACCGCTGTCTAGTGTTCGCCGGGATTACTTTGGTACCTCCCTACCAAACTTACGGCAAGGTTTACATCAGGTCTGGTACACAACATGTCATACATAATAGATCCTATGGCTGAGGCATAGGGGATGACACTCATATTTTCTCTATCTTCTGCCGTGGTCGGGCTTTGAGCCAAGCTCAATTTCACACCTTGCAATACAGGCAAGAACCCCTTCTTGGACTGATCCATATTGAACTTCTTCAATATCTTATCAAGGTATGTGCTTTGTGAAAGACCTGTGAGGCGTCTCGATCTATCTCTATAGATCTTGATTCCTAATATGTAAGCAGCTTCTCCAAGGTCCTTCATTGAAAAACACTTTTTCAAGTAGGCATTTATGCTTTCCAAAAGTTCTATATCATTTCCCATCAATAGTATGTCATCCACATATAATATGAGAAATGCTACAGAGCTCCCACTCACTTTCTTGTAAACGCAGGCTTCTCCATAAGTCAGCATAAACCCAAACACTTTGATCATTTCATCAAAGTGAATGTTCCAACTCCGAGATGCTTGCACCAGCCCATAGATGGAGTGTTGGAGCTTGCATACCTTGTTAGCATTCTTAGGATCGACAAAACCTTCCGGCTGCATCATATACAATTCTTCCTTAAGGAAGCCGTTAAGGAGTGCCGTTTTGTCGTAGAATGCGGCAATTGCTAACATGATTTGGATGGACATCAGCTTCGCTACGGATGAGAAGGTCTCATTGTAGTCAACCCCTTAAACTTGTCGATAACCCTTAGCGACAAGCCGAGCTTTATAGATGGTAACATTACCATCCGTGTCCGTCTTCTTCTTAATGATCCATTTATTTTCTATTGCTCGCCAATCATCGGGCAAGTCTGTCAAAGTCCATACTTTGTTTTCATACATGGATCCTATCTCGGATTAAAGGGCTTCAAGCCATTTGTTGGAATCTGGGCCCGCCATCTCAGATTTCCAGGACAGGGTTGCCATACCATTCTGGTGTGGAACGTGTCCTTGTGGACCTATGAAGTTCAGTAGCAACTTGATCTGAAGTACCTTGATCATCATCATTAACTTCCTCCCTAGTCGGTGCAGGAACCACACAAACATCTTCCTAAGCTGCGCTACTTTCCGGTTCAAGAGGCAGTACTTCATCAAGTTCTACTCCTCCCACTCACTTCTTTCAAGAGAAACTCTTTCTCCAGAAAGGACCTGTTCTTGGTAACAAAGATCTTGCCTTCAGATTTGAGGTAGAAGGTATGCCCAATGGTTTCCTTAGGGTTTCCTATGAAGACGCATTTTTCCGACTTGGATTCGAGCTTTTTAGGTTGAAGTTTCTTGACATAAGCATCGCATCCCAAAACTTATAGAAATGATAGCTTAGGTTTCTTCCCAAACCATAATTCATATGGTGTCATCTCAACGGATTTAGACGGTGCCCTATTTAAAGTGAATGTAGCTGTCTCTAAAGCGTATCCCCAAAATGATAGCGGTAAATCGATAAGAGACATCATAGATCGCACCATATCCAATAGAGTGCGATTACGATGTTTGGACACACCGTTATGCTGAGGTGTTCCAGGCGGTGTGAGTTGTGAAACAATTCCACATTTCCTTAAGTGCGTACCAAACTCGTGACTCAAATATTGTACCCCATGATCTGATCTTAAGAACTTTATTTTTCTGTCATGTTGATTCTCCACCTCACTCTGAAATTCCTTGAACTTTTCAAAGGTCTCAGACTTGTGTTTCATTAAGTAGACATACCCATATCTACTTAAGTCATCAGTGAGGGTGAGAACATAATGATAGCCACCGCGAGCCTCAACACTCATTGGATCGCACACATCAGTATGTATGATTTCCAATAAGTTAGTTGCTCGCTCCATTGTTCCAGAGAACAGAGTCTTGGTCATCTTTCCCATGAGGGATGGTTCGCACGTGTCAAATGATTCGTAATCAAGAGACTCCAAAAGTCCATCTGCATGGAACTTCTTCATGCATTTAACACCAATGTGACCAAGGCAGCAGTGCCACAAGTATGTGGGACTATCATTATTAACCTTACATCTTTTGGTATTCACACTATGAATATGTGTAACATCACGTTCGAGATTCAATAAGAATAAACCATTGACTAGCAGGGCATGACCATAAAACATATCTCTCATATAAATAGAACAACCATTATTCTTGGATTTAAATGATAGCCATCTCGCATTAAACGATATCCAGATACAATGTTCATGCTCAAAGCTGACACTAAATAACAATTATTGAGGTTTAAAACTAATCCTGTAGGTAAATGTAGAGGTAGCGTGCCGACGGCGATCACATTGACCTTGGAACCATTCCCGATGCGTATCGTCACCTCGTCCTTCGCAAGTCTCCACTTATTCTGCATCTCCTGTTTTGAGTTACAAATATGAGCAACCGCACCGGTATCAAATACCCAGGAGCTACTACAAGTACTGGTAAGGTACACATCAATAATATGTATATCACATATACCTTTGGTGTTGCCGGCCTTCTTGTCCGCTAAGTACTTGGGGCAGTTCCGCTTCTAGTGACCGTTTCCCTTGCAATAAAAGCACTCAGTCTCAGGTTTGGTTCCATGCTTTGGCTTCTTCCCGGCAACTGGCTTACCGGGCGCGGCAACTACCTTGCCATCCTTCTTGAAGTTCTTCTTACCCTTGCCTTTCTTGAAACTAGTGGTTTTATTGACCATCAACACTTGATGTTCCTTTTTGATCTCCACCTCCGCTGATTTCAGCATTGAATATACCTCAGGAATGGCTTTCTCCATCCCTTGCATATTGAAATTCATCACAAAGCTCTTGTAGCTAGGTGGAAGCGACTGAAGGATTCTATCAACGACCGCGTCATCCAGGAGATTAACTCCCAGCTGAGACAAGCGGTTGTGCAACCCAGACATTTTGAGTATGTGCTCGCTGACAGAACTGTTCTCCTCCATCTTAGAACTGTAGAACTTGTCGGAGACTTCATATCTCTCGACCCGGGCATGAGCTTGGAAAACCATTTTCAGATCTTGGAACATCTCATATGCTGTGTGCTGCTCAAAACGTTTTTGGAGCCCCGGTTCTAAGCTGTAAAGCATGCCGCACTGAACCAAGGAATAATCATCACTACGCGACTTCCAGGCGTTCATAACGTCTTGAGTTGCTGGGAAAACGGGCGCTTCACCTAGCGGTGCTTATAGGACATATGCTTTCTTGGCAGCTATGAGGATGATCCTCAAGTTCCGGACCCAGTCCGTATAGTTGCTACCATCGTCTTTCAGCTTGGTTTTCTCTAGGAACGCATTGAAGTTGAGGGCAACATTAGCGTAGGCCATTTGATATACAAGACATATTGCAAAGATTTTAGACTAAGTTCATGATAATTAAGTTTATCAAATTATTTAATGAACTCCCACTCAGATAGACATCCCTCTAGTCATCTAAGTGATACATGATCCGAGTCAACTAGGCCGTGTCCGATCATCACGTGAGACGGACTAGTCATCATCGGTGAACATCTTTATGTTGATCGTATCTGCTATACGACTCATGTTCGACCTTTCGGTCTCTTGTGTTCCGAGGCCATGTCTGTACATGCTAGGCTCGTAAAGTCAACCTAAGTGTTTTGCATGTGTAAATCTGGCTTACACCCATTGTATGCGAATGTTAGAATCTATCACACCCGATCATCACGTGGCGCTTCGAAACAACAAACTTTCGCAATGGTGCACAGTTAGGGGGAACACTTTCTTGAAATTTTATGAGGGATCATCTTATTTATGTTACCGTCGTTCTAAGCGAATAAGAAGCAAAAATATGATAAACATCACATGCAATCTAATAGTGACATGATATGGCCAATATCATTTTGCTCCTTTTGATCTCCATCTTCGGGGCGCCATGATCATCATCGTCACTGGCATCACACCATGATCTCCATCATCATGATCTCCATCATTGTGTCTTCATGAAGTTGTCTTGCCAACTATTAATTCTACTACTGTGGCTAATGGTTTAGCAATAAAGTAAAGTAATTACATGGCGTTATTCGATGACACGCAGGTCATACAATAAATTAAGACAACTCCTTATGCTCCTGCCGGTTGTCATACTCATCGACATGCAAGTCGTGATTCCTATTACAAGAACATGATCAATCTCATTCATCACATATATATCATTCATCACATCCTTTTTGGCCATATCACATCACACGGCATATGCTGCAAGAACAAGTTGGACGTCCTCTATTGTTGATGCAAGTTTTTTACATGGCTGCTATAGGTTTCTAGCAAGAACGTTTCTTACCTATGCCAAAACCACAAGGTGATATGCCAATTGCTATTTACCCTTCATAAGGACCCTTTTTCATCGAATCCGATCCGACTAAAGTGGGAGAGACACACACCCACTATCCACCTTATGCAACTAGTGCATGTCAGTCGGTGGAACCTGTCTCACGTAAGCGTACGTGTAAGGTCGGTCCGGGCCGCTTCATCCCACGATGCTGCCGAATCAAGATAAGACAAGTAACCACAAGTAAATTGACAAAACCGACACCCACAACAACTTGTGTTCTACTCATACATAGAAACTACGCATAGACCTAGCTCATGATGCCACTGTTGGTGATCGTTGCAAAAATTAAAAAAATTCTATGCATCACCAAGATCAATCTATGGAGAGACTAGCAACGAGAGAGAGGGGAGTGCATCTTCATACCCTTGAAGATCGCGAAACGGAAGCGTTGCAAGAACGTGGTTGGAGGAGTCGTACATGTAGCAATTCAGATCGCGGTCGATTCCGATCTTAGCACCGAACAACGGCGCCTCCGCGTTCAACACACGTGCAGCCCGGTGACGTCTCCTGCGCCTTGATCCAGCAAGGAGGAGGGAGAGGTTGGGGTAGACAACTTCAGCAGCAGCACGACAGCGTGGTGGTTGTGGAGCAGCTGTTCTCCGGCAGGGCTTTGCCAAGCTCAAACGGAGGAGGAGAGGTGTTGGAGAGGGGGAGGGCTGCGCCTTGGATGTGGTGCGGCTGCCCTCCCTCATCCCCTCTATTCATAGGGTGAAGGGGGAAGGGGGTCGACCCCTCTAGATGATATCTAGAGGGCGGCGGCGGCCAAGGGGAGGGGGCTTGCCCCCCATGCCAAGGGGGGTGCCCCCTTTAGTGTCCCCCCCAACCCTAGGCGTACGGGCCCTAGGGGGTTGGCGCCCAGCCCACTTAGGGGCTGGTTCCCTTCCACATACAGCCCATAGGGCCCTCTGGGGCAGGTGGACCCCCCCCCCCAGTGGACCCCCAGAACCCCTTCGGTGATCCCGGTACATTACCAGCAAACCCCCGAATACTTCCGGTGACCGTATGAAGACTTCCCATATATAAATTTTCACCTCCGGACCATTCCGGATCTCCTCGTGATGTCCGAGATCTCATCTGGGACTCCGAACAACATTTGGTAACCACATACTATTTCCCATAACAACTCTAGCGTCACCGAACCTTAAGTGTGTAGACCCTACGGGTTCGGGATCATGCAGACATGACCGAGACAGCTCTCCGGCCAATAACCAACAGCAGGATCTGGATACCCATGTTGGCTCCCACATGTTCCACGATGATCTCATCAGATGAACCACGATGTCGAGGATTCAAGCAATCCCGTATACAATTCCCTTTGTCAATCGGTACGTTACTTGCCTGAGATTCGATCGCCGGTATCCCAATACCTCGTTCAATATCGTTATCGGCAAGTCACTTTACTCGTTCCGTAATGCATGACCCGTGACCAACTACTTAGTCACATTCAGCTCATTGTGATGATGCATTACCGAGAGGGCCCAGAGATACCTCTCCATCATACGAAGTGACAAATCCCAGTCTCGATTCGTGCCAACCCAACAGATACTTTCGAAGATACCTGTAGTGCACCTTTATAGCCACCCAGTTACGTTGTGATGTTTGGTACACCCAAAGCATTCCTACGGTATCCGGGAGTTGCACAATCTCATGGTCTAAGGAAATGATACTTGACATTAGAAAATCTTTAGCGAACGAACTACACGATCTTGTGCTATGCTTAGGATTGGGTCTTGTCCATCACATCATTCTCCTAATGATGTGATGCCTCTATCAATGACATCCAATGTCCGTAGTTAGGAAACCATGACCATCTGTTGATCAACGAGCTAGTCAACTAGAGGCTCACTAGGGACATGTTGTGGTCTATGTATTCACACATGTATCACGGTTTCCGATCAATACAATTATAGCATGAACAATAGACAATTATCGTGAACAAGGAAATATAATAATAACCATTTTATTATTTCCTCTAGGGCATAATTCCAACAATTTCCACCTCGGTCATATCGTCGTAGTGCTTAGGCGAAGCCCGGCATCGGTAACTTCATCATCACCGTTAACACGCCGTTGTGCCGACGAAACTCTCCCTCGACCTCAGCTGGATCTAGAGTTCGTGGGACGTCATCGAGCTGAACGTGTGCAAATCGCGGAGGTGCCATACCTTCGGCGCTAGGATCGGTCGGATCGTGAAGATGTACAACTACATCAACAGCGTTGTCATAACGCTTCCGCTTTCGGTCTACGAGGGTACGTAGACAACACTCTCCCCTCTCGTTTCTATGCATTACCTAGATAGATATTGCGTGATCATAGGATTTGTTTTGAAATTACTGCGTTCCCCAATAGTGGCATCTGAGCCAGGTCTATACGTAGATGTTATATGCACGAGTAGAACACAAAGAGTTGTGGGCGTTAATAGTCATACTGCTTACCAGGATGTCATACTTTGATTCGGCGGTATTTTTGGATGAAGCGGCTCAGACCGACATTACGCGTACGCTTACGCGAGACTGGTTCTACCGACGTGCTTTGCACACAGGTGGCTACTGAGTGTCTGTTTCTCAAACTTTAGTTGACTCGAATGTGGCTACGACCGGTCCTTGTTGAAGGTTAAAATAGAACACTTGACAAAAAATCATTGTGGTTTTGATGCGTAGGTAAGAATAGTTCTTGCTAGAAGCCCGTAGCAGCCACGTAAAACTTGCAACAACAAAGTAGAGGATGTCTAACTTGTTTTTGCAGGGCTTGTTGTGATGTGATATGGTCAAGGCATGATGTGATATAAATTGTTGTATGAGATGATCATGTTTTGTAACAAAGTTATCGGCAACTGGCAGGAGCCATATGGTTGTCGCTTTATTGTATGCAATGCAATCGCCATGTAATTGTTTTACTTTATCACTAAGCGGTAGTGATAGTCATAGTAACAATAGTTGGCGAGACGACAACGATGCTACGATGGAGATCAAGGTGTCACGTGTAACGATGGAGATCATGACGATGCTTCGGTGATGGAGATCATGAGCACAAGATGATGATGGCCATATCATGTCACATATTTTGATTGCATGTGATGTTTATCTTTTATGCATCTTATTTTGCTTACTACGGCGGTCGCATTACAAGATGATCCCTTACTAAATTTCAAGGTATAGGTGTTCTCCCTGAGTATGCACCATTGCTACAGTTCTTCGTGCCGAGACACCACATGATGATCGGGTGTGATAAGCTCTACGTTCACATACAATGGGTGCAAGCGAGTTTTGCACACGCAGAATACTTGGGTTAAACTTGACGAGCCTAGCATATGCAGATATGGCCTCGGAACACTGGGACTGAAAGGTCGAGCGTGAATCATATAGTAGATATGATCAACATAGTGATGTTCACCATTGAAAGCTACTCCATCTCACATGATGATCGGACATGGTTTAGTTGATTTGGATCACATGATCACTTAGATGATTAGAGGGATGTCTATCTAAGTGGGAGTTCTTAAGTAATATGATTAATTGAACTTTAATGTATCATGAACTTAGTACCTGATAGTATTTTGCATTTCTATGTTGTTGTAGATCAATGGCCCGTGCTATCGTTCCTTTGAATTTCAATGCGTTCCTAGAGAAAGCTAAGTTGAAAGATGATGGTAGCAACTACACGTACTGGGTCTGTTACTTGAGGATTATCCTCATTGCTGCACAGAAGAATTATGTCCTGGAAGCACTGTTAGGTGTACCACCCGCGCCCGCAATTGCAGACATTGTGAATACCTGGTAGACGCATGTTGATGACTACTCGATAGTTCAGTGTGCCATGCTTTACAGCTTAGAATCGGGACTTCAAAGACGTTTTGAACATCATGGAGCATATGAGATGTTCGAAGAATTGAAGTTAATATTTCAAGCAAATTCCCAAGTTGAGAGATATGAAGTCTCCAACAAGTTCTACAATTGCAAAATGGAGGAGAATAGTTCTGTCAATGAACACATACTCAGAATGTCTGGGTACCATAACCACTTGATTCAACTAGGAGTTAATCTTCCTGATGATAGTGTCATAGACAGAGTTCTTCAATCACTGCCACCAAGCTATAAAGGCTTCGTGATGAACTATAATATGCAAGGGATGAACAAGACTATTCCCGAGCTCTTCGCAATGCTAAAGACTGCAGAGGTAGAAATCAAAAAGGAGCATCAAGTGTTGATGGTCAATAAGACCAGTAGTTTCAAGAAAAAGGGCAAAGGGAAGAAGGGGAACTTCAAGAAGAATGGCAAAAAGGTTGCTGCTCAAGAGAAGAAACCCAAGTCTGGACCTAAGCCTGAAACTAAGTGTTTCTACTACAAAGGGACTGGTCAATGGAAGCGAAACTGCCCCAAGTATTTGGCGGATAAGAAGGATGGCAAAGTGAAAGGTATATTTGATATACATGTTATTGATGTGTACTTAACTAATGCTCGCAGTAGCGCCTGGGTATTTGATATTGGTTCTGTTGCTCATATTTGCAACTCGAAACAGGGGTTGTGGATTAAGTGGAGATTGGCTAAGGACGAGGTGACAATGTGCGTGGGAAATGGTTCCAAAGTCGATGTGATCACGGTTGGCATGCTACCTCTACATCTACCTTCGGGATTAGTTTTGGACCTGAATAATTGTTATTTGGTGCCAACGTTGAGCATGAACATCATATCTGGATCTTGTTTGATGCGAGACAGTTATTCATTTAAATCAGAGAATAATGGTTGTTCTATTTATATGAGTAATATCTTTTATGGTCATGCACCCTTGATGAGCGGTCTATTTTTATTGAATCTCGATAGTAGTGATACACATATTCATAGTATTGAATCCAAAAGATATAAGTTCAATAATGATAGTGCAACTTATTTGTGGCACTGCTGTTTGGGTCATATTGATGGAAAGCGCATGAGGAAACTCCATGCTGATGGACTTTTGGAATCACTTGATTATGGATCACTTGGTGCTTGTGAACCGTGCCTTATGGGCAAGATGACTAAAACTCCGTTCTCCGAAACAATGGAATGAGCTACTGACTTGTCGGAAATAATACATATTGATTTATGCGATCCAATGAGTATTGAGGCTCATGGTGGGTATCGTTATTTTCTTACCTTCACAGATGATTTGAGCAGATATGGTTATATCTACTTAATGAAGCATAAGTCTGAAACATTTGAAAAGTTCAAAGAATTTCAGAGTAAAGTGGAAAATCATCATAACAAGAAAATAAAGTTTCTACAATCTGATCGCGGAGGAGAATATTTGAGTTACGAGTTTGGTCTTCATTTGAAAGAACGTGGGATAGTTTCATAATTAATGCCACCTAGAACACCACAGCGAAATGGTGTGTCTGAACGTCGTAAGCATACTTTATTGGATATGGTGCGATCTATGATTTCTCTTACTGATTTACCGCTATCATTTCAGGGTTATGATTTAGAGGCGGCTGCATTCACTTGAAATAGGGCACCATCAAAATCCGTTGAGATGACGCCTTATGAACTGTGATTTGGCAAGAAACCGAAGTTGTCATTTCTTAAAGTTTGGGGCTATGATGCTTATGTGAAAAAGCTTCAGTCTGATAAGCTCGAACCCAAATCGGAGAAGTGCGTCTTCATAGGATACCCAAAGGAAACTGTTGGGTACACCTTCTATCACAGATCCGAAGGCAAAATCTTTGTTGCTAAGAATGGATCCTTTCTAGAGAAGAAGTTTCTCTCGAAAGAAGTGAGTGGGATGAAAGTAGAACTTGATGATATAGTTGTACATTCTCCCTTATTGGAAAGTAGTTCATCACAGAAATCAGTTCCCGTGATTCCTATACCAATTAGTGAGGAAGCTAATGATGATGATCATGAAGCTTCAGATCAAGTTACTACCAAACCTCGTAGGTCTTCCAAAGTAAGACCCGCACCAGAGTGGTACGGTAATCCTATTCTGGAAGTCATGTTACTAGACCATGATGAACCTACGAACTATGAGGGAGCAATGATGAGCCCAGATTCTGCAAAATGGCTTGAGGCCATGAAATCTGAGATGGGATCCATGTATGAGAACAAAGTGTAGACTTTGGTGGACTTGCCCGATGATCGGCAAGCCATAGAAAATAAATGGATCTTTAAGAAGTAGACCGACGCAGACAGTAATGTTACTGTCTACAAAGCTCGACTTGTTGTGAAAGGTTTTCGACAAATTCAAGGAGTTGACTACGATGAGACTTTCTCACCCGTAGCGATGCTTAAGTCTGTCCGAATCATGTTAGCAATTGCCGCATTTTATGATTATGAAATTTTGCAGATTGATGTCAAAACTGCATTCCTGAATGGATTTCTAGAAGGAGAGTTGTATATGATGCAACCAGAAGGTTTTTTCGATCCAAAAGGTGCTAACAAAGTGTGCAAGCTCCAGTGATCCATTTATGGACTGGTGGAAGCCTCTCGGAGTTGGAATAAACGTTTTGATAGTGTGATCAAAGCATATGGTTTTATTCAGACTTTTGGAGAAGCCTGTATTTACAAGAAAGTGAGTGGGAGCTCTGTAGCATTTCTGATATTATATGTGGATGACATATTGTTGATTGGAAATGATATAGAATTTCTGGATAGCATAAAGGGATACCTGAATAAGAGTTTTTCTATGAAAGACCTTGGAGAAGCTGGTTACATCTTGGGCATCAAGATCTATAGAGATAGATCAATACGCTTAATTGGACTATCACAAAGCACATACCTTGATAAGGTTTTTAAGAAGTTCAAAATGGATCAGTCAAAGAAAGGGTTCTTGCTTGTATTACAAGCTGTGAAATTGAATCAGACTCAGTGCTCGACCACTGCAGAAGATAGAGAGAAAATGAAAGTCATTCCCTATGCTTCAACCATAGGTTCTATCATGTATGTATTGCTATGTACCAGACCTGATGTGTGCCTTGCTATAAGAATAACAGGGAGGTACCAAAGTAATCCCGGAGTGGAGCACTGGAAGTGGTCAAGAACATCCTGAAATACCTGAAAAGGACTAAGGATATATTTCTCGTTTATGGAGGTAAAAAAGAGCTCGTCGTAAACGGTTACGTCGATGCAAGCTTTGACACTGATCTGGATGACTCTAAGTCACAAACCGGATACGTATTTTTATTGAATGGAGGAGCTGTCAGTTGGTGCAGTTCCAAGAAGAGCGTCGTGGCAGGATCTACGTGTGAAGCGGAGTACATTGCTAGTTTGGAAGCAGCAAATGAAGGAGTTTGGATGAAGGAGTTCATATCCTATCTAGGTGTCATACCTAGTGCATCGGGTCCAATGAAAATATTTTGTGACAATACTAGTGCAATTGACTTGGCAAAGGAATCCAGATTTCACAAGAGAACCAAGCACATCATGAGACTCTTCAATTCCATCCATCATCAAGTGTCGGAGGGGGACATAGAGATTTTCAAGATACACACGGATCTGAATGTTGCAAACCCGTTGACTAAGCCTCTTCCACGAGCAAAACATGATCGGCACCAATGCTCCATGGGTGTCAGAATCATTGATATGTAATCTAGATTATTGACTCTAGTGCAAGTGGGAGACTGAAGGAAATATGCCTTAGAGGAAATAATAAAGATATTATTTATTTCCTTAATTCATGATAAATGTTTATTATTCATGCTAGAATTGTATTAACCGGAAACTTAGTACATGTGTGAATACATAGACAAAATATATAGTCCCTAGTATGCCTGTACTTGACTAGCTCGTTAATCAAAGATGGTTATGTTTTCTAACCATAGACATGTGTTGTCATTTGATGAACGGGATCACATCATTAGGAGAATGATGTGATGGACATGACCCATCCGTTAGCTTAGCATTATGGTCATTACAGTTTCATTGCTACTGCTCTCTTCATGACTTATACATGTTCCTCGAACTATGAGATTATGCAACTCCTGAATACCAGAGGAACACTTTGTGTGCTACCAAACATTAGAACGTAAAAGGGTGATTATAAAGGTGCTCTACAGGTGTCTCCGAAGGTGTTTTTTGGGTTGGCATAGATCGAGAATAGGATTTGTCACTCCATGTTTCGGAGAGGTGTCTATGGGCCCTCTCGATAATGCTCATCACTATAAACCTTGCAATCATTGTAACTAATGAGTTAGTTGTAGGATGAAGTATTACGGAACAAGTAAAGAGACTTGCCGGTAACGAGATTGAACTAGGTATGATGATACCGATGATCGAATCTCGGGCAAGTAACAGACCAATGACAAAGGGAACAACATATGTTGTTATGCGGTTTGACCGATAAAGATCTTCGTAGAATATGTAGGAACCAATATGAGCATCCAAGTTTGGCTATTGGTTATTGACCGGAGATGTGTCTCAGTCATGTCTACATAGTTCTCGAACCCGTAGGGTCTGCACGCATAGCGCTCGATGATGATTGGTATTATGAGTTTATGTGATATGATGTAACGAAGATTGTTCAGAGTCCCAGATATGATCACGGACATGACGAGGAGTCTTGAAATGGTCGATACATAAATATTGATATATTGGACGACTATATTCGAACACCGGACATGTTCCAGAGAAGTTTCGGATAAAATCGGAGTACCGGGGGTTACCGGACCCCCCCCCCCCCCGGGAAGCTATTGGGCCTCATGGGCCTTAGTGGAGAAGAGAGAGAGCCGGCCAGGAGGTGGCGCGCGCCCCCTTGCCCTAGTCCGAATTGGACAAGGGGAGGGGGCGCCCTCCCCCTCCTTCCTTCTCTCCTCCTCCTCCTTCCCCCCTTCTCCTTGTTGGAATAGGAAAGGGGGGCCGAAACCTACTTGGAGTAGGATTGCCCCCCCTTGGCGCGCCTCCTCCCCTGGCCGGCCTCCTCCTCCCTACCTCCTTTATATACGGGGGAGGGGGGCACCCCATAGACACAAGTTGATCAAGTTGATCTTTTAGCTGTGTGCAGTGCCCCCCTCCACAGATTTCCACCTCGGTCATATTGTCGTAGTGCTTAGGCGAAGCCCTGCACCGGTAACTTTATCATCACCATCAACACGCCGTTGTGCTGAAGAAACTCTCCCTCGACCCCAACTGGATCTAGAGTTCGTGGGACGTCACCGAGCTGTACGTGTGTAGATCACGGAGGTGCCGTACCTTTGGTGCTAGGATCGCTCGGATCGTGAAGACGTACAACTACATCAACCGTGTTGTCATAACGCTTCCGATTTCGGTCTACGAGGGTACGTAGACAACACTTTCCCCTCTCGTTGCTATGCATATACCAAGATGGATCTCGCGTGATCATAGGAATTGTTTTGAAATTACTGCGCTCCCCAACAATTACATCCACTTGGCAATCAAAGATTGATGCCAGTGCAAATAAATGAGCAGAACTTAACGATCTACAACCTCACAATCTGCGACCTCAGCGCGGATGACGCCCATAAGCATGTGACTAAGTTCTTCCTTATTTGCTATGTTGTCGCTAAAAACATTGATCAGTTGTTATTGCGCAACAATGTGCACCTCTGATTCCTCCATGATTTCCATGACTGCTTCAGCCAGTAATTCGTTCGCACACATACAATTTTTCCATTGTATTAAAGACAGAGGAAACTCAACAGATTCAGATGGTAATTTTGGCAGGCTCGTATTATTGATAGTGGAGAGTGTCTCGACCATTACATCATAATATAAATTAGGAGGGGAACCGAACAAATTAATCAAGAGTTATTGCCATATTACCTAGCCTAGATTTATTGGAAGGAAACAATGGGGTTGCCTTGCTGTTTTCAGAGTTTGTCTTCTTATCTTCAACAGCCTGCACCAAATTGACACACTAGCTTTGCTATCATTGGCCAGGTCAGATAATAGGAAAGCAACATTGATACAATGAATGTTTGGGCAACCAGACCACACCAGCCTACACCAAATTAACACAATGTGGCACAACTATCATCAGCAAGGTAAGGTAATAGGAAAGCAACATTGACACAATGAATGATTGGGCAACCAGAACAACACTACAATTTAGTAATGTGCATGATATGAGATAGTACACTCATGCAGCTAAGTATGCAAAACTACCAGACATTTTTCCTTACAAAAATGAACATTGTCGCCTTTAATCATACATTTTGCTACAAGTAAATTTAGATCAGATAAAGGTTGGATTCACGCCGATTAACAAAATACATGCTGATGTAAAAATTTAGTGATATATAACAGGTACTTACATCAGCATTGTAGCACAGAGAATTCCCGCAAGATACTTTCCTCGAACACGATCCCAATTTAGAAAGTCTTCTATCCTTTAAGCTTATTTTCTAGAAGAGAGATGAGTAAGAAACATGTAGAAAATATGATCTGAATGCTATAAAATTTCATGATGTGAGGATACGCACATGCTTTTTAGAATGGAGTTGACATATTATTGTTGGACTGGAGTGGAGTAGTTCTTTGGCCACTTGAATCTACTTATTATCAGTAGGGGTTGGGTTTCTCTGTGCTGGAGAAGTATCTATGAACACTAGAGTTGGTTTACTATCTCCTGGCGTTTCAATCTTTTGCAAAGACCTTGTTTGTAGCCCTTCAGATTCTAACATAGCCGTCTTCCCCTTGCATGCCTTATATAGAAGAATGGTGCCTCCGTTATAAAACATGCTACGGCAGAGAGATGGAATATGTACTGAAGAATAGAAAGGCATGGCATATTGACATGTATTCCCTCCATCCGTAAATAAATGGATGTGTCTAGGCGTATTTCAGTTCTAGATACATCCATTTTTATCCATTTCTGTGACATGTAATCCGGACGAGGGAGTATGATGTAAGAGCTAGGGACACGATAGGACAACAGAGTAACAAAACACTAGTTGAATGTAAAACTATATTATAGCGGAATACATACAGAAAAAACTAAGGCAACATATGCGTGTATGATTGGGAAACTAAGATGACATTGCAATAGACCACTAGAACAACACCTCAATGTAAAAAAACATGGTATGGTAGACAGATGAAGTACATACTGATGAATAATAATGCATAAGATATTCATAAGCATGATGTCCAAACTTAGAAGATGGCATTGCGATAGAGTAGAATGACAGTACTTGAATTTGAAAACATGTTATCATGAATGGAATAGGTACTGAAAAACAGGAAGGCATGACATAATTACATGCATGATCAGCAGGCTAAGCACATGGCATTGCAACAGAGTAGATGCACTCCAGGACATTATATGCATGATGTACCCATATCACGGGCCAAGTTAAAGCAAGGACCTTGTGGGGTGAATAGGATTCGGCATCTTTCCGCAAGTCTTCTGAAGAACTGCCTTTACGTGTTCCATCATATTGGGTATCATTGATGTCAAGTTTGCTGGCTATTACATTGCTCCGTGAGGTTCTTGTGCATATATCAGTGTGTGCAATTATATCTAACATGCATGGAAGACAACTAGTAGTTAGATTTGTGTAATGAGTGCCTATAGGAGACAACATAAATAGTAGGACTGGGCTTAACTAGCAGTAACAAGTCTCAAAAACTAAAGGGAGAACACAGATGAAACCTACATAATATGTATCGTTTGTACTCGAGATTAACTAGATGGCACACAAAGTATTAAAGAACAACATAGGTAATACTAGAAGTGGTATAATCACTAGCCTGTGGGATAACATTGGCTGATGGATGATAACTATGGAACATCGTTACCTAAAGACCAAGTCTCTTATATGAACTATGCAACAGGGTTAACTCCTAAACAAGACTCTTAAGAGATTAGCATGAATATACAGTGAAATTTGATAATATATTTTCCATGCTTAGATGATAACGATGCCATAAATGTTGCACACAAGTAAGATGAGGGTACAACCTATCTGGCCGCCATCCATAGGAGTGAGCAGCATGTGCTGACTTGTCGATGGCCCTATAGTTGTTGTGGCGATCCATGTCGGGCACGCACATTGGATGTAGGGAACTGTTGAGTGGGGACTATAGCTCCCTTCCGGTGTATGCTTCCCATGTTGGAGCAGCTGTGGTGAGAAGGAAGATGGTGTGGCTGAAGATGTAGAAAATGCAAAATGTTAAGAACAACACCTATCTCTGATCTGAAGAAATACCCTAAGAGATCAACAGTAAGCTACAAGAGTGGTCACACGTCTGTTGACTGAAAACTAAATTGAGGTCACATGATTTTATTTTATTTTGGTACTATCCGATCTACGCCAGATGGCTTGATGGCCGTCTTGTGCCTCCCGGCTGACACTGTTCAGAATCTTCCTAGAAGAGCCAGCGACCACTGGCAGAGCAGCCTTCCTCCGCTGTCCCTGGCCACAAGAGCTCCAACCAAAACCCCGCTCCCGCCCCACTGGTTGCGCCGCTCCCGGCTAATCCACAAAGACTCGCTATCATCCAGATCCGGTGGCGGCAGTACCTTCAATCCACGCAACTTTAAGATAGCCACCTAAGCGCTGCCTCCGCGGCGAACGTGCAACCCCGCGCCCTTACGTTAGACACCAGCCAACCAGCAACCTAGGAGCTCTGCCACCTCGAGAGGTGCTGCTTCCCATTGGGAATCGATTGACCCAGAATAAAAATTCAGACAACTGACGCCTAAATAAAGTGATTTAAGATGAGGCCGACATGGTGAAGTAGGCAGCTCCAGCTGCTGAGTTGGTGAGGCCGGCGCGATTGCGGTGGCTACCTATGGCAGGAAAGAAGAGATGTCACGATGGTAGACGGCTATGGGGAAGCAGCACCGGGGCCCTGGTCGCTTCTGAAGTTGGAGCCGCTCCGGCGCTGTGCACAACAATGGGTATGAATCAGCTACGGGGTGGTTCACGCGGCCGTCGTCGAGGCAGCTCCAGCAGCACGAAGTAAGAGGCACACGACCTAGTGCACTGCGGCAAATGGACAACGTCTCTAGCATTGGGGAGGAGGGCGGCCATGAATTTGGTGCGGTGGGGGCGCCATGGAGGAGGGGCTGAGGTTTCGCGGTTGGGGAGAAGGGAGCTTCTGAGGAGAAGGCGATTTGGTGCCCATGATGTATGAATGGGGAATTCTGAGGGGGAACCATGTCTTACAGATGCATTTGTCTGGAATGTGGGGGGTTACAGTTCTACCCCTGCCTTTAGGCTTATGGGCTTGGTTCTGTGTACTGAGGGTTGGGGATATTAGAGTAAGTTTTCTTCTCCCAAATAGTGGGCGCGGGCGATTTCGGGCGAGAAGGGCGAGTTTTGAAATAGTGGGCGCGAGCGATTTCGGGTGTGTTTTGAAATAGTGGGCGGGAGCTATTTCGGGCAAGGAGGTAGTGTTTTGAAATAGTCTGCATGAGCGATTTCGGGAGAGGAGAGGGTGTTTTGCCGCCCATGGTTTATGAATTATTCGGCACCTGTCATTTCGGCTGAGGAGAAAGCGCACTTCGATGAAGTTACGAACCTAACCTCGATATACAACGGGCCAATTGATGTGTGTCCCACATAGGCCGGTAATTTCGCGTCTCCCATTTATTGCTCGGGCCAATTCCACCGAGCAGAGGGTGTTTAGCGGTTCGTTCAAATTTTGGGAGAACAAGCATCCACGTCTACCTTACCAAGTCGATTCGAATCAAATTTCGAAATATTAGCTAGCCACTTCTTTTTTAGATGGTGAGATGATGCTCGGGACTAATGTGTTTTTACATGCTCGTTGCTAACGATTTACTATATGACAAATAGTTGACCCACTCAAAAAGGAATCAAACCCAAAATGAAATATCCCGATCCAATGAAATTGCTTGTTCACCAGGTCAAAATAGTGAACAAAATCCAAAAGTGAACACCTCAATTGAGTAGCATGTTGTACTATTATAGTACTCCATGAACATGTTGAAAGTCAAATTAATGAACTTGTTTGATACACATATCTCCGTTCATGTGTGGATTGCAGACAACATGTTCTCCAATTCAAATATTTGAATGTAATTTTATATCGAAAATGGTTTATATTAGTCTTTGATGCATAAACGTGACCTCCCTCTCTCCCGGACTCATGTTCTCTCTCTCGCCTACAATCTTCAATTCTATCGCACGCATCCAAACACAAACCTTGTCAGTCCATCTCTCTCTCTATCTCTCTCTTTGTGTTTGTAGGGGGGAGGGGGTCTTTCTAGTTCGCACACACACTCCATGTATAGGTCTCTCTGGCACACTATGTATGATTCTATAGTCCAAGCTAAATATCTTGGGTGCACTCATCGTACGAACACAAATTCCCTAGCTCGTTGCCAAATCTATGATGCACCACTCTGCCGTCTCGGAGCTCTTCCCTCTCTCTCTCAAACTCTCCATCTCCCTGGGTCACACATATACATGCATATCTCACTCGCACTCTATAGACCCATCTAAAACTCTCTCTCCCTCGTTCTCTCTCCATCTCGCATGGACACACACACAATCTCACACCTAGCTACGTATGATTGTATCTCACTCGATTGTAGGCACACGCAGTCCCCCCTATGTATATGACTAATACTTAGTCTCCATCACAAACATGTGCATTGTCTGTTTCCCTCACTTGGTCTATCTCGATTTCTCTCAGGGCATCTTTCTATCGCACACACACCTCGTCCCTCGATCTCCCACCCATATAGTCCCCTCACGATCTTGAGGGGATCTCTTTATCACAAACACACCCTCTCTCCCTCCCCATGCATCCATCTTGTCCATGCGTCCCTCTCGACCTTTGTCCCTTGTTGGCTAGACCTCCATTGGACATGTGCCATAGGGGTGTCTCTCTACGTTGCAAACAATCACATACTAGCTATCTTAGTGTATCTCCTCACCTCACTTTTCTATCTCAGAGATGCATGTGTGATATGTTTGCATAAGAAACGAACACATGCACTCTCTCTCTCTATTTTATCGTTTGTTGTCCCTCTCTCTTTCACACACATACTCTTTTTGCACACTCACTCATTCTCCTTCACGTGCACTTGATCTCTCTCGACTTAGGCACTCTCTTCGGTCCATAGTATATAGATTTATTGAAAAGTCAAACATCACAAAGTTTGACCATGTACGTTGAGAAAAACATTTACATCTAGACCGGCAAACATATATCATTAGATTCATCATGAGATGTAGTTTCGTATGATGTATCTTTTGTATTGTAGATATAAATAATATTTGCGTAAACCTGGTCAATGTTTCGAAAATTTGACTTCTAAAAAATTTATATGCACTGCATTATCGAACAGATGGAGTATCTCTTTCCCCCTCTCAGCTATATAACGCACCACTCAGCTGTATCGAGGCTCCTCTATCTCTCTCAAACTTTATATCACCCTGGTTCACACATACAAATATCTCGGTCACGCTACATAGACCCGTCTAACATTCTCCGCCCTTGTTCTCTCCCTATGTGACACCCCCCCCCTAAGTACCATAATCCCTCACTCCATCATAGGCACACGCACTCCCCCCTAAGTATGACTATCTCTCACTAGCCATGGGGAACACATGTATTGTCTCCTTCCATCCATAAGTCTACCTCAATATCTCTTTGGGTATCTTCTATCGTGCACACACCTTGTTACTCGATCTCCCACCCATGTAGTCCCATCACGATCTCCATGGGATCTCTTTGTCACAAACATACACTGTCTCCCCCCACTGTCTGCATTTTCTCCACACGTCTCTCTCGACCTCTCTCCCTTGTTTGTCAGACCTCTCTTGGCCACATGCTAGGGGTCTTTCTCTCTCGGTTGCAAACAACCACACACTATCTCCTCACCTTCCTTCCGCTGTCGAAGATGCATGTGTGATATGTTTGCATAAGACACACAAACTTTTTCTCTACTTTATCGTGTGTTGTTCATATCTCTTTCACACATGCACGCACACTTTTTTCAGTCATCTTTCTATCTCTCTCTCTCTCTCTCTAGTTAGGTACTCTCTCACGTCCATAAACATATGGATGTTTTGAAAAGACAAACCTCAGAAAAGTTTGACCACATATATGTGGAGAAAAACATTTACATCTGAAACGATCATTAGATTCATCACAACATGTACTTACTTCATACTATCATTTATCTTTGGTATTGTAGATATAAGTAATTTCTTTATAGACTTCGTCAAAGTTTCAAAAGTTTGACTTCAAAAAAAATATAGGCACTACATTATCGGACGGAGGGAGTAGCTCTTTCTCTCTCTCTCTCTACTATCTCTCATGGGCCTCCCCTCTCACTCGATCTCTCTATACCGAGGGATTATACGGTCACTATGTCAGCGCATAGCTCCGTATATTATTTAGTTGACCGGTCCAGTCCACATGCTACCTTGTCAGCTCGTGTTCTCTATCTTCATGTGCTGGCCCATGTGGCAGTGGGTGAAACTAAGTAAACTAGAGGCCCGTCTGACACGTGGTGAAGTAAACAAAGTTGAAACCACTCGCGGTAGCACCCCACATGCTAGTAAATTGAGGGCACACTTCTTCCGCGTGAAGGATGCACTCGCGCACACCTCACTACTGTGCAGTGGCATGCACACCAGGACGCACTCACACACACCCAGCATGCAATACACACCAAGCACATGTGTATACCAGCGTTGCCGCCAACTGAGATGGACGGCGAGGCAGCCAACAAGTGGAGGCGGCTCGAGCGAAAACCGCCTCCGGCAAGCCTGGACTGCATCAGTAGCCTCCCCGACGACATGCTGCTCGTCATCACAGGCCTCCTCCCCACCAAATCTACCGTGCGGACCACCCTGCTCTCCCGCGGTGGCGCCCCCTCTGGTGTCGTGTTCCCCTCAACCTCACCATCGACAGCTGCCTCTATGACGGGGATTGCAAATGCATGGCCACAGCCTCCAATATCCTTTCATCATACCCTGGGCTAGCCAGACACCTTGACATCTGCAAGTTCAGTACGAACTACAAGGTCCAAGCAAAGTTCGATGAGTGGTTCTTATCCTCCGCCCTAGATCAGCTCGAGGAGCTCAGGTTTTAAGCTGGACGATGTCGCACTTTGCCTCTATCCGCGCTCCGCCTCACACCAATGCTGCTCCGCGCCAGCTTTAGCTCCTGCTATTTTCCCCAGATTAATGTCGCGCCCGCCCTTCTTCTCCCTCAACTCAAGCAGCTCGACCTCTTCGACATTGGCATCTCGAAGAAGGCTATGGAGCACCCGCTCTGCAGCTATACTATGCTCGAGTACCTTTGTCTTCGGTAGATCCACGGGTTCATTAGCCTCCACATCGCCTTGGTGAATCTCCGATGAATTTATGTGTCTTGCTGGCACCGCAACAGGACGTCAATTGGGAAGGGATCCCTCCAGCTATTCCATGTTATTGTCATTGCAAATGCGCCTTTCCTTGAGAGATTGCTTGTATCTGATCTAAAAGGTCCAACAAAAATCAGGGTCATTGACGCGCCGAAATTGACAGCGTTGGTGTACTCGTCTGCCAAATTCTCCGAACTCTTTATTGGGTCCGTAATCATTCAGGTACAACACTAATCTTCTTCCATGTCTTCTTGAAATTCACATTTTTTAATTTCTTCTTGATGTGTTTACGACTGTCATCCAGAAAATGATTCCCACAAGCTTGACCCAGTCTGTGCGCACAGTGAAGATCTTGGCAATAAAATTTGTTTGCCTTGGCAATAAAATCTATCGGCCCCAATCTGGATCAAGTTGTTGGATTCCTTACATGCTTTCCGTGCATGGAGAAGCGACTCATAGAGGTGAAACTTCTTTCCAATTAGTAAACGGTAATCACATTGTAGCTCAATTCTTTTGCAATTCCCCAAATTACGATGACAAGTATAGTGTTCAAAACTGCATCTACGCACCGCACCGAAAGAAATGTTTTTAGTATTTTTTCTCATGTGATCACCTGCATCATTTTTCTGTTGTTGTACTACTAGTAGCCTGGGCTAGTCATAGTGGCAAGTAACTTAGACTAGTAACTCCATGGTTAGCCTAAGAGCAAGTACTACCTCCGTCCTGGTTTACTCTTCGTATTTTGTAGTATCAAAATTTGACCATACATTTAACTGACAAAATGTTAATGCATGTCACTAAAAATTATATCGTTGGATTTGTATTTGAACATAATTTCAAATGCTATAGTTTTTGGTGACATGCATTGACATTTTCTTAGGTAAATCTATGGTCAAAATTTTACACTAAATACGAGGTAGTACAAAAGTGGGCCAAAACACGTGCCAAATTAACTTCTGATGCATTTGGCATCGATGCCCCTCCATTGCTCACCTGGTGCCCCAATCTGGATCAACTACTTTGCTATTGTGCCAAATTAACTCACGCAATGAAAAAACACTTGCGTGGGAGAGGGAGAGGACTGAGGCAATAAAAAACACTTGTTTGGAGAGGGAGAGGCTGGTGTAGTTGGTTTGATTGATTTGTTTATACATGTGGGTCTGTGTGCACACCGGTGTCAACTCTCTCACATTGCTAGAGCGGTGCCAAATTCTTTTGATTTGACATCGATGTGTATTATATGGCATACTTTTGAGAAATATGGCATCGGCCACATAGTGGAAGGCAACAAATGCTCAAGCTCTTCACGTGCTCCTAGGTAAATGAGAGGAGAGAGAGAGAGAGAGAGAGAGAGAGAATGAAAAAATATCACTAGCCTTAGAGCCAACCCTATGGCCAACCCTATCGTATGAGCGAATGATATTGGTACCTCTTGATGACACGACAATCTTATACAGCCAGCTGCTCTAATATGTTTTCTTCTTTTGCAGATAAAAAAGGCCCGAAAGTGAAAAATGTGTTGCACCATAACAATCTCATCGAATGCCTTGTCTTCATCTTACAGAAATTGATTTGATCGACTGCCGAGGTAGCACATCTGAGATTAAATTGGCCAGGTTCTTTGCTCTAGAGGCAAGTGTGCTCAAGGTAATGAGGTTTGGCATTCTCTGGTGCAACAATGAATTTTGTGCTAATCACCGCAAGCGTCTAAGCCTAAATGATAAAGTCTCCACAGAAGCTTAATTTGTTTTTGAAACATCAAGTCGCGAGAGACTCAAAAATTTATTTGCCCATTAGTGACTTGTAAGGGCAGTGGATTTTAGTTTGTACGATGATGCTGCATCCACCTAAAGTAACAAAAGTTCTTCCGTAAACTTCCTAATAATTCCCTCTTCGTAGGTGTAGCATTACTCCTAGCATTTGTAATATTAGTTTGAAACTTGTAATAGTATGACTATCCAGCATGAGGTACTATGTTACGATAAACATTCGCGTGCATAGGTGCGGCAATGATATACCCATTACTCGAGTACAATATTTATTATTACCAGCAAGAGGCCCATGCATTGCACAGAACATCAAGATGCATTTATACGAGTTGTTTATCTTGTGGGAGATGAAGATGAATGAGGGAAGGCCTTATATGCAAATGTGGAGAGGGGTGCAGGTATCCTTTTGCAAAGTTTCCATAGTTTGCTTTCTATCCATCAGATATAGGTCGGACGGTCAATATTGCAGGATGGTAGGCACACCATCATCACCAACTCGGTTTTTTAATAAGAGTTTCTCTATTTCTCTATACTACTCCTATAAAAATCTTTGAGTTGGTGATGATGGTGTGCCTGCCATCTTTCACCAATGGTCGTCGAATCTAGATCTGACGCATACAAAGCAAACTGCAACAGTTTTGCAAAAAGATGCTCGCACTTGTTCCCTATTTCCAAACAACTCCGTGTCTCTCACAATCAGCCTTATCTCTTCCCCACCACACCTAGAGGGCCATGGAACAATCCGGCGCGTTGGTCGCTGCCGGCGCCGTCCACCCCCAATCTTGGTGTTCCATGCAATGCACGGGCATCTTATTCGTATAATAAAAGAGTAGAGATACTCATGGCAATGCACGGGAAATTATGTCGAACACGGCTAGTTGTAAGCAGGCTAGCTCTACAGCCATGATGATAGTGACTGCACACGATGAGGCTGACTTTGGTATGCCGAACACGGTGCCTACACTCAGGTGTCATCTCCAGAGTAGGGTCTTGTCACTTCATTGTGAGGAGTAACTTGACCAACGGGTAGTATAGTACTTGTACTACATTGGTAGTACTACTACTAGTCTAGCACCACCGTCTGGATTTAGTATTTGACTAGCAATATCTAGTAATGCATGTCACAAAAAATATACTGCTCCCTCTGTAAATAAATACATGGAGTATTGTTTTATTCGGTTTTGAACGTAGTTCCTGATGATATTATACACTCTCCCTTTCGGTAGATGGCTCATATCTGAAGTCTCATCAATAAGACTACTATTATACTCACCGAGCGGTCAGCTTGGTAAGCTACCAACAAAAAATTGCAATCAAAGACTACTATTGTACTCCCTCTGTACTGGTGCATTAGTCATGTTACGAAAACCAAATAATCCCAAAACTTTTAGGCGTAGTGCATTAACTACCCACCTCATTCCCTGTTTTTTGCCACGAAAAAAGAAATCACCCAATAGGAGACATGGGGTGCGTATGCATTCAATGACTTGAGACTACTTAGCACAACATGCAGTGCTCAATTCTCTTTATGCAATGATATTAATTACAAAATACTACTCCTACCTCTGTCTTGGTTTATTGGTCCCCTTAGTATTTTGTGCCAAATTGTGACCATAGATTTAAGTAAAATAATAATAATGCATGTCACCAAAAATTGTATCATTGGATTCGTATTTGAACATAATTTCCAATGATATTATTTTTGGTTACATGCATTAACATTTTATTAGTTAAATCGAACGTTAAAACTTGGCGCAAAATGCAATGGGGACCAATAAACCAGTAAACATCAAAGTTCTCTCGTTTTGCCCCAACTTGGTCTCGGTAAGATGACTATACTACACCGGCACAGGGGGGGCCGAGGAGTAGATGGCCAACACACATGTGAATGCAATGCAGTCTGCACTTCTCATATAAAGGCTCCCCACCAGTCCAATCTATGAAATCCTACGCACCTACGCACCCTAACCAAGGGTAAGAGTGATCACTCCAATCGCAAGATTAGTTGACTAGAAGCTAGACCCATGGAGGCGATGAGCGCAAGCATTAGCCGGTTGTGCCAGATAGTCCACGACGCCGGCCTGTGGCCCGGCACCGAGGAACGTCTCTAGGTTGTGCTTGAGGACACCATGCCGAGATGCCTCTTGGACGACAACTTCATCTCCTTGTTCGACGAGGTCCTCGTGGGCTTCCTCGACAAGTTCACCATCGTCAAGAAGCTTGCGGACTACCTTGACGTATGCCTCTAGCCCACGCGCCCAGGCTCTATGATGCCTGCCACCCTCATCGGCATCTATGGTGACAACCTCTTCGATGCACTGGTGGCCTTGTGAATGCCCACCGTCGCGCCGGAGAATGTCCACCTCGAGGTCGCGCTCGCTGCATAGTGCCTGGCGCAGCAAGACACCATCGAAATAATCACCCACGTCTACGCGCAAATTGTCCACAAGGACTACTATGTGCAAGAGGAGGACGATAGGACGTTGGCCATCTTGGACCGCATGGCAACCTTGGACGGCATTGTTCAGAAGCACGTTGAGCTCGCCGCCAACGCCGCTGCTCCTCACACGTTGGTTGGTGACGCGGCGCACTAGGGCGTGAGGATGTCGTTAATGGATCCATATGTATCTTTATCTTTCCGTCAATTCCATGTAGTAGTATATTATACTAGTAATTATCTTACCTTTCGCATTAACTTCATAATTTTCATACGTACTCCATGCATGAACCGCGCCAGAACCAAACTTATCATTACTCTAGGGAAAATCGTTATTTCTATTCATCGGTCACGCCATGGAGCAGAACCAAAATATACAAGTTACAAATTCAAAAGGAAAAGCATGTCGTGTTCGCGTCGCACCCCCACACGGTTGGTCCGACACGCTGCTCAAGGGGGAATGTGTGCTGTGTTGCATTTTCACTTACAAGTGGGACCGTAGTTGAGCAAACCGACTATCGGCAAACCCCCACCCCGCCCACCGCATGATGGCTGAGTTAGAGAAAATAGGAGGGAGAAGAGATGGTTGTAGCACAGACTCCAAGAAAATTGGTGTCAGATGGGACTCGTGTGGGTGGCGTGTGCCATACTGCCAGACGTGAATGCTAGTTATGGCCCATGCCACCCCACTATATCGAGGTGCTAGTTAAGTAGAGCGAACACATTATCTCTCCAAGAGTACGGTACACCACTAGTACTACTCACATTGTCGCGAAATTTCTTGGGGGTCCGTGCTTAGCCCACCTCTCTCTCTTCTCAGCCAGCCAACATACACATGGAACCCATCGTCTGTTTGCTCACATGCGGTCCCACATGCCAGTGAAAAGGTAAGATGACCCACTGAACCAGCATATCTTTCACCTCGACGTGCTGCTGATGAAAAGCAAATCCAGTAAAGATCTTCGGTGCCTGCTTTTGGAGTTACTCAAGAGTAAGATTCTATTTATAGTTTAACCCAAGATGCACATCACATGGCTTCAACTAGCACTCCATTTTCTTTCATGACACGACCTGGATGCTGGATGTCCCACATGTCGGCAAAAGGAGGAAGAACTCGACCAAATCTTCTCCACATTTAAACCGGAGGAGTAGGAAACACGCCAAGCCCTGTGCCTACATCATACTACGTACAAGCCCACCTCACACAGTCATGCTACCACCATATTTCTCAGCCTTTGTGCGACACCTAGCTCTAGTTGATGGTATACTACTACTAACTAGAACTAACTACACCTAGCTCTATTGTGCTAGCATACTCCACTATTAGGTTGGCTCTATGTGATGTGGTAACTTCATATAACTGGATGCTGGCTATACTACTACGGTACTCACAATCCAAGAAGTGACTCGAAAACCATTCATAAATTGAGTTTACGACATGCATATGCAAATGTACCATTCATTACATACAACAAGTCATGAACACACAACGACAACGAGGATACATGTTGGATTATAGATTATTTCCAACAAAAAATTCTAGTAAATACACTAGTAGAAAAAGGGCCTAATGTGAAGCTCATTAGTCCCGGTTTGTAATTGAACCTGCACTAAGGTGATCATTAGTGCCGGTTCCAATGGCTAGGCGGGCGGTGGACATTAGTCCCGGTTCATGGCGAACCTCTAGTACTGGTTCATGCCATGAATCGTTACTAAAGAGGTGGTGGCAGGCTAGTGTCAGGCTGCGGCCCCACCAACACCTTTAGTCCCGGTTCGTGGCACGAACCGAGACTAGAGATATACGTTTAGTCCCGGTTCGTATAACCAACTGGGACTAAAGATGCCTCTATATAAACCCCTTCGTCCAGCCCGAGCTCTTTGTTCTTCCCCTTTCCTTTCCTCTCATCTTTGTTCTTCCCCTCTTCCTCGAGCCCATCACACATTTTGCCCAAAATTAATCAAGATTTGAAGGCCCCCATCCATTCAAGTGATCAAAAAGGTTATCAACTTTGTCCTTTCATCTCTCATTGCTAGATTAGCTCTTGCAATGCTCTATATAGTGATTAATTTGTGGATTTTAGTAATTTGGGAGGAATTATATGTGGTAGTTTATTTGATTTATATGCAATTTGAGCTCAAAATAACTCTTAGTTTGCATATGTAGGTGCGGTTTACTTAGTGCCTTCCCGTCTCCGTCCTAAGCAACGTCGATCACCCGCACCGTCTCGTCGCCGGCACCACCCTGTGGTGAGCCTCTTGTTCTTATATTTCTTTATATAAAAACATCATGTTATTTGTGTGATTTAGATATATATTTACTTGTATAATTATCTTACCCGTACGTTGTATGTTATGCATAGTGCCATGGTTTTGATATCCGTCCCCGTCGGCCCTCGTCCGGTTTATGATTCGTATGTGGTATATTCTCTTTTATAACTATTTGTTACATTTCATGTTTATGAAAAATTATGCCCATCAAGTTGAAATAGATATTTTTATCTAGGAGGTATGTGAACCGGAAATTCCAACCGACCCTATTGTCGAGAGGTTAAATTTAGTTGAAAATGAAAATGAGTATTTGAAAGAAAAAATGAAAAGAATTGAGGACGAGAAGATGGAATTGGAGTTGCATCTTATCGATGTCGTCGATGATCACAAGTCAAGATGGAGACAATGCGCTTGAAGATTAGAAAGATTAGAAAATATGCCATTGATAGTGAGGGTTGGTATCATTATGTTTTTGGATCAATTGTTACCTTAGTTGCCATCTTGATCGCATTTGTTGTTGCATTTAAATGATTTATCTAGAGAGTTTGTATGTTGTTTTATGAGAATAAGTGTGTATGGAACTTTATGTATGAACTTGTATTAATTTGGTATTTTCAGTGCTGTGTAATGAAGACGAGTCGGCAATGGATGTACGATGACCGATGCTCTCCCCAGTTCATTAATGGCGTGCGTACTTTTCTGCTTGCGGCTGAGGCAAACAAGCGGGCGAATGGTTTTATGTCTTGTCCATGTGCTGGCTGTAAGAATGATCGGAATTAATCTAAGTCAAAAACCATTCACGTCCACCTGTTTGAGTCTGGTTTCATGCCCCACTATAATGTTTGGACCAAGCATGGAGAAAGAGGGGTTATGATGGAAGACAATGAAGAAGAAGAGCATGATGACAACTATCCTGGCCATGGGTTCCCTGAATATGATGGTACAACAATGGGGGAAGAAGTTGCGCCAGCAATGCGAGAAGAAGCTGAGCCGAAATGCGGGAAGAAGCTGAAGAAGAGGCATCATATGAGCCCGCTGATGATCTAGGTCGGGCCATTGCCGATGCAAAGAGAAACTGCGCATGTGAGAAGGAGAGGCTGAAATTGTAACGCATGTTGAGGACCACAAGAAATTGTTGTACCCAAATTGCGAAGCTGACAAGAAAAGTTGGGCACCACACTGGAATTGCTACAATGGAAGGTAGAGAATGGTGTATCTGACAAGGGATTTGGAAAGTTGTTGATAATGTTAAAGAAGATGCTTCCAAAGGACAACAAATTGCCCGGGAGTACATACGAAGCAAAGAAGGTTGTCTGCCCTCTAGGATTAGAGTGCAGAAGATACATGCATGCCCTAATGGTTGCATCCTCTATCGCGGTGAGTACAAGGATTTGAACATGTGCCTGGTATGCAGTGCATTGCGCTATAAGATCAGTCACGATGACCCTGGTGATGTCGAGGGCGAGCGCCCTAGGAAGAAGATTCCTGCCAAGGTGATGTGGTATGCTCCTATTGAAACGTGTGTTCCAAGACAAAGAGCATGCCAAGTTGATGTGATGGCACAGATAAGATCGTAAGAAAGACTGGAAGTTGAGACTACCCGATGACGGGTCGCAGTGGAGAAAAATTGAGAGAAAGTACTGGGAGGACTTCATAGGTGACACAAGGAACGTATGGTTTGGTCTAAGCGCAGATGGCATTAATCCTTTTGGGGAGCAGGGTAGCAATCATAGCACCTGGCCTATGACTCTATGTATGTATAACCTTCCTCCTTGGTTGTGCATGAAGTGGAAGTTCATTATGATGCCAATGCTCATCCAAGACCCTAAGAAACCCGGCAACGACATTGATGTGTACCTAAGGCCATTAGTTGAAGAACTCTTATAACTGTGGAATGGAAAAGGAGTACGTGCATGGGATGAGTACGGACAAGAGGAATTTGACCTACATGTGTTGCTGTTTGTGACAATCAATGATTGGCCTGCTCTCAGTAACCTTTCAGGACAGACAAACAAGGGATAACGTGCATGCACGCACTATTTAGATGATACCGACAATATATATTTGGATAATTGTAAGAAGAATGTGTACCTGGGACATCATCGATTTCTTCCGAGCAGGCATCCCATAAGAAAGAAAGGAAAGCATTTCAAAGTTGAGGCAGATCACCGGACGAAGCCTCGCCACCGTGTTGTGTGTATTTTGTAAAGCCGGGGTCGCAAAGAGCGGCCCTCCGGCGTTGTGTGTATTTTGAATGGCCTATCAAGCCATCCCTCCAAAATGGTTCCGCACCCCGTAATGGGCTTTGATTTTTTTACTATTCGATCGGGCGACCCACGATGGTGCATCCTTTTTGCCCGGATGAGGGGTTGAGTGGAAACTGGTGGCTCCCAAGGAGCTGCCTGAGTTTTCCAGGCGCTTTCCATTGCGCAGTACTTCTGTACTACGGTTACCAAGTCAGCAAAGTGTAATACGTGACAGCTGTTAATGGCATTGATGATTCCCTCATCCGTGCAACTTTTGCAGAATAGTGAGATCGCGTCTTCGTCGCGGCAATCTTTGATCTTGTCTTTGACAAGGAGGAATCTGGCCCAAAAGTGATGGACCGTTTCTTGAGACTGCTGTCGTATGTTCATAAGATCGCGTTTATCTGGGTGCGTGGGTGGATTTAAGTCTGAACCCTAACACAATTTGGGATCCGGAGTTTGAGAAACTTCCTAACTTAATAGTTCGGGCTCCCGGATATCAGCTGATTTTTCAGGCCCGTTGTCCGATTCTAGGTTCGGAGGGCATGGCGTGTTGTTCCGTAGATGGGTGTCCGACTCTTCAAGCCCGGAAATCCGAACATAGTTCGTCCTCAATATAGAGGGAGAGTTGTTGTTTCGCTCCTTGATTACCGCCACCTGATGGGTGATCGGTGGAGATTTGATTTCCCTCTGATCAGGTTTAAGCCCAATCCGATCTTAGTCTATAGCGAACCCCAGGGCGGCGATGCGATCAAGGAGTACGTTTAAATATGACAACTCTGTCGGATCCATCCGTTTGGAGTGTTCAAAGTCAACATGGAGGCGATTTTCGATGACTCGAGAAGTCATCGTTGGCCTGACGGCCGAACGGGTGGTCATGGTAAAGACGCCCTGCCAGAGAGTTTGACCTGGGGCCAGGGCTCCTCTGGAGGTGATACTGTCCTTGACAACAAGGCGAGCCATCAATCAGGTCTTGGACGTCACAACAGAACTCTCACTGAAAGCACCAATGTCGGTGTCAAAACCAGCGGATCTCGGGTAGGGGGTCCCAAACTGTGCGTCTAAGGTTGATGGTAACAGGAGGAGGGGGACACGATGTTTACCCAGGTTCGGGCCCTCTCTATGGAGGTAATACCCTACTTCCTGCTTGATTGATCTTGATGAATATGAGTGTTACAAGAGTTGATCTACCATGAGATCGTAATGGCTAAAACCCTAGAAGTCTAGCTTGTATGATTATGATTGCCTCTACGGACTAAGCCCACCGGTCTATATAGACACCGGAGGGGACTAGGGTTGTACAAAGTCGGTTACACAGAAAGGAATCTTCATATCCGAATCACCAAGCTTGCGTTCCACACCAAGGAGAGTCCCATCCGGACACGGGACAAAGTCTTGTATCTTATATCTTCATAGTCCAACAGTCCGGCCAAAGTATATAGTCCGGCTGTCCGAGGACCCTTAGTCTACGACTCCCTCAGTAGCCCCTGAACCAGGCTTCAACGACGATGAGTCCAGCGCGCAGATTGTCTTCGGCATTGCAAGGCGGGATAGTCCCATCCGGACACGGGAGAGAGTCTTCGGTCTTGTATCTTCACAGCCCATCAGTCCAGCCCATGCCAACAGGCCGGACGCCCGAGGACCCCTTAATCCAGGACTCCCTCAACCGTACTGGTGATAATGTACATGATATGGTCAAGGATTTGAAGGTAATATTTGGAAAGGGTACTCGCGCACAACCTGTTCTGAATGACGCTGACGGGCGCACACCCATGTGCAAGAACAAATCTATATTTTGAGATCTACCCTATTGGAAAGACCTAGAGGTCCGCTCTGCAATCGATGTGATGCACATGACGAAGAATCTTTGCATGACCCTTCTTGGCTTCTTGGGCATGTATGGGAAGACAAAAGATACACCGGAGGCACGGGAGGACCAGTAACGTATGCACAGAAAGGATGAAATACATCAAGGTCATCCCAGCTACACTCTTACCAAAGAAGAGAAGGAAATCTTCTTTGAATGCCTGCTCATTATGAAGGTCCTGTCTAGCTTCTCGTCGAATATAAAGGGAATAATAAATATGGCAGAGAAAAAGTTCCAGAACCTAAAGTCTCATGACTGCCACGTGATTATGATGAAGCTGCTTTCGGTTTCATTGAGGGGGCTTCTACCGAAAAACGTTCGATTAGCCATTGTGAAGTTGTGTGCATTCCTCAATGCAATCTCTTAGAAGGTAATCAATCTAGAAATCATACCAAGGTTAGAGAATGATTTTGTGTAATGTCTTGTCAGTTTCGAGTTGGTGTTCCCACCATCCTTCTTCAATATCATGATGCATGTCCTAGTTCACCTATGCGAAGAGATTGCTATTCTGGGTCCTGTATTTCTACACAATATGTTCCCCTTTGAGAGGTTCATGGGAGTGTTAAATAAATATGTTCATAATCGTGCTAGGCCAGAAGGAAGCATCTCCAAGGGCCATGAAAATGAGGAGGTCATTGAGTTTTGTGTTGACTTTATTCCTGACCTTAAGCCGATTGGTGTTCCTGAATCGCGACATAAGGGCAGACTGGGTGGAAATGGCACACTAGGACCGAATCAAATAATATGTATGGACGGTCATTATCTCATTGAAGCACACTACAGAGTTCTACAAAATTCCGCCTTAGTGGCTCCATATATGGAGGAACACAAGAATATTCTAAGCTCCAAACACCCGAAGCAGTCTGAAGACTAGATTACACATGAACAAGCAAGGACTTTTGCCGGTTGGTTGCAGACATGTGACATGCATGATGATGCTGTTGAAGATGACCTGTACTTGTTGTCCCAGTTACCATCTTCGAATATAATGACTTTCAAAGGGTACGAGATAAATGGAAATACATTTTACACGATCTCCCAAGATAAAAAGAGCACCAACCAAAACAGTGGTGTCCGCTTTGATGTAGCAACCAGTAGGGTAAAGGACACATATTATGGTTACATAGAGGAGATATGGGAACTTGACTATGTAAGTGATTTAAAGGTCCCTTTGTTTCAGTGCAAATGGGTCAATCTGACAGGAGGCGGCGTAAAGTAAGACCCACAGTATGGAATGACAATAGTGGATCTCAACAATCTTGCGTACGCAGATGAACCATTCGTCCTAGCCAATGATGTGGCACAGGTTTTCTATGTGAAGGACATGTCTACCAAGCCGAGAAAAAGAAAAGATAAGGAAGAGAATACATCATAAGATGAGCCAAAGCACCACATAGTTCTTTCAAGGAAAAGAAACATCGTGGGAGTGGATGACAAGACAGACATGTCAGAAGATTATGAAAAGTTTCATGAAATTGCTCCCTTCACAGTGAATGTTGACCCGAGCATCTAGTTAAATGATGAAGATTGTCCATGGTTACAGCGCAAAGGGACACACGCGAACAAAAAGTTTCACACCCAAAGATCTCATTCTGGGATGTGACTGGCTTTAATATCATCACTTTCTTCTCTAGTGAGTTTTCGGACTTCTATATATGGAAAGTCCCACTTTGGACAAACCATAGGGAATCTTTGTAATAGTTACAGTGCTAATGTGTTTTGCCATTTGAAACGTGTACTTGTGTGCTTCGGACAAACGTCATCAATTTTCAACCCTTTCCGACTTCATTTACTATTTTTATTGCATTTACTGATTTTTTTAAGCTAAATGACCCTGATATTGAAAAGCACTACAAATGAACTCTGAATACGTTGAAAGTTGGCATGGTATCATCATTTTACCCACATAGCATGTGCTGAAAAGTTGAGAGGGTTATGGCAAAAACTGGATGCACTTCATGTACAAAATGGACAATCTCTTTTGAAGTATCAGGGTTTCGGACGAAAAATCATCTGTTACAAAGGCATTTCTTTTTTTAACTTATTTCAACTCCAGACTTTTTGTGCGTTCAGTATGCACCATTCAAAGCCACGTCATCAATTTTCAACCATTTATGACTTCATTTGCTATTTTTCATGCATTTACTGATTTTTTTTGAGCTAAATGACCCTAAAATTGAATAGCACTACAAATGAACTTTGAAAAGGTTGAAAGTTGGCATGGTATCATCATTTCACCCACATAGAATGTTCTAAAAAGTTGCATGGGTTACGGCAAAAACTGGATGCACTTCATGTACAAAATGGACAATCTCTTTCGAAGTATCAGGGTTTCAGACGAAAACTCATCTGTTACAAAGGCATTTCATTTTTTTAAACTTATTTCAACTCCAGACTTTTTGTGCATTCAGTATGCACCACTCAAAGTCACGTTATCAATTTTCAACCATTTATGACTTCATTTGCTATTTTTCATGCATTTACTGATTTTTTTGAGCTAAATAACCCAGAAATTGAAAAGCACTACAAAAGAACTCTGAAAAGGTTGAAATTTGGCAAGGTATCATCATTTCACCCACATAGCATGTGCTTAAAAGTTGATAGGGTTACGGAAAAAACTGGACGCACTTCGTGTACAAAATGGACAATCTCTTTCGAAGTATCAGGGTTTCGGACGAGAACTCATCTGTTACAAAGGCATTTCATTTTTTTAAATAACATAATTATTACCAAATTGAATATAATGATAAAACACACTAATGTTAAACATAAGAAAAAAGAATCACTGAAGAATCTATTTTTAAATAATTCAAATTTAAACTATTCAAATTTGAAAACTACTAGCACTAACAGAAAGTTTATGATTTTTTTACCTAAAGCGAAAATATTCACAAAGAAACTCTAAATAAAAGAAAAAAACTCAGAAATAAAAGAAAATAAATAACATAGAAAACAAAAAATGAAAAAAAAGCCTGCCTACTGGGACACAATGGCATGCATACGACTAGAAACCCAACCTCTGTTGGGCCAGGATGCAGGCCCGCAAGGCCCAGTAGACCCACAGGGCAGTGCACAGTTTTAGGCCAAGAAGCCTGCCTTGGAGAGGAGCTCGAAGGAGTAGCCGAGGCTGGGTTTATAAACCAGTGCGGTTGCCATTCGCTCGGCGAGCACTACAAGAAATATGTCAACTTGTGACCTTCTGTTAGTGACCCTAGAAGAATTGATCATAAATCTACGACCATTTGAGACCAATTGGTCAAAAGCTGATCGGGGGGCTCCAAACCCTAAACCATTGCGACCATTTTGGTCATAAATGTTGTAATTTCCTTACACTAAATGGTCATAAAGCAAACAGCGCTGGTCCGCTGCCTTATTTCTAGCTAACAACGACCAATATAGATGGTCATAGCCTTGTAAATTGTGGTGGGTTGCGATAACTAGGCGCCACCTCATCAGTTTTTCCTATGTGTCATGTCCATGTGTCAATGTTTGCCCTAGGTTGTGAAGCAACCAATATTTCTATTATTCCCAAAATTCCCAAAAACTTCTCATAAATTCTTTGGATCATATCTTCATCAAATATGTCAAAAACTTCCTTGCCTAGTTCAAAACTAATTCAACAATATTCATTTTCATATTCTGTTCAGAACATCACTTTGTGAAGGAAGTGTTATTTATATATTCTTGATTGCCCTAAAAAATTTGGCACTCTTTCCTATCCAAATCATTGCCTCATGAAAAAATTCAGCTCCATTTGCCCAATAAATCTTCCTCGGCAAATTTCCAAAGTTTTCATTCAACTAGAAGCTTTGTGAAGGAAGTACTAGCTATGCATATCCTAATGAGATGATTTTTTGCCACATCTTATGTATGCCCATATCATAGCTCTCCACAAAATTTTAGCCCCATATAACAATTCATGAGAGCTCACGATCCAGTCTTTGTTTCTGGTAATTTTTCATTTTGTGAAGCAACTATATTTTAGATTGCTTTATAATTGCTGAAAATTTACCAGGGCATGACCATACCTATGTAACTTACGTACACTAAATTTGAGCTCATTTCGTTTATCCAATTTCTCTCACTAATTTTCCCAAGTTTCTGTCCAAAGAAGAGCATTGTGAAGGAAGTGCCACTTTGGCATGTCCAAATGGTATCAATTTTCTAGAGTGCTTTCCTATGCCCAAATAACCACCCTCCACCAAATTTCAGCTCAATCCATTCATTATTTTGAGCCCAGTCTCAACATTCATATTTTTATCCGATGTGGTACTTTGCAAAGAAAGTGCCACCTAGGATGCTTCATTTAAGCTGAAAGTTTGTGAAGAAACTCTTCTAGTAGATGATCATCCTCAGGCAAAACTCACGCCCATTGGTCATGTGCATTTCCCGTACAGCTAATCAAACACTTGGTTGCTAATTCATGTTTGAGCATAGTTTGGTCTCGTCGTGAGATTCTTCTGTTGTCACTTTCTTCCTAGAACCTACCTGGGGAGTGACCAACCCAGTAGACAGGCCTAGGCCACCCAGAACGCAAGGCAGCGCCACGGTCACGCGGCGGGCATGTGAGTTTACGCGCTCTAGAGTTAGCGCCCTCGGCCACCGTCCAAACCTTGATGTAACTCCATCAAACCATGTATTTCTGATTAAGTAGTTACTTATGTACCTAGAAATGATTTTTGGAAAAAAAAATAAAGAGCAAACTACGAGGCAGCTGCAGTTCAAATTTGACCCAGTTCCTGCTGAATCGGTGGAAATTTGTCTTTTTCACCACTGTGGATCAAAAAATTTGAGACCCAACCATTTTGTCAATTGTGCATTAAATATGTCCTAGTATGTTAGAAAATTGATTTGGTCCAATTTTGCAACAAATATATGGTAGGTCCTTCACAAAAAGAAACTCATTTTGGGCACTTGGAAAATGGAAAATTGATTTTTCATCCAAAGAAAATGAAAACTCCCTTAGGCAACATTGTTTTCCATTCCAAGATGCACCCTTGTGAACAATATGGGATCATTTGAACAAACTATGCCATGAATGTGGCCATGAGATTGAACATTTGGCTTGAAAGCCATGAATCTTCACACATAATAGCTCAGTTCTGAGAACACTTTTTTAAAAGAATTGTTGTATTGCAAGTTTATTATTATTCCTAATAACTTGGTCACATGTAATGACACAATGCGAAGGTTTTCCAATTTTTTTGATTTTTTTAAATTTTTTATGCCTGTTTCAAAATGCGGTCAAAATTGCGGGAATGACCGTTCCTAGCTAGTGGTTGAATCTTGGATTTTTTTTGGTGTGTCTCTAATTAAATAGATACTTATGTACCTAGAAAGTTTTTTGGAAAAAAAATAAAGAGCAAACTATGAGGCAACTACAGTTAAAATTTGACAGAGTTCCTACTGAATTAGTAGAAATTTGTCTTTTTCAAGAGAGGTGGATACAAGTTTTTGACACCCAACCATTTTGGCAATTGTGCATTAAATATGGACTAGTATTTTATAAAATTGGTTTGGTCCAATTTTGCAACAATTATTTGGTAGGTTCTTCACACAAAAAACCTCATGTTGGGCACTCAAAAAATGGAAAATGGTTTTTTCATCCAAAGAAAATGAAAACACCCTTAGGCAACATTGTTTGCCATTCCAATATGCACCCTTATGCATAATATGAGATCATTTGAACAAACTATGCCATGAATGTGCCCATAAGATTGATCATTTGGCTTGAAAGCCATTGATATCCACACATGATAGCTCGTTTATGAGAACACTTTTTTTAAATAATTATTGTATTACAAGTTTATTATTTTTCCTGGTAACTTGGCCACATATAAAGACATAATGCGAAGGTTTTCCAATTTTTTGAATTTTTTTGAATTCTTCATCCCCGTTTCAAAATGCGGTCAAAACGGCGGGAATGACCGTTCCTAGCTAGTGGTTGAATCTTGGAATTTTTTTGGTGTTTCTCGGATTAAATAGATACTTAAGTACCTAAAAATAATTTTTGGGAAAAATAAAGAGCAAACTATGAGGCAGCTGCAATTCAAATTTGACCTGTTTCCTGCTGAATCGGTAGAAATTTGTCTTTTTCACGAGAGGTGGATAAAAGTTTTTGACACCCAACCATTTGGTCAATTGTCAATTAAATATGGCCTAGTATTTTATAAAATTGATTTAGTCCTATTTTGCAACAATTATTTGGTAGGTTCTTCACAAAAAACCTCATTTTGGGAACTCAAAAAATGGAAAATGATTTTTTTCATCCAAAGCAAAATGAAAGCTTCCTTAGGCAACATTATTTGCCATTCCAATATGCACCCTCGTGCACAATATGAGATCATGTGAACAAACTATGCCATGAATGTGGCCATAAGATTGATCATTAGAAAGCCATTGATCTTCGCACATGATAGCTCATTCTTGAGAACACTTTTTAAAAATAATTACTGTATTACAAGTTTATTATTTTTTCTGGTAACTTGGTACATATAATGACACAATGTGAAGGTTTTCCTTTTTTTATTTTTTTTGAAATTTTTATGCCCGTTGCCAAATGCGGTCAAAACGTCAGGCATGACCGTTCCTAGCTAGTGGTTGAAACTTGGAAAAAAAATTGGTGTTTCTTTGATTAAATAGATACTTAAGTGCCTAAAATAATTTTTGGGAAAAATAAAGAGCAAACTATAAGACAGCTGCAGTTTAAACTTGACCCGCTTCCACGTGGATCGAAATTTTGACACCCAACCATCTGGTCAATTGTTCATTAAACATGGGCTAATATTTTATAAAATTGATTTGCTCCAATTTTGCAACAAATGTATGGTAGGTCCTTCACAAAAAAAACTCATTTTAGGGACTCAAAAAATGGAAAATTGTTTTTTCGTGAAAATAAAATAAAAAATCCCTTTGGGAACATTTTTTGTAATTCCAAGATGCAAACTTGTGCGAAATATGGAATCATTTGAACAAACTATGAGGCAGCTGTAGTTAAAATTTGACCCGCTTCCTAGTGAATCGACGAAAATCCCACCTAGTATGAAACTACCTCTAGTTATTTATGGGAACCGTACTTAAACATTGTCACAAAAAGAGAAGGGAACTTACCGCCGGGCATCATGGTGTTGCGTTGGAGCTCCCCGACGCTGCAATGGAGCTTCCCCGGGCACCATGGTGCTGCGTTGGAGCTCTTGGCGCGCCGTTGAGAGCAGCAATGGAGCTTCATGGGGATGTCATCCGTGCTGCTTTGGAGTTTTTTCACACTCAATGCTATCGCGGTATATTGATGTGATCGAACGACCACAAATGTGCTGATCGAGAGGTTAGCTAGGCGGATGTTTTCTAGATAGAATCATCTGACTGACTCGCAGCAGCCACCTATTGTTAATTGATTACGACCAATTGAGATGGTCATAACAGCATCGAAGCCTGTACTTCATTCTGATTGGTCTATGAGCATGTCACGCGGATCAAAGCATTAGAGACGTCGGATATTACCACATCCAACGGCCCACACACACCCTCCCACCCACCGCGAGCTACCCCTATAAAAACCACCGCGATCAGCTCTCTCTCCCCCGCACACCACTCCTCTCTCTCCCCCGCGCAGCGAACCCTAGTGCTCCTCGATCCAGATCCCTCTCCTCCCCTCGCTGCCATCCACCGACGTTCGCCGTCGGCCTTGACCCCTCCTCCTGCCCTTCGAACATTGTCGCCGGCCAGATCCACCGCAGCCCCCTCCCCGCCGCCTCCTCCTTCCTCCAGTACCACCTCTCCAACATCGCCCCTCTCCACTACAAAAAAAATACACTTCCGTGATGATACGTGTTTGTCACAGTAGGTCGCGATTTTTGTCATGCATGTACATCCATGATAAATTTATGAAAGAATCAAGATAGTCATACCTGTGCTGTCGTAGAAGTGTTCCATGATATTACCAAAATTATCATCACGGAAGTGTCCACTTCCATGACGATAAATCGCGTGTCACAGAACTGCTTTCGTCAAGGGTGACCGACACGTGGCATCCACTGTAACGGAATGCCGTTAAGCTATCTGGTCGGGTTTTGGATCCGATAACCCGTTAACAGCCCCGACCAATGGGGATTTTCCACGTGAAAAATCATCATTGGCTGGAGGAAACACGTGTCTGCTCATCGTTGGGACAGATGTCATCCACTCATTGGACGGAAGGCGCCTATGATACGTCGACACGTGGCACGGCCCAACAGAGGCCCATTCCTGTGAAAAGGCCGTCCCATTTGACTTGGTCAAAATGTGGTGGGCCGGCCCATGGAAGCCTGTTAACGGCTTGTTCGCATATAGCCCATTTACAACCCGCTAACCCAAGGCCCGTTACGCCCTATCCGAATTAGGCCCAGTAGCGTCATCTGGGCCACCCAATATGATTCCAGCCCGTTTTCACTTCTGGCCCATGTATGGCCCATGACGTCTTTCGGCCCATATGAGGCCCTATGTAACTCTTGGCCTATTAACGGCCCGTGGTGAAACTGGCCCGTAATGAACAGTGTATATCACTTTACACCCATTAACGGCCCCGTGTGAAACTGGCCCGTAATGAAAAGTGTATCACTTTATACCCATTAACGGCCCGTTATTCCGTTGGGCCGTTTCCAGCCCATGTTATCTTTCGGCCTTCTCGGAGCCCATTTATTCTTGGCTCATTTCCAGCATTCGTTACTTACGGCCCGTTACTGTCATTTTCTGCTTGTGGGCCAAATCAGCCGTGGTTACAGTCGCCCGTTTGTGGTCCGTTAATACTTGGGCCGTTTTTCATAGCCGTCATGAAATACGGCCTATCTGATGGCCCGTTATGGTCGCCCATGAACGGACGGATTCCAACTCTAGCCCGTTTACGCCATAATGCGGCCTGTTATTGGCCCATGTTATCATACTGCCCGTATAAAGGCCCATTGAATGATCCTTTTAGCCTAGAAGGCCCATTGTTTCTACGGCCCGTAGAAGGCCCACTGTTTCTACGGCCCGTAGGAGGCCCAGTGTCACTACAGTAAATATTAGCCCATGGTTATTGTAGCCTAGTTTTAAAAAATAGGTTATTGCAGCCACTAGCAAACCGCGGAAAAAGAACTGCAATGACTACAAGCAAACAAATAAACAAGACAACAAGGAAATAAATAAGCAAGCAACTTACGCTAGGCTATCACGGCTATCACATATTACATCCACTGGGCATCAAAGTTCGCCACCAGTGCAAATAAACGCGCCGACAAAAGAATATACAAAACTGAGAGCACTTCAGAAGGCACTAGGCCTGGCCAGGAAGGGCCCCCCAAACAGCTGAAGAAGCTGAGTAGACCTCAGTTGTGTCAACGATAGATGCATCAACACTAGATTTAAGGCTTGATGGTGCGCACGGCAGTCCTCTGACATCTTCATTGCATCTTTGACTTCAAGTCGGAGCTGAGCTGAAGCAAGCCTTTCCGCTTTAAGTTGAGACTGAAGAAGTCGAACTGATTGAGGCAGCGACTGCACAGAGGTTGTCTCACACCTGCTGGTGAGTAGCTTCAACTCACTGTCTTCATCAAGACAGGACCTTGGGGTCATCTCGCTGTCCACAAGATGGTTTGGCTCACTATCTTCCCTAAAGTTCTGCCTGGCGTAAGAGATACGACTCTGAAAGAGAAACAAGGAGACACGTAACAGGTTTCACAATTATATAAGCAAATAAATGGATCTGTTCTGCATAAGGAACATGTTTTTACAACTACAATTTGAAACTGGTAGTTGTTGCAAACATCCAATCAGATGTAAACAGCAAAGCAAACAGCAGTGGAGGAAATGATGCCTATCCAAATCTATACTAGAACAAAGTTTGAAGGCTTGAGAAGGATGAACTTACATTACATGTTAACACGGGCTGGACAAAGCCCTTCTCCATGTTGATGGAAGGATAATTCAATAAATTCCCCAAAGAAAATTCTTTATAAGCGTTGCCATTATTCTACATTTTGCAAAGAGTAAATATAGATCAAATAATATTGGAAGAAACAGAGGATAATGAAGCTCAGGTGCAGACTGATGATACATAATCAAATAGCAATTAATTAAGTACAGCGTTACAAGGCAAAAGGGAGAGAGGTACTGACGAGAGCAATGCAGAGCCCATTATTGTTTTGAGATCGTATGATCCTTTGAGCAAGGAGATTCATCTGAAATTACTTTTCATACAAGAGAGAAGGTAAGGCACAAGCAGAAATTTAGGAGTTCAAATTTTGAATTGATATCATAGACAGTACCTGACGCTGGGCTCCCAGCAGTTCTAATAGGGGTTTGGCCACTGGAGTAGGGGTAAAGTGTGGTACAGTTGGGCCTGTGTTTTCTGTGGCTGCTGATCTATCTGATTTAACAGGTATCACTACCTTTTCCAAATACATAGTTTGTACTCCTTGAGGATCTGCACTCACCCTCTTCCTTTTGGACATCTATTACGAAAGAACAACATTTGACTGGAAAAACATAGTGTGACGACACATGGAATAGGTACAGAAAATGGATAGGTATGGCATATAATCATATATGATGCTTAAACTAAGCAGATGGTGTAACAAAGTAGAAGTAATGCAAGAGGTCAGATGCAAAATATGTGCGACCAATACAACTTTGCAAAGCTAGAGCAAGCACCTTGATGGGTGAATAAGATAGGCCATCCTCCACCATGCCAAGTTTGTTAGCCAGTGGATCGTTCCGCAATATTCCTCTCGTGCGCCCATTCTCATATTCATTTTGATAATGTTCAATATCTGACATGCATGAAAACATAAAAACAAGTGAGATTTTCTTTGTAATGCAGAAGTGATTCTAATCCAATACTGCCTCCCTGTAAACCCCTTTGTGCTATCTCTGTAATTCTTTTAAAAGATGCCATGCATGCTGTAATTTGTTGTGTGCATTAATATAATGTGGCCTACTACTCAAAATATGAGAGCTCCAGAAGTGATGACACTTCGCAGATGATAGCTTCAACATATAGTAAAGAAGAACAAGTCGACCTGACCTGACAGATTCAAAATATACTAAGGGAGAACAACTCGACCTGACCAGTCGACCGCAAGAGAAGAGTATCATCTTAAAGAAGAGCAGAAGAGCAAGCAGATTGAAGATATTACAAGTCTTTCAATACAATGTCGGTTGGCCACCCATGATGAACCAGAGCGCACAGAGAAATACTATTCTTTCCGGTCTCTCCATATGTGGCTCACATGCATTTCGAAACTAAAGTAGGAACATTTAGCTCACCAATTAAACATCTCTCAGTTTTACTAATATCAGCAATAATATCAGATATGAATTTGTACAACTAAGCTTGTTTAGCTCGATGGGTGGAGCAGTGCTATTACGACACGAACCACGTAGGCTTATTGTGGTCATCATAAAATGGGGAAAACATAAGCATGATGAGTACAGTGTTGACCGTGGCAGTGGGATGGCAGATCTGAAGCTGCAAACCGCGCAAAGGGTAGTTAGCAACCGATGTTTGCTTTGAAATAACAACTAAGATTTGGTATGGACAAGAAAGTACGGTCAACAAGTGACAAAGAAATGCAATTATGCTGTCTCTCTATATGTCGCGACATGCATTTGGAAACTCAAGTGGGACCTTTAGCTAACCAATTAAATGTGTCGGTTAACTAATATCAGTATCATATCACAATCATATTTGAACAACTAAGCTTTCGAATTCTGAGTGTTGTGTTGTTTAGCTTGAAGGGTGGAGTAATGCCAGTACGACAGAAAGCACCTACGCAGATCATAGTAGAGTAGATAAAAGGGGAAAACCCTAAGCATCAAGAGAAAAATCAGGAAAGTGAAACTAGCTGGACCAGTGGGTGGCGCACATGCTTTTCGAAACGAATATAGGAACATTAGGTGACCAATTAAACGTTCTCTGTTTTAGTGATATGAGCATCATATCAGATTCGTATTTCAACACGTAAGCTTTGGGTTGAGGTCTTGAGGAGCAGTGCTAGCACGACACGAAGCACCTACGATGATGGTAGTGAATATAAAGGGGGGAAACCATAAGCTTTACGAGTATAGTGCCCGTGCCATGGCGGATCTGAAGGTGCAAACCGGACAAAGCTACTTCGCAACCAATGTTTGCTTTCAACTAGCCACTACGATTTGGTACGGACAAGAAAAGTACAGTAAACAAATTACGATCTATTTTCCGGGTGAGATCAATAACTTAAGCACATATGGAAGAGTACCACCTCTCTTGCGACGCCGTGTAGGCCTATGCTGATACGTTGAGGGTGCTGCGGGTGCGATGGCTGTCGGCGGCGGGGAAGAAGACTTTAGACGGCAGACGGCCGGGTCGGGGGATATATCCTGTTGCCGTGGACGAGGCGGTCGTAGGAGCGGCAACGGCAAGGTGGACGACGGCGCCGATGAAGCGAGAGGAGGCGATGAAAGGATCCTGGTCCAGCGCCGTGGATGAGAGACGTCCATCTCTTGCAGTGGACGACGGGGTAGGGGTAGCGGCTCCGGCAAGGTGGAGGATGGGGTGGCGGACGGAGGAGGCTGGCCGCAGTGCGGAGGTTGTCGTGCCGCCGACGGTGTATGAATGGGGAAATGGAGGGGAGGGGGGATCTCAAACTTTGGGACGCGCTTCTCTGAAATGGGGGAAAGTTACGAACTTATCCCCCGTTTAAAATTTCGGACATCGCGTCGGTTGGGGATAGGACGGTAATCTCGCATCTCCCAAATATTTGCCGGTAACTATTTCGGGCGAGGAGAGGGTGTTTTGCCGCCCACGGTTGGCGCCCACGGTGTATGAACGGGGCTGACAGGTAGGGCGGTTGTGTCACGTCTGATGGAAGTTACACATCTGCCCCTATTTAAAATATTAGCCTACATCGATTTCGGACGAGGAGAGTTTGTTTTGCCGCCCACCGTGTATGAATGGGGAAATGGAGGAAGAGACACATGTCTTTCGGACGAGCTTGAATCAAATGTGTTTTGCCGCCCACGTTTGGCGCCCACCGTGTCTGAATGGGCTCAGAGGCCGTCGTGTCACGTCTGATTGAAGTTACTAGTCTACCCCTATCGACAGCAGTGTAAATCCGGTCGATAAGGATGTACTCAGTGTCAGGGGTAGACAGTAATTTCCATCTCGCAAACACTTGCTTCGGGCAGCCCACAAATTATAGTGGGTGTTTAGCCGCTTCGTTCAAAACTTGGGAGAATTAGCATTCACGTTTGCCCTGGGACCTGGCAAACTAAATTCAAATCCAATTTGTATTCGATTACGAATATCCACAGATAATTATACGTTTTGTTATTTATTTCTTCAACACCACAACAAAGATTTATTCCACCTTTATATATGATTATGATTTAGAAATGCCGTGATCTTCGAATTCAGTAGGTTGGATACACTCTGATTCAAACAGTTATTTCATCCAATACAATATGCTCACACGAAAAACAGTTCACCTTATGTCAATCATACAAGTACTGAGGATTACCTCGCCTAAAAAATTCGGATCATTACAACACATGGACAACATGGAATTCCGGACAACATAGGGGGTCTTGCAACATAATCCATTCAGAGACATGACACAACATGCAAGTACAATAATCTAATGACAATTTCAACTGGTATCTAAAGAAGAACAGGGATTACCTTGGGCTTCAGATAGCAGAAACAGCAGGACCTCCTCCGTCTTCAAATGCAACATTCTTACTTCCTCCAATTCTTGGGTTGCTTGCATAATGCGTGCCGCTAATTCCGTAATTTCCAGCCTCAAGATAAAGATTACCTCATTCATGGCAGCCACACCATCTCTTTCTGCCTCTAGTAGAGCCTCAAGCACTATAATATCTGTGCTCAGACTGCTCTCCGGCGGTGTTGCCTCTGAACTGCTACCATCTGGTAACATGGATGGCGCACTGCTTCCACAAATAGATTCTGGGGTTGTACATTGTGTCCTAGTGTGAACGGCATCCTGAAAGGTTTCCGCTGGACATAAGTAAGAGATAGTTATCGTATGATCCAGGCAGTAAGCTTACATGGTAAACGACGGACGAATTATTGCCGAGCATGGCAAACTATATTTGAATGGTTCGAAGCAGCATCAGCCGAAAAGAAATTAAAATGGTAAGATGAAACTAGGGATGTAAGTGGCAAATAAACGACATCCGCCAGTCCCATCTAGTTAGTTTTTGCTACCTCCCTAGTTCATTTTCCTCAAAAAACAAAAACTCTTCTGAACTATCATACCACTAGTGGACTTTAATCGGGATTAAACGGGACCCAGTTGACATCCCTAGTTGAAAGGGAGTGTACAACCGCTATATTTAAGTTGCCAAGGCATCTAAGCAGTTGAAATAATCTGAGAAAGCACTTAACAGTGTGGCCTCATATAAACTACGAAGACAGTCTTGTGATGAAGTTGAGAGGAAAAGTTAAGGACTCAAATGAAATAGGCATGCATTTCTTTACGATAGTACAGCAGGCACTGCTGACATATTGGCCAACTCAGGTATAGCGTAACAACAAACAAGCATTCGAATCAAGCAATACAGCAAAGCAGACAACTGAACTATTTGTAATTCGGTAGGATTACACGTTGAGGGCACAAGCCAAGAAAGCAGCCCACTCGCATTACATTTCACATGTACTAAAACACATTGGCTTACCATATGTTGCTGTGAAGCCTAGCTGCTGTTGCAATGTTCTTTGAAAATATCGTCAGCATCCCGTGGTTGCAAATCTAGTTGTTGTAGTTTATTCTGCACCATCTATTTAGGTAAAATTAATTTTAATCGCATGCACTGGTCCGAATTGATCATCAATGGTTCATCTAAACTAATGAAAGAAGGGTGTGTGCATACACGACAATATATCTGCTTCCCTCTATTTTTATGCTTGTTCGAGGTGCCGGCCCCAAAAGAACAAATATTTTGCTTGATGGGGTTGGCAGCTCCATAATTAATAGAAGCATCAAATTAGTCATGCAACTTGGGAAGATCAAGAACACACAAACAAGTAATGAACAGAGGCTCGGAGCAGTGATGTAATAGCTAGCATCAGAAAATGTAGGGTAAAACGAACAAAAAGCAGCGGAACCACATGCTAGTTTGCTGATGTGTAATTAAGCATAGAGAACATTAACCAGTCTGATGGAACCAACAGGTGGCATCAGAACAAAACTAAAGCATATTAACTATACTAGTATGTATGCACGTGCAATGCACGTCTTAAAAGAATGGAGTGATTTTGGAGTGTGACTCGAAAAAAGTATAATGGAGTGATTTTGATAAATGGAATTCCACCCACAATTGTTTTTAATATTCACACAAAAAACTGTACATTCACATCTAAAATACTGGAGGTTCATTAAAAAACTGTATGTTACTCTATTATTTTTTCTTCCCATTCTCCTCCCAAACCTTCTTATCTGGGCTCAAGTCGTCATGCGCTCAAGCAGTAATATAGCCCATGAGGCATCGCATATGGGCCTTTTTTTCCTGGAAGGGCCACGTGAATATTCTAGAACACAGCAGAGGCAACAACAGTCTACTGTTCATGGCGAATCCGGCTGATCTTAGCCCTTGGATTTTGGAGACCAACGGTTATGATTGATGCTCTGGATCCATCTCAAAACTGGTACACTATATAGTAGTACAGATATAGATATAGATGTGCACTGGTATGTAATTTAGCACATGTAACATGTTCACTGCCAGAAGTATGGCCCTACAGGTGCAAGCAGAATAACGCGTCTCATGAAAAACTGAATGATGCCCTGAAGAAATTCAAAGGTGCGGTGCTTATGCTAGGAAAGTGAACGTAGGCGCCGGCCGTTGGATGATAGTACCTGATTCTCGGCGGCGTATGGGTATCGTTGTCATACTTGATAGCTAAGGATCGTCGATGGTGCTCGTGTTGCGGTTGAGTTTGGGCCGGCTGTCGCCGTCGCTGAAGCGGCTCCGGTGCTACGGTTGCGGCGCCTGTCGACATACAAGAAAGCTCATCTGTGGTAAGTGAACAGTTGCACGATAAAGAGAAAAACCGAAGGAGTACAAATCGAAATAACCTGATGAGGCTGCGGCGTCGGTAAAGCAGGGCCGGTGGAGTTGAATATGGCGTCCGTGGAGCGGGTCCGGTGCAGTGGACGAAGGCTTCGGCGGGCGCGTTGTACAGTGCTTTCGGTGAGGCGGATCTGTTGCCGAGGACGAGGGCTTGTATGAAGGGCCAGCGAAGGGGCGGACGAGGGAGTCAGTGAAGGGCCTACGCTGTGGTGGACGAGGGCGCCGGTTAAGCAGATCCGGTGCGGTGGACCATGATGGCGGTCAAGGAGATCTGGAGCGGTGGACAAGCCAGTCGCTGAAGCGGCTCCGGTGAAGTGGTGAGTTGGCAGTTGGGGGTTCCAAGGTGCGGAAGGTAGATCCGGCGGGGTGTGAGGTCCACCGCTGCGGCGGAGGACTAGATTCGGCGGCTTGCCGTGGTTGGGGGGTCGGGGAGGGGAAGGGGAGGGGCTCTGGGGAAGAATGTTGGGGGCAAAGAGGGGAAAACAATGGAGTTACCAAAGCAGCCCTTTTCCGTTCATGTGGCAGGGGTAAAACAGGAATATCGCAGGGCTAAACTTTCGGGCGCGTGATATTTCGATGTGAGCGGGAAGTTTGAAAGCTTTTGGCGCCTAAAATTATAAGTATTCTGCTCTCGTACGGCCGACTATGATATCATGGCCGACAATTTGTTTGTTTTGCACGCAAAAAAAGTGCAAGTTTTGAAAATCAATGTCTCCAACTCGAAACTTAGATTGTCCATTCAATTCAAATATGGATCATTGAGCTACTACAAGCAAATACCATCATACGGTCCAATTCAAATGAAATTCCAAATGTGTTTATCCTAAATATGATGACAAAAGCAAAAATGTGTATGTGTATGAATAAAGTGAATGATTATAAAGTTTGAACATGCCCGTATGTGTATATCTCTAGGTTTGATATATGAATTTGAAATCACGAAATTCCGGCTTAAAAAATGTACCTCCGTTTAAATGAATTACAAAAGCTAATGATGGAGTCGAATTCCAAAATTCCAATCTTAGGTTTGTAATTCTGGTACATCAAGGTATATCACGCATGTTCAAAAGTATCGTTATCTCATAGTACAAACTGTGAAACAAATTGATCAACCATGAGTGCACAATATCTCAATTACGCTAAAGTCCCTCAAATATAGACACCTCACTCTTTATCTGAAGTCACCCCCCCACCACCACCACACACACACACACACATAGAGAAGTCGTTCTCTCCCCCAGACACCAACACACGAGCACATTAACACCCCTCTCTCTTGTAAAGTCCGGACCCCAACATAGGTCTCTATCACTTTGTCTCCCGGGCATGCACACATCTCTTCCCTCACTCTCTAGGTCTCCCGCTATCTCTCTTACCCAAGCACACGCACTATGTAGAGTGTATATTTCCCATACACACAAAACGTCGCCCCCAAACGTCTATCTCCCTAGTTATGTGGTTCTCGCGCACTCACCTCACACACCACCCCCACTGCAAACAAGCACACTTTGTCTCCTTGTGCACCACTCTCCTCTTTCTATCTCTCCCACATGCGGACCCGCCCCAGCTCCTTCCCTGTATACATATATGTCGTGACTCTTTGCATAGCTCCCTAATGTATAATCGTTCTCGATTTCGCACATTGTTCTCTACACCATCTATTCTAGATCTCTCATGAAGTCCCTATCACACACACGATGACTCGCTTCCCCTGCGTCTCCGTTCATAGGCCAATTTTGGACAACATCAACATTGTCTCCCTATCTATACGCCATTTATGGACACAAACGACCCCTCTCGCCCCCTCTCTTCCTCTCTCTCTCTCTCTCTCTCTCTCTCTCTCTCTCTCTCTCGTCGCTAGCTCTCTCTTTCTCTCGCTCTCACACCCCTCTCCCACACACACACTCGATGTCTCTTCCAAATAGTCTGCTCCCCCCGCCCGCACCCGTGCTATCTCGCTACTACACATGTCACACCATTCCCCCTTCCCTTATACTAGGTTTACATCATCAGTGGTCTCTCTACTCCACATACACTCTCTCCCTGTCACACACAAACGCGTGCACAAACACACACAGACACGCACAAACACCCATTTATCTGGATCCTCATCTCTCCCCATGTCCGCATGTGTATCTCACACACTCACTCTCTAATTATGTATATGTGTCTCCACGTTACACAACACAAAGCCCCATGTACATGTCTCTCTCTATCCTCCACACACATAGACACAAAGAATCTGTTATCATTGCCTCAGTCTCTAACATATCGCACACGCACACTGTCTCTCTCTCTCTCTCTCTCTCGCAAACACGCTCAACAAGGGTTTCCCCGTGAATAACTTACCGTCTACTCATCAACAGTCGTGGCAGTACGGCGAACACGAGACGTGAAAAAGAATAAATCTACACGTGCTTAGACCACCTAGTAGGACTAGAGCAAGCCAAAAAGCGCGCCGCCGTCACCCCCTCCTTGTCGGCGACGGGAAAATCTTTGTTTTACACAGTCGAGAAGTCATTGTGCTAAGGCCCCACATGCCGAGGCGTTGAATAGAATGTAGATGCTAGTTTACGGAAGCAAGTATCGATAATACGTTTGTATCTCCATACTTATATTTCTTCTTTTATAAAAAACCGAGTTGGTGATGATGGTACGTGTGCCATCTTGCAATATAGACCGTCTGATCTATATCTGACGGATGGAAATTAAACTAAAAGATACCCGCACCCCTCTCCACATTTGCAGACAAGGCCTTCCCTCGTTCATCCTTATCTCCAACAAACCTCATTGTTGAGCAATTAAGAAAGGAAGCCTCTGGAACAAACTGGCCTAGTGGCCGCTGCCGGCGTCGTCAATCCCCATGCCTCCGCTCAGTCCGACCACCAACCACCACCACACCCAACTCCTCTTCACCTTATCTCATATTTCTCGAGATATCATTAGTTTTTACACATGGGATTACTCCCGCAAGGGTCAATCACAACAAGTGTTTTTATAAAAAAATGCATCTTGATGTTCCGTTAATGCACGGATCTTGCTAGTACTCCTACACAAGACTAAGTTGGTGATGCTGGTGTGTCTGCCATCCGTCGTTTCTGACCATTAGATCTACATCTAACGATTGTGAGGTAAGTTGTTGCCTTTTCTCACCAACATCCCACTTGTCTACCAATTTGCAGAAAAACCCATAATTAGTATCTTAAAACCAACCACATCCCTCCCTGACCTCACCAAAACAGCCCAAGGAATATATTATAATTGAAACATAATATACATATGTATATCAAAATTAGGGTGTTTTGTACCAAGTTTGTGAATAAGTATTATTCTAATTATGATTCGTTGCAACGGACATGAACATTGCTAGTATTTCCAACCATGTATTTTTTTCTAGTATTCCATAGTTTCGAGTTTTCCATCAAGATATTAGTCACTCATGGTTGATATTTACTTTCAATCATGTACACATATGCACTATGTAACTAGCCTTGCTTATTGGCTTCCAAAGCTTAACTTTCACTCCTACTTACAATATGTAGAGTATTTAACAAAAAACTACCACTTTCAACCAGCCCTAGGAAGAATCTATTGTACAAAAAATAGCAAAAACATACCCAAAATTTCTTAATCCACGCCAAAAACTTCTACTACCTCCGTTTCAGTTTACAAGTCTTGCGCGTATACCTAGGTTGTCAATTTTATCACCCTAATATAAACTATATAGCACAAAAATTATACCTTTTGAAAGTAGAAACTCCATAGTTTATGTTGGTATATTTTTTGTAATATATGACTTGTATTAGGTTGGTCAAATTGACGACCTAGGGGTACGCGCACGCCGTGTAAACTGAGAGAGAGGTAGTACTACCTAGTACTCCTACCGATTAGGTTCGTTTAAACCCATTTATGACTGGGTTGGCCCACACGTCCGTGCTGACGAGGCAGCTTAAACCAACACATTTTGTTTGACCGTTGACACGAGGGACCCACATCTGACCTTCTATCCTGTTATTCCCCCTCAAATCATTATTTTTCCTGAACATTACTTCAAACAGTACTGATGCGTGTTCGTCGGTGGCGCCGGTGATGAGCGAGTTGGCCGCCGCTCCGCCGGACGGGCCGGACGCCGCGCTGGCCTCCGCACGGGTTGGCAGGCTGGCCCGAGCGTGACTCACGAGCGAGCAAGCCGCCGCGCTGGCCTTCGCTCGAGCCAGATGGCTGGCCTGAGCGCGGCGCGCGCGAGCAAGCCGCCGCGCTGCCGTGCCAATCTAGCTAGCAAACCTTGCAGACAAGCAGCTGGACGGAGCTATCTTGGCTAGCTAGCGGCCGCGAGCGCCGGACGGAGCTGGCATCCGGGCTGCCGCAACATGGGCTCCGCACCGCCGGCGGTTTTGACCTCGCCTTCTGCCGGCGGCGGTAGCTGCGTCCCATGGCCGAGGATGACTAGGTGGACGGGCCGGAGGTAGGAGGTCACTCGAGGATTTTGGTTGGTAAGAGCATGTACAATGGTTGATAAGGTAGTCTTATCTTAAGTCTGCCACGTATGCAAGTGGTAGTAGTTTCTTGGCATTTTAGTGGTTTCTTGCATTATTAGGGGTTTCTTGTAAGGAACAATGTACGTACTACTAGCGACAAAAGGCGATTCTAGGTTGCGTTGTACTCCAACGAGTACTACTAGTGGTCGCGGGAGTGTATACCTCGTTTTGTGGGTTCGATCCCGGCCGAACGCACGGCGGCCTTTTTAAAAAAATAGTACTAGTACTACACTTCGCTGCGAGCCAATATTTTACACGGGTAGTTTGAGTTTTGAAGTCAAACGGACGTGCGGCCCCACAATCTGGGTGCACTGGACAGCCTAGCCACGTGAACGGGTTTTCCTTCCCAGCATCCCGTGGCTCGCGTGCTCGCCCTAGCCGCACCTCGCTTGCAGCTTCCTCATCAGCTAGTAGTAGCATATTTAAACTAGCGCCTCCCAATTAAGCCCGAGGAGCCGGAAAAGCCTGGCGGGGCATTGGGAACTGTGCAATATGGCTCTGTACTCTATGTAAAGTGTTGTACTACTAGTACTCTGTAGCTTGTGGCGTTGCACGCATGGACTTCACTCCATTATCGGCTCTACTATAAAAGAAATTCCTCTTGACGTGTTTTTTTTGAAACGGAGGCAAAAGCTTTGCTTCATCTCATTCATAAAGAAGGAACTACTAACAAAGTTCGACGAGATCCATTACACCTCCACAAATGGAAGCGAAAAGCCTAGTCTCGCTGTATCAAATAACTCAAATGTTCTGCCCCCGCAGACCGCAGTAACCGTCGCTGATAAACAGGCTGCTAGTGTGTGCGTGAGAGGAGCGGCTGAGTAGGCCAGCTACTCCTACGTGAGAGGAGCGGCTGAATATAGCACCGAGAGTACCCACTAGGCCACTACGCAGGTGTACTTCCCCTGCATTGATAGTACAGCGATGGTTCTACAGAACAGTAGTACCCTCCACTTCCAACTGTAGCTCCTTGGCCCTGAGATTCAAGAGTTCAAAACTGGTGCACTATACTAGACTAGACTAGACTAGAAGTACAGTACATCGCACTAATACTCGTAGTTGAGAAAAGTAGTACTGGTACTGCTACAGTACGAGTACGTACTCCTCCGTCACATAATGTAAGACGTTTTTTGACACTAGTTGGCGTGTACAAAAAATGGCAAAAACATACCCAAAATTTCTTAATCCACGCCAAAAACTACTACCTAGTGCCAAAAATTTCTTACTAGTGCTATTATTTACAGTATAATGCAATCCCATAACGTTCCATAATGCTAGTACTAGTAGTAAATAATAGCCTCACCCCTTCGCTGAGGAACGATCTACAGTTGGAAGGGACGAGGCCCTGCGGTTACTACGCTCTTATCTCCTCCTCGCCAGTTCCCCTCCCCCCGAAGAGAAGGCAGTTCGTCGCTGCTCCCATGGATTCGCCAGGCGGTTCTCCTCCTCGTCGGGGCTGGGAGACCTTGGACGACGATCCTCTGGGAGAAATCGCACGCCGCTCCGACGTCCTCACCGCCGCAAGACTCGGTGCTTCCTGCACCAACTTTTTCAAGACGCTGCTTAAACAGGTTTGGGAAAAGGCCATGCTTGTTGGTCTTCCATGCGTCCTCGAGGAGAAGGTTCTTCTATGGGACAATCCTTCGAACAGTCCACCGCTCCCTGGCCATGGTTGCACGTTGACTCCGATAGAGTTGCCGACGTTGAGAGGTAGTCGGATTTTGTCCGATGAGCAGGTCAGTAATGGAGTTTGATCATGTAGTACTTAGTTATTCCATTTCCATCCCGTAATTTCTCCGCTGCCCACCGTCTTATATATAGGTCTGGGTCGGTGCCAACGAAGATTGGCTTGCATACCTCCGGCCGGATACCACCATCATTTTGCACAACATCCACAGCAGTGCGGCCGTTCCGGTAGACCCCTTCTCCACCATTGGGATCGGCCTTCCGGACTGGCTGGGCTTGAATACGTATGATGATGCCTACATGAGATTGAAGAAGATAGCAATTGCGGACCCGCCGACAAAGCGACGCGGCTACGACGATTACTATCTCATCGCGGTGTTCGACATAAGGATTGCCATCAATGCAAGACGCAGTAACGGCAGAGGCTGGCGCATGTTGGCGGCGGCAGATTTGTACCCCTACACGTTCGAAGACGCCGTGCGCCATCTAGGCCGCATCTTCGCGGTGACAAGCCAGGGGACTTGTTTCATCTGGTTGCCATCCTACGGTACGGGAGATTACAAACGGAATGCACAAACCATCATTTGCATCCCTAACGGTACTCCATTATTTTGCAGGGACCAGTCATCCCCCGATCAAAATAAGATCGCCGATCCTGGATGTGCATTTGCATCCGCGATTCGGTCTAACCTGGAACCTTGTAGCTGACTTTGGCATATTGGGATCAACTATCTTAGCAGTCGTTACCCATGGTACCACTGATGTGCAACATGGTCACACAATCTACCACGATCGGACCGTCACCATCTACCCAGGTATTCCATTTTTTAACCCTCTCGCCTTCTCTTTCATTGTTGTACTAGTAGTATACTTAGTACTACTAGTAGGAGTACTTTTTACCTTGGAGGACGCGTATAGCTAGCTGGGCCCTTGAAGACTTGAACCCACTAGCTGCCACCATTTTTGTTTTTCCATGTCTTACTATCTCATCCATGTAGCCAAGAGTGGCTATATATAATAAGCCGGTTATTTTACTTCCTCTATACCGGAGTAGTACTATTTGCTGCACAGTATTACTGACCGCCATATTTGAGCACAACATTATTATGCATGGACCTTGACTATGTACGTCACCATGTGTCCAGATCTGGGATGCCGCGTGTACCAGATGAACGGCGCCGAGTTCGACCCCCGTGATGCTACGTGGGTGCCGAGGAACACTCTTGGAGAGTACTCGCTTTTCATCGGGGACAGCTACCCCATTGTGAAGCGGATGCCACCTTCCGTGCACGACACGGAAGGCCTGCCGTTCATGAAGCATGGTTGTGTCTTCATTGCGCACCGCCGGATGAACGACATGCTGGGACACGCTATCCCTGATTTATGCCGCTTCAGCTTGGATGAGTCTCCATCGTGTGGAACCGGACTAGAAAGCTGCGACAATGATTCCCGTTGCCCACCGCTATGGATCGTGCCATCCATGAAGAACACCTGGGACTGGAACCTGGAGGAGGACATGCATGTAGCCCATCTATAACGTGTAAGTGGAGTACGGTAATTGTGAACGGTAGCGCTGTGAATATATGTAGACTAGTCGTGCACAAATTTATCACATGAATTGGAGATGAACTTGTGTGGCATACTGGCATTTGTCCTTTAGAATTTATTACTAGTAAATGTGTTATGTGTACGTGCAACTTGTGTGGTTGTTGCACGGGCTCCAACACGCTCTTTGAGAAAAAAAGGTGGCACAGCTTTGGATATACGTGACGTGGCGGCATCATACAGTAGCATCGTTCGCTATAGTTGTAGTACACTCCTACTAGGACGACAACTCCTATAAAACCTTGCGCTTGGCTCTTTGCCTCTTCGGGAGGTTCAACAGTTCGTACTCGTGTGAACCTTGCACTTGCCTCTTCGCCTCTTCGGAAGGTCCAACAATGATGATACTACAGTACAATATGCGTCTGGCAATCTGACACCGATTGAACTGCTGCACGTCCACCGCGAGGGCGAGGGCGAGGGAGAGGAAGAGGGAGAGGGCGCTGTAGTCAAAACCCTCTCCTCGTCCTGCGAACCACCGCGCGCGTGGGCGAGGGAGAGGCGTAGTAAGCAAGCTTCTCCTCGTTCGGCGAGTTGACGGGACACATCAAAGCAGTACTAGTACTAGTAGTAGTCCATACTGCGTCCTTTCCGATTAATATGGCTTAATTTGAAACGAGAAAAATACACTGGCGGTCAACGTATGTAACAATACGCTCTTTACGGTCACTATATATAGTTTTGCGTCGATTATACGATCACTAGCTCATCGTAGAGCACCGTATTGCACCCTACTGACCGGCCACATAGTCGACGTGGCACTTTGTTGACTGGTTAAATTGTCACCTGGTTTCTGGGTCCCACCTGTCAGTTGGCGGAGCAAAGAAATCAGTTAAACAAAACTTTACGCAGGCGCCACACGAGTCCAACCCTTGCGCCCGAACCGCCCTGGCTGTGTATGTGAGTGCATGCACGTGTCCTCCCTCGGCCTTCCAACAAAGAGTGTACATCGGCTATAAAACAAAGAGTGTAGTAGTACATGATGTACATCTACACTTCCAATGCATTTAGCCTTTAATCTAAATCGATATTGATTGACTAATGCACCAACTTGTGCTGTAGGTATAGGCTACATGTCTATCCTTAATTACAGCATGCAACGGCCTTCATTTAATCTTCTTATCTCAATGGTCGCATGCACACATAAGTCTGCTACTTTTGGGCGTTAATTATACCCTGGTCAATGTGTAAATCTCTAAATGTACAGTCTTTCACGGACGTAGGGAGTAGGTTGAGCACTTGAGCGTGAGCGTGTGTGTTGCGTCGTGTGCTGTGTGCCGCATGGGTGCGTGAGTGTTGCGTGCGTCCATGTGGAGTACGTGTGAGTGTTGCATGTTGCATGCATGCATGCATGGGGCTTACTCCCTCCCATTGACATGTTCATATTTCAAACTTCCTCTGTTCCCTCCATATGGTGATACTCCCTCTGTTCCCAAATACTCCAGTACGGAGTAAAAGCCTCCCTCTGTTCCCAAATACGGAGTATTTGTCTTTCTACAGATTTCAACAAGTGACTAGGTACGGAGCAAAATGAGTGAAGTGAGCGTAGAGGCATAGGGATACTGTAGAAAGGTAATCCTCGCGATCCATCATTCCCCATCTCGGTCAGAGAGAACTATTCAACTAGTCTTCGCAGTGAAGTGACAATACACGCTGCAGCAGATGGGACACGTAATTAATAAGCTGAACCAGCGTGTTGGTGTTACTAAATCAGCCTTACCCAGTACTGCCATCATGTTTGCCAGTAGAGCACGCTTCCGCAAATACGCCTACGCACCTGTGTCCTCCATTAACTGACATATGGGCCCTCTTGTGGTAGACCCACATGTCATCGGTGTAACTATTTACACTCCGGAGGACGGTGCCTATATCCTGGTAGTAGTACTAGTAGAATTGAGATTTAATGCACTTTCTTCCCCGTCTTCCACTCTTCTTCCTCCTCTCTTCTTCTTCCTCCTCTCTTCCCCATCGTCGGCCGCACACCATTTACCCCCGCTCACTGCTCGCCCGCCCGCGCCATCTTCCTTGGTAGCTCGCGCGTACCATATCCCCCCGCTCACTGCTCGGCCACACGAGGAGAAGCTTCTTCGCTCGCCCGCCCGAATCCACTTCCCCGCTGGCTCGCAGGCACCGAAAACCCCAATGGCAGAACCGACTGACACGCAGAGCCGCGATTGGAATTCCCTCCCCGATGTTCTCTTGGAGCAGATCTGTAGTCGTATGGACCTACTCAGCACCGTCCGTCTGGCCGCATGCTCGGTGTCTTTGTACCGTCTACTCGTCTGCAACCGGCCGGCTCTTTTCAAGACACCCTGCTTGCTGATGCCCGATCCTCGCAGGTGGCCCAGACACCGACTTGACGATCCTACGGAGGTTGCCGTGGTGCCCCTCGACATGCTACCACTACCCGTCCACCTGTCCTTCATGCGCGGCCACTACTGGGCGGGCATGAAGGCCAACTGGATCGTCCTCATCCACCACACCGGTAGTCCGTGGCGTCTCGTGGATATCTACACCCAGCGAGAGATCACCCTTCCATCGTTGGATACCGCCGACATCGAGCCTCGCGGCCCGCCGGACACTCCTGCCTACTACGCACGAGACGCGTCAAGCTTTTGGCTCGACCTCTGTTTGCAGAAAGTTGTAATCTGCGAAGTGCCCACACCATCAGAAGACTACATGGATTACAAGCTCATTGCCTTGTTCAACATGGGATTAGTCTATCTGGAATCCGGTCGCCATACATGGTTATGGCTCATCATCAATCCTGTTGAGGCAACATTTCTGTCTGATGCTATAGTGCACGATGGCATCGTTTACGCGGTCGACGCACAGATTGGCTGCCTATACTGGTGGAATCTATCGTCGTGTAATTGTTCTATCTCATCTCATCTTTACCTTATGAATACGACTGCCTGTTCATTTGTTACAAATTTAGAATGCATAGCATGTCTATAACCACATCATTGCTATATGTTCCTCTCATTTCCTAGATTTTTATGACCACACATGTTATTGTTAGAGTTGATATGAGAACAATTGGCATCTAATGATTGTTAGAATACATATTATGAGCATAACATCATGATTGCTATATGTTACTCTCGTTTACTAGATTTTTATAACAACGCATGTTATTGCTTAGAGTTGATATGAGAATAGTAGTAGTAAGTGCTATGGTAGAATATGAGTAGGCGCTGTCATAGCTGTTTTCCTCTCATTGTTACATGATGTTTGAACCATGACATGTTGCTAGAATATGAAAGCCATTGGCTTATTTTTTTAACTTGGGGTATGATTATGACCACGGCATTGCAATTCTCTGTCTATGATATGTGTCACTGTTATAATAATCTTAATTCCACACATACTCTGAACATGATTGTTTATTTTTGTCCTTTTGGTCTCCAATTTGAATTGTTGCAGCAGACGCAAATGCGCTGGCCTTCATGATTCCAGGACCTGGAATCATACCAGCCGATGGGTGCTGGTTTATCGCTCGTTCAGCTGACGGCGGTCATTTGATGCTCATTCGCACATACCAAATTGACCAAACCATTACATCAAACCACATGCAGTACAATGCGTGGGGCGTTCGTGACATTGATGGCTATGGCTGCTTCGTGTTCGAGAAAGATCCCAGCTCCGTTGGGCCAGGCGTATTCAACTGGAGGCGGGTTTACAGCCTCGGCAACCACTCCTTGTTCCTCGGGCTCAATTATCCGATCATCCAACCAATCATCGATCATATCACCGGCGATGATTACTGTGCTATGCAACTTCCATTCGCGAGGGGGGGCTGTGTTTACACATCATACCATGGGTTTCATGAATCACCATATCCAGAGATTCGTCGACACAGCTTGTTGCCAGGTAATCTTCAGTGTGTGAAAGGCATCAAGCTTCCATGCGATGGATGGCTTTTGCAAACCCGACATGCGGCGATGTGGTTCATGCCAACAGCAAATATGCACAACTTGATTCGTGCTGATATCTAGACTGAGCCATGTATTCTGCTGCTGTAGCACGACCCTCTTTTGTTGGATATTATGTACTGTTGTTAGTTTGAAGCACTCCTCTGGTTTGAAGGATAGATACCTTCCTGGGATCAAGTGCATCCTAACTCACCTGCGTAGGATGTACTGATAATGATGATGGAGATGCTGTGCAGAAGCCATATATATACATATATATCAGTTAGGCTTCAAGTGCGTACTTGTTAGTTAAACCTATGTATAAATTGTGACACTAAATACGACTAGTAAGTAGTACAGTAGCAGTACTAGTATACGTCGGTCAAATTATTCATCATGTCCACACATTGAATTGACGTGACAACACGCTGCGCGTGAGGTGACACAAGAATCCCGGCGGCGTGTTCGGGTATTCCGGACTTCAGATTTGGAGTACCACTTATCTGTCGAAATCTTTTTTTTCGAAACGGAGGCAAAAGATTTGCCTCATCCATTAAATAAGAGGAGAATAGAGTTTAGAGTTTTTACAAGCGCCCTTGCAAAACGGCATGGCAATTACTCTCGTACAACTGTCGAAGAAGCGCGAGTTTTTACTCTGTCGAAATCTTTCATCATTCACTTAAAACAGTCGATTGGTCATACATTGAGTACCATATAACTGGAATTACCGATGCAAGTCGAAGAAGGATTGGCCGGTGCTGCCGGCTGGCGTCAAGTTCGATCCCACGGATCAGGAGCTGATCGAGCACCTTGAGGCCAAAGTGAGTGTTGACAGCGCGAGATTTCAGTCTCTCATCGATTTGTTCATACCAACCATCGACAGCGAGCACGGCATATGCTACACCCAACCTGAGAAACTTCCAGGTAAGACACCGATCGGCCGTCTACTTGCACAAACATATTCCTTTGTTTATAGCTCTATTTTTCTTTTTAGACGCAGACCTGGTGAAACAATTACAATTTGACAGTTAATAAAAAGTGAAACAAGTGACTGCAACATGCCAAAGATGTTATGAAAATGCCAACTAGGTACACTAAAACCTGTATTCCACAATACTGCAGGTATCACACTGAGTGGCCTAAGGAAGCATTTCTTCCAGCGCAATTCCAGGGCGTTCAAAAGGGGCACGTGGACGCGTCGCAAGATACAGTCGGAGTGCGGCACGCACGCGATGTGGCACAAGACCGGCAATACCTTGCCTGTGATGGTCAACGGCCGGCAGACGGGCAGCAAAAAAGGTTCTGGTGCTGCACACCAACAAGAACTTCGACCAGCAGAGGACCAACTGGGTGATGCACCAGTACCACATCGGGGACCTGGAGCAAGAGAAGGAGCGGGAGCTGGTCCTCTGCAAGATTTTCTACCAGACGAACACTAGGGCCAGGAGTAGTTTGGTATTGGTAGTTGTACTACCTTGTCGTCCGCAAGTTGGTATTGTTGTTAACGATCTTTTGGTATGAACTTGCATTTGCTTCCAACCATCATGCCGAGGGTCGACGTGGATATAAAGCTGAATCATTTGTTTCGAAACGAATTCTCAGGCACCTGATTTTTATTTGATGGGTAGCATAAGCACCCGCCGTTCGAATTCCCAGTTCTGCAGTTTTTTCGAAACAAGTGCATGCACTTATTATCACGATAAAAAAACAATATCCGTGCTGCGTCCCAGTTATCAGTCTGTGCTTGCAGAATTCTCTCGTTTATTGAGCACGTATATTGTTTTTTCAGGTCGAGCAAGTTTCAACTGGGCTGTAGACTGACCAGGGTTGGTTTTGTTTTTAACAGGCCCAGCCCATGACGACAACGGGGCACAAAGATCCAGCAGGTATCTACTGGCCTCTGGCCCGCCAGCGTTAGTTATATTTTGTCTTACAACATCCGCAGGCAGTTTTGTTACTGAATCAAACACACAGCCCAGTTCTATTTTCCTCTTGAAACGCATGTCCTACATCCGTTTTCTAATCTCTACCTATAGTTTTACTAGTTCATATACACGTATCATTATATTGAAAACACATAAAATTCCCTTTTCATATTTACATCCTTATTTTTGTTGTTTTTTCCCACCCAGCGCTGATTTTTTTACCACTGGTTTTCCCTTAAACCAACTCAATTGTCCCACGTCTTATTTGCTTACAAAAACAAAACGATTTTTTTGGCAAATCAATAAGTTCTTAAAAAATGTTTATCATTTCGGGATTACAACAGTTTGGACTCCACCGAAATATGCAAAATAAGGTTGAACTTTTTGACCGTGGTCCTGGGCAGAAAATGGGTTGTAATAAATTACTTAAGAATTAGCAAATGGGCTGCAAATTATAAAAAATAGCAAATGGGCTGCAAATTGTAAAAAATAGCAAATGGGCTTTATGTTGTCTGCCACAGATTTGGAGGCTGACTTGTGGGCCCACTAAGTTCATGCATACACAAGGTTTCTTAAAAAAGAAACTTAGTCAACAATCGACTCTGCCAGCGTCACACCGTTAGATTCAATCTAACGGCAATCATGCTTCTTCAGTCTCTGATCTTCCTTCCCCAGCCGCCCAAACCAGCACCGTCGGAACCACCTGCTCCCTCCTCCTGTGGCCCGCAGTGCTGCCGGGCAGGCCTCACGGCCCCATCATACTCGCATCCCTGGCCTGTCTATCCCTCTACTCACCCACACCTCCTGTTATTTTCCGGCGACGGCACCCGAACCAGTGAACCCTCGTACTCTCCACTGCGTGGGCAACCACTGTCGTGTCTTCGCCGGCTCCTTGTTGTTCCCTTCGTAGGCCTCGCCGTCGTCCACCGCCCTGGTTCTCTTGGCGCGGCGTGGTCAACGATGTCCATCCAACGGCCGTAGTGCTTCTTCAACCTCTGGTCTTCTTGCCCCAGCCGCCCAAAGCAGCGCCGATTGTGCCGCATGCTCCTGCCTCCCGTGGCCGGCTGTGCTGCCGCGGAGGCCTCACCGTCCCCATACTACTCCCACCGCTGGCCAGGCCATCCCTCCACTCACCCACTCCCCCTGTTATTCTGCGGCGACGGCAGCCTCACACCGCAGCCGATCCAGTGAACCCTCGTACTCCTCTCCGCGTGGGCATCCACTGTCGCGTCTTCCCAAGCTCCGCGTCGTCCCCTTCCTAGGCCTCGCCGTCGTCCACCGCCCTGGTGCTCTCGGCGCGGCGTGGTCAATGTGGTCAACGACCGACTTCCATCGGAAGAGTACTGTACGTGGAGAGGCTGACAGCTGGGTCCACGGCAGCCGCAAGGAAGTGCCTCCTTATTACGCGCAAAATAATTATTCCTCCACCTAACAGCAGGGACCCACCGGATGGGCCACCAGTATTTCGCAGAAAAACATTTCCCCCGACTGCTGTGACCCACCGGACAGCCACCGTATTTCGCGAAAAAACGTTTGCCCCTGACTGTTGGGACCCACCGGACGGACCACCGTATTTCACGAAAAAAACATTCCCCCCACTATCAGCTCGGACCCACCGGAAGTGCCTCCTTATTACGCACAGAAAAATGAATACTCCCCCTGCTAGCTGGGACCCACCATGGTGGGAGGCTGACTTGTGAGCCTACTAAGTTGACGGGGACAGAGGGCTTTGTCAACTTAGTCAATATGAACGATTCTAGCTCCATTGACCGTACGATGTCCATCCAACGGCCGTCGTGCTTATTCAATCTCTGCTCTTCCTGCTCCAGCCGCTCAAACAAGCGCCGGCGGGACTGCCTGCTCCCTCCTCCCCGCGGCCGGCTGTGCTACCGCGCAGGCCTCACCGCCCCACCGTACTCCCATCGCTGGCCTAGCCATCCCTCTACTCACCCACACGGCCACACCTGTTGTTATTCTTCGGCGAGGGCAGACGAACCAGTAAACCCTCGTATAGTCATACTCCCCTCCGCGTGGGAAACAACTGCTGAGTCTTCCCTGCCTCCGTGTCATTCCCTTCCTAGGCCTTGCCGTCGTCCATCGCCCTAGTGCTCTCGGCGCGGCATGGTCAACGTGGTCAAGGAACGGCTTCCATCGGACGTGGACTGTACGTCGAGAGGCTGACAGCTGGGTCCACGGCCGCAGCAAGGAGGTGCCTTGTTATTATGTGCAAAATAATTATTCCTCCACCTGACATCTGGGACCCACCGAAAGAGGCCTCTGTGTTTCACAAAAAAAATGTGCCCCCAGCTGACATGTCAGACCCACCAGCTATCTTCGCACGCAAGGAAGTGCCTCCTTATTACGCACAAAAAAATGAATACTCCCCCTGCCAGCTGGAACCCAGCATAGTGGGAGGCTGACTTGTGGGCCTACCAAGTTGACAGGGATGGAGGGCTTTGTCGACTTAGTCAATATGAACAATTCTAGCTCCTGTTACCGTACGATGTTCATCCAACGGCCGTAGTGCTTCTTCAACCTCTGGTCTTCTTGCTCCAACCGCCCAAACCAGCGCCGGTCGTGCCGCGTGCTCCTTCCTCCCATGGCCGGCTGTGATGCCGCGGAGGCCTCACCGCACCCTACTACTCCCACCGCTGTCCAGGCCATCCCTCTACTCACCCACAGCCCCTGTTATTCTGCGGCAACAGCAGCCTCACACCGCAACCAAACCAGTGAATCCTCGTACTCCTCTTCACGTGGGCATCCACTGCTGCGTCTTCCCCGGCTCCGAGTCGTCCCCTTCCTAGGCCTCGCCGTCGTCCACCGCCGTGATGCTCTTGGCACGGCATGGTCAACGTGGCCAAGGAACAACTTCCATCGGACATGGATTGTACGTGGAGAGACTGACAGCTGGGTCCACGACCACCGCATGGAAGTGCCTACTTATTACGCGCAAAATAATGATTCCTCCACCTGACAGCGGGGACCCACCGGACGGGCCACCGTATTTCGCGAAAAATACGATTCGCCCCCCTGACTGCTGGGACCCACCAGCTACATCTTCGCACGCAAGGAAGTGCGTCCAGGCAAAAAAACGATTCGCCCCCCTGACTGCTTGGACCCACCAGCTACATCTTCGCACGCAAGGAAGTGCCTGACAGTCGGGACCCACCTGGTCGAAGTGTACGTAGCGTTGTCATTCTGGTCGCAAACATGTACGTAAATACTGGTCGATGTAGAGGCACGCACGTGTCGTAGATGTAGAGGCGCGCATGTGTCGTAGTAGAGGCGCGCACGTAGCATGTATACGTACATACAACGGCGAGGGTGCAAGAAAGAAAATACAGCCATGTACGTACATACGGGTAGGGTCTCGAATGCCTACTCGCACATACGTATATGGCTGGGTCGAAACAGAGAAACAGCATCATTGTCGTGTTGATGGGGAGCCAACCGGCTGGGTCGGAACGGAATGCGTGGTCGTGTTCATCGGGAGGGCTTGGACGGAACAGGTGATGGAAACGAGGCCTGGCGTACCGCACAACGGAGGAAACGGCCTTGTGTTCGACTGGCCACGTTCAAAACGGGGTCCTGTTGATCGGGAGGGGCTTGGCGTACCGCAAAACGGAGGAAATGGACCTCCTACGGTCGAAACGGGGGTCCTGTTGATCGGGAGGGGCGTGGCGTACCGTAAAACGGACGAAACAGACTTGTGTTGGAGCGCTACGGTCGAAACGGGGGGGAGGGGTGTGGCGTACCGCAAAATGGACAAAATGGACTTGTGTTGGAGCGCTACAGTCGAAACGGGGGGGGGAGGGGTGTGGCGTACCGCAAAACGGGACTCCACGGGATACTGTTCATCTCCACCGTCGACCTCCTCTAGCCTCCACGGGCTCCTGTTCATCCAGCCTCCACCGCGTGCTACTCCACCGGCTACTGTTCAACCACCCCTCCATGGGCACCCCTCCACCATCTACTATTCATCCAGCCCTCCACACCACGGGGTCATGTTCAACCACCCCTCCACCATCTACTATTCATCCAGCCCTCCACACCACGGGTTCCTGTTCATCCAGAGGCAACGCCACCGATCACTGTTCATCCAACCCCCCCCCCTGCAACGCTCACTGTTCATCCTAGAGGCAGCATCGATCGGCTTTAGTTAGCAGCAGTAGCGAAGGAATCGCTCCATCGGGTTCAGTTAACAGCCATCGATAGATCGCTCGGGTTCAGTAACGCGTAGCGTGCAGTGCAATCGCTCGGGTTCAGTTAGAGCCCAACGCCTCGCTCGGCTTCAGTTAGAGCCAACACCTCGCACACACGCACATACGCACGAGAGAAACGCGCATTGCTCCGCCACCGACCTCCCACCGTAACCGGTAACTCCCCAAAACTTTCCTCCCCCTCGCTTCTACCACGGTTTTTTCCGTCATGGACGGCCCAAAGAATGTCATGCAGCTGCGTCTCCGGCCCGCCCAGGATGAAAAGCCCATTTTCTGTCATGATTTTTTGTCATAGAAGTAGGAGCCCACCACATCTATGATGATACCGGGTTTTGTCACAATTATCATCATAGAAGTGTCATATGTATGACAGAAAAAAAAATTCGTTCGGCCCAAAATGTCACGGAGGTGTCTTTTTTTTGTAGTGCTTGCTTCGCCGCCCCATGCCCTGCGCTCACCGAGGCGCACCCGTCGGGGCCCCATGGTGCTACCTACTCCCTCGCACTCGGGCCAGCAACGAGTTCGTGCTTGTCTTAGAAGCCCGCGCCCCCAACCCCCAACCCCACCCAACGCTTCACCGCGGCTACGGTTTCTCACCCAACCTTCCCCGCCGCCGCCCGCACGGGAGGAACAAGCCCGAGTCTCCAGCGGCCATGAGCAACGGCAAGGACACCCTTGACCTCTCCGCCTTCGGCGCCGCTGTCCCGCTCCTGCTCCCACGTGTCTGATCCGATAACTGGTATGTCTGGCACTGCGTCCGGTTCTTCGCTGCTCGTTTTTGGGTTGTGGGGTGAGATTTGTGACGGTTTGCTTGGTTTTTGTAGTTGTTCCATGAGTCCTTTGATGAGGGCTTCGAGGGGAGCTGGATCGTCTACAGCAAGGAAGAGTGTGCAGGTAAATTCCGTCTCTCTCTCTCTCCCTCTCTCTCCCCTTTTCTGCTTATCTTGTCCGATCTATGAGAGATCCGTGGATGTAGCGGAGTTCTGAATCTGATGTGGTGAAGTGGTGATACGCTTCTATGTGGAATTCGATTCCAGTGTGCAGGCGAGGTAGTGACGATAAAGTATGAGTGCGACAGTTAGCCACTCAACCATATCAAATATTCTCTATGTACAGTTTCCCTGCTGGCATAACTCTCCTCGTCAACCATTCGAAATATTCATCATATGGTAGCAACATGGTGCTACGCTTAGCTCTTTACTACCTAGCAATTGTCTACACAATTAAATCAATATCTCCATGCTCTGCATAGAGTTGATGAAAATTGTTGCTACAAATGATAGAAGCAAAATGCAGTGCCTAGCTCTAAATTACCTTAATATACTTGATTCTTGATCGAGATTCTGATAATACCGATGGAACGAAGTATAGCTATTAGTAGATGCTAACTGTAGAATCATGTAATTTCCAACTTTTTCCATATTGTTCATTGATGTTTGCCCTGTTATTTCCGTACTAAAGGTAGGATTTCTGTGTTAAACCTACGCCTGTTGTTCTTCGTTTATCTCTATTGTTTCCCAGGTAGCTAGTTATCAGTCTGACTCCATTTCCTGTCAAAATCTGTTGTTCCACCAATATTTTTTGCACAATACTTCATGTATCAAGTTTTGATATAAATCTTTCATGCAGGTGTATGGAAGCACGAGAAGAGTGATAGTCATGAAGACTATGATCTCCTTGTTAGCGAGCCAGCCAGGATATATGCCATAGTCAAAGAGCTTGATAGTCCTATTACTTTGAAGGATGGGTTGTCCTGTAGTTCGAAGTGAGGCTTCAGAATGGCCATACTGTTATTAGCTTACTCTTCATGTCTTAATTTTTTTCTATGCTCAATGTAGCTATATTAGACGGTTTCTTGTGTAGTTGTATTCCCGATGTGAAGTCTATGGTTTTGTGGCAGTCATGTGTGCACCACATAAGCTTAGCTATGTTAGTTCCGTGATCATGATTGGCTCACTGTCCATATCTTGATGTGATTTTGTGCTTAAAACAGTTCTCCAGTTAGACTAATCTTGATTTAAACTGTGTGTTTTTGTGTCCAATAGTTATGCGCCGCATGAGCTAAATTTTGTTGTCCATCAGCATGGTTGACTTGTCATTTATGTGGATGTTTGTTAGTTTGTGATTGGTAGTGTATGTAATGGTATACGGAAGGTTGCACTACTTAACCAGCTTGCTTAGAATTGGGGTATTTCTGTATTAATAATTTTATCATTCCTGAACTCAGCTCGTTTGAGATCTGTACTGTTAGCACTGGGATAGATTTGTGCTTGTTGTAGTATATATGACCTTAATTTAAATATGAGTGACGTCCCAGTCATTTTAATTATGATTAGTAATAGCACTTCTGATTTGATGGTGAAATCGTAAAACTGATACTGTGCTTTTGTTAACCGTATATTCTAATGCTATCATATGTAAGAAATGAATGGATTTCATCCTTACTGATTGATGCTCTCTTTCAATTAATAATACATGCATGCCTTTATGTTTTGTGTTCATTGCCTGATTTTATAATAGTTCTGGCCTCTTGCAAATAAACATTATACCTGTTTGCATTGTAATACTGAGTGTGGAGGTTCATTCGCCGCTCCCGCTCCAGCAAATTTAGTTGATTCTTTGATGGTGCGCTAAGACTGGGCGTGGAACATTAGTTTTTATGATCTAAAATTGCATGTTGTTCTTGTGGTGATGAAGGTGGGTGGAGTCATCTGCTTTTTTCTCTCTCCCTTTTGGGGGGCTTTACCAACTAAACCATGACTCATCCAGTGATGACTGGTCATGTACTAGCTAGCTAATAATCTTGCTTCGCTACAGAATGAACGAATGGTATCTCAGTTTGTACCTCATCTAGCACACTACCTAAAATTAATGTAATTAGTAGAATTACCTTATGATTCCTCAGTTTTCTTCAAATTATGGTTGCTCTACTGCTAGTGTCTTACTAGCTTGTTCTGGCTCATCGTGTTCCTGCTTGTAGTTGATTTTCGATGTGCCTAAGTATATGAGTAGTACATGTGCAAGCAAACATTTGAACTCAAACCCATCCATCATCTGTACTATACTATACTGAAGAAGTAATGTAGATGAATATACATGTAGTTTTATAAGTGAATGCTGAAAGTGCTAGTATTCGACTAGAGGAGGGGTGCATAGGCGATTTTTATGGAAGTCTTCAAAACAGGGGCGTTTAGAAGACAAACGATAGAAATGACCCTATTGATATGCAGCGGCAGGTAGACTACACTAGACAAGCCATAGTCAAGTAAGCAATGTAGTGCAAGCACGAAGACTATAAGCAGCTAGGTAGAATGGGTCTGGATGGAAGATAGTATGAAGCCAAACAGACAACGGTCTTCACATAGTGAAGTCAAACAGACCAGGCAAGTAGGCAAAGACTTCAGGAAGACAAACTGGAAGTAGGGTGAGAGAGGTAGGATAGAACCAGTTGCTCGAAGAGGACAAGGGATTTGTTGGACCAGTTCCAATTGTTGTGACAATTGTACATCTAGTTAGGGAGGTTGAGATTCAACTCAAAAGACCGTGTCTTCACCTTATTCCCCTTGAGCTAGGAACACTTAGTCCTCTCCCAATCACTCTAGTAAGTCTTCAAGGGAGACTTCCAAACCTTCACAGACTTCGTTCACTGGCAATCCACAATGACTCTTGGATGCTTAGAACGCGACGCCTAACCGGCTGGAGGATTCACAGTCCTCAAGTGTAATAAGTCTTCAGATCACGCGGATAGAAAGACTTCAGTGATGCCTAACACTCTTTGGCTCTGGGTGTTTGGGGCTTTGTCCTTGCAAGGATTCTCTCTCAAAGGCTTCGGGGGTGGGTTGCTCTCAAACGACAAAAGCTATGCACTAACTCTGAGCAGCCACCAATTTATAATGTAGGGGGTGGGCTATTTATAGCCAGGAGGCAACCCGGCATGATTTGTCCAAAATGACCCTGGGTCACTAAGGAACTGACATGTGTCCAATGGTCAAATTTCAAACACACGCGACAGCTTAGCATGGGCTACAAGCCAAGCTGACTTATCCAGCTCAGGATAAGATTTGTTCTCATTGTCTTCGCTCGAAGACATTGGATTTGGTTGAGCATCACATTAGTCACTTTGACTTTGTTCACTTGGACCCCACTTAACAGTACGGTGGTTCCTATGACTCAACAAAGAAGAAAAGGAAACTACGAAACAACTATGTCTTCGCACTTCATAGCCTTCATGCGATGTCTTCTCCTATCATAGTCTTCAATGTGAATGTCTTCAAAGACCACCATTGTCTTCAATGTCTTCACACATTTTTAGGGGTCATCTCTGGTAGGTAAACCGAATCAATATGGGACTACTACCTGTGTTATCCTGCAATTCTCACAAACACATTAGTCCCTCAACCAAGTTTGTCGTCAATACTACAAAACCAACTAGGGGTGGCACTAGATGCACTTACAATCTCCCCCTATTTGGTGATTGATGAAAAACTGGTTGAAATTTTCAACGGGTTTAAAAGTATGTGAAAGTTTAGTGTTGTGAGTATTGTCTTCATACATAAGACAAGGCTCCCCCTGAAGATGTGCATATAGATGACTTGCGTTTGAATGCAAATGCACATGGCAGGTTTTGCTTTGTGGAGGCCATCATCAAAGTGTGAAGACAATGCATTATGCATATAAGCAAGTAAAGAATATAGTGATATGCATAATGGAAAATGGACGTCTACACAATGACTTCATGCGGGATTTATCATCGCATCACAGAATAGCAGATAAAGTAGCAGACGACCATCAAGTTTAAGTGTTACAACTCAGAGAATCAAATGTATCAAAAGACGAGAGTTGTAAGACTTGGCAAAAAGTAACGCATCCACCCATAAGGACCCGCTTGAAGACTATCAACTCATATGATTCTCCCCCTTTTGTCAATAAGGACCAAAATGGTTTGAAGACATAGAGCATCTACTCGTTCCCAGAAGGAGCAGATGGTGGAGCAGGGTCGGTGCTGGAGTTTGGTGGTGCAGAGGGGCCTGGTGCAGAGTCGATATGCAGTGCAGACATGGTTGGTGAAGTGGCATCGTCTTCTTCATCGACGACATTGGCAACAACAGTTGCAGCCGAAGATCAATACTCATAGTCTTCAGAGAGGTAGTACGGCACCAGCTTGCATTAGGAGGAGGCCTGGAGTCAAACTTGAAGCTTTCGGTGAAGCCATCTGGTTGAAGATCATCTTCAGAACATAGCAGAGTGAGACTTTTCTAGGACCGCCTAGCATTCTCATGGGCGACGAAAGAGTTCTTGGTAGCCAGATTGCGAATGCGATTGACATCCACCAAGATACTATGCATTTGACGCTTAAGCCAGTCATGGTGCTTGTCTTCCTTCTGATGTAAGGCCACAAGTAGTTCTCAATCATTGAGGACTCGAGAGCGCTTCCGAGGCCGTTGAGTGACTGTACTGGCAGTGGCTTCAGTATTAGCATGGTGAGGCAGACGCATATTTCCAGCAAGCGGATAAGCAGGAACAGCAGCATTCGAAACATGGACTCCTTCAATTGGCTGCGTGAAGCTTTGATGATCAGCATTGTGAAGATATATTGGCTCCTTGGCAGGCTCAGGGTAGATTGCTTCAACAGACAGATCAACCTCACGCAAGAAAACCAGATGGTTACATGCAGAAGGCTGATAGTTGACAGTTGAATGAAGCTTGATTAGGCGCATCACCCATGGAGCATAAGACTTCAAGCCAAAAAGATCAATTCTAGATGCAGCAAGCTATCTAATGAAGAAATCCTTGGAGTTGAACTTGATGCCATTGACAATATAGAAAACCAAAGTCTTCATGGCGCCTTCAAGTTTGGCTTCAGAAGAATGTCCCTTGATTGGCCAGAGAGTACGCCTCAGGATATGATAAATTGTGTGAGGAAAGTACTCAAGGTCCTGGACAAAGAATTCCTTTGGATATTCTGCATCATGAGGCAATGGCTTCATCATGCTGAGCATCTGACTCATATTGGGTTCAGGTTGCTGAAAAATGCTCTGCAGTCTCTTTGTGTGGCGCTGACAACCAGGCTCATACAATTCACCTGGAGTGGGCAAGGAGGTAAGCTCAATGATGTCCTGAGCTTTGGCATCATGGTGCACATCACATGTCATCCACTCAAGGGTCCATGTCTTCGGATCCCTGTTGTATCCACGAATGTGAAGAGTAGCATATAACTGCAGCAGAAGCTCTTCATTCCAGTGCTCTTTGGCGGTGACGAATTCTAGAAGGCCAGCATCACGAAAGCAATCCATAGCTTCCTCAAGACAAGGGAGCCCAGCCATAGCTTCATAGTCAAGGCGCATGTGAGGGAAAATTCACTCTTGGTTGTAGAGAACACAAGAGTAGTAGATGCGTTGTTGGTCGCTCCAGAAGCGATCTGACAAGATCCTTGGCTTTGAGTAGGGATTCTTATCACTATCAAAGAAGGTGTTGTGTGCTCTGAAGCTATTGACATTGAAGGATCCAGGAGATGTAGCAGGACCTGGAAGTCTTGACAGTCTTGGCTTAGGCTTCTGCACCGGTGGTCGCTGCTGCACATGATAGTCATATTGCGGTCTGGGACCAGTGGGTGGTACCAGGACAGGCCAACGAATAGTGACCAACTCCATATCTCAGTTGTAAGCCAACTCCATTGTGTCAGGCCTTGGGGGAGGAACAGCGCCGTCAGTGGGGACCAGCGTGGCAGAAGCTTCAAGATTCTCATTGGCTTAAGGCACAGCATTGGCTTCAGGCTCCACACGATCGTCATCCAAGATATGGTCATTGGCTTCAGGAGTGTTTGTGGCAGCCTCAACATTCTCAACCTCCATATGGTCAACGACCGGAGGGTCTTGCACAATCACATTCTCCTCGAGAATGACTTGATCTGGGAAAGGGGGTGTAGCAACTCTCTCTTCTCTTCTTGTTTCTTCATCGGCTGATGCAGCCAGAATTGCTTCAGCAGCTTTGGCTTCAGACTGAGGAACCGTTAGAGAAGGATTCTCTTCAGGGAACACTTGACGTGCCACTGAGCTAGATTGGTGTGAATCTTCTTCTGTGATGGTTGACATGGAGACCGATGGCCTGAGGCCTTTGCGAATTCGTTGATACACGAGCGACGCCTTTGGCGATGATGTGGTCTCCATGTTGTTTTCGTCATTCACCATTGGGCTGATGACTTGCGCTGGTGGAGTACGGGGTGTTGCATCTCAAACTGGGGTTTCTTCTTGCGGGCGCTCGGCCCATGAATCATCCTGAGCAATTGGCACCAATGGACGACCAATGCTGATGTATTCGCTGCTTGTTGGAGCAGGCGATGATACCAACTAATGCTCTAGCTGAGGAAGGACTTCATCATCAACAACATTGTCTTCATGACCAATGTCTTCATCTATGTTGGGGTCATCAGCTGGAACTTGCTCTTCTTCGTGAGCCTCTGTGCAAGCAGGCTGGTGGAGTACAACTCGACGCTCTTGGTTTGTGGCAGCAGGGGGAGCAATAGAGATGGGTTCAACAATGAGTGGCTAAGAGGCTGGAGCATGCTCTTTCTTTGAAGACTTAGTTTCCTTAGTCATCTGTTTCTTCTTAGAAGGAGCATTGTCATATGCGTCCTTGTGCTTGCGCTTCTTGGCTTCAGCTTCAGCCGCTCTTGTCTTCTTCAGTTCAAAAGCTGCTGAGGGGACCTTAGGCTTCGAGCCAGTCATACTGGAAGGGAAGACAATGTGACGTTCTTCCCGCCTTGGCGCAGTTTGGGTCTCAGCAGTCTTCTTCCTCTTAGCAGCTGACGGATATCGGGTTCTGGCAAAACCCTTAAGGTTCGAACACTGGGGTGCGCGCGAAGATCTACTTCCTACCGATCCACGTCCCAACGCCTAGACGTGAATCTAAGCTACATGACGAACAACATGAGGGACACGAGGTTTATACTAGTTCGGGCCACCGTTGTGGTGTAATACCCTACTCTGGTGTGTGTGGTCGTGGATTGCCTCAGGGGCTGATGATGAATAGTACAGAGGGAGAACAGCCTCGCGAGGGGTGTTCTTGAGGTGGTGTGCCGTTCTACTTGGGTGGATTTGATTGTCTCTAGATGAGATGATCTCTACTGTGGTGGCTATCTCTATTTATAGAGGCCCTGGTCCTCTTCCCAAATATTAAGCGGGAAGGGAGCCAACAACGGCCATTTTGAAGGGAAACAACTAGTACGAGCCATCCTGACCAAAGTTGGTCTTCGACTGCCAAAGGCACTAGCGATGACGCTGTCTTGGGCTCCACCGTGACCTCCGTCCTACCGATCTGCTGGTCTTCGTCTTGTTGCACCGATATGGTAACCTTTGCTTGATGCCTCGGTACTCCGCGCCTGTGCTTGCCCCCTTTGCACCAAAGAGGAAACGAGGACACTGCACAGGATGTCGCTCGCCTGGCGCCCGCCTGGTCTCGATCGTCATGGCTTGCGTCATGAGCACCTCGCGAGGTACCCCTGCTTTGATCTCTCCGCCTCCTCGCGAGCCTGCCTGGTGTGGCCGCCACTGAGGAATCCTTGCATCGTCCGCCCCGCGAGGCTTGGCCCCTCGCGAGGGTCTTGTGCTTGGGTTGATGTAGATGGGTCATACTGGGCCACCCCTTGAGCGACGCCGCGGGCCATAGGCAGGCAAGTCTGGGGACCCCCATTCCCAGAACACTGACAGTAGCCCCCAGGCCCAAGCCGCGCTCGGATTTGGCTTAGCAGCGAAGCGAAAGGGCAAGTGCGGAGGGCCGCGGGCCCCAACAGCATGCGGCCTTGGTTGCTGCGTGGAGGTTGATTGGACGTGGGCGTCTCCTCTTCCCCACGCTGCCTCGGCAACTGCCCGATTTGGTGAGTCCCTGCTGCATGCAAAAAGAGTCATGATTACCTGCGATCGTGGAGGCCAACGGTTGGCCTCCTATGGCCTATAAGTACGGAGAGGCATGAGCCCCCGCGGTCCATCTCTTCTCGCTCCGCTTGCTTCTTCTTCCTCGCTCCCCTTGCATGTCACTGCCAATGGCACCGATCCGTCGGTTCTCAACCGATGAGAAAGGAAAGGCCCTCCGAGAGGGGCCTGATCCGCTCCCACCGAAGAAGCGGCCGGTCCCCGGCCGCCACGACGAGGTCGCAATGCTGGAGACGTCGAGGCCTTGGTACGAGCGGCCACCTCCCGGGTTTCCTCTCCCTCTGTACGCCCGGGCTGAGGGCCCTGGAGAAGAAGACGCCGAGCTGCGCCGCTCGCGCCGTCAGCGATGCTGACGAACCATGGCGGTGCGTGTCGTTGCTCCTGGAGTCCATGCCGCGGACTCCTCTCGCGAGCTCGTTCTCCATGCCGCCATGCCTCTGAGCTCTTGGATCCGCTTTCCTCCTTTCTTCGCTTTCGAGATGCCGCCAAGGGGGCCTCTCGAGCTTTGGCTACAACACGCCAACTGTGGTACCCCGGCGACCGGAGCGAAGGTTGAAGTCGTCGCTCCGGGTAAGGTCTACATGACCCGGGGCTGGGGCGAGATCGCCCGGGTCTACCGGACAGGAGGTGCCCTCGTGATTCATTTCGAATACGACGGCGCCTCCCTAATGCTCTTCAAGGTCTTCGATGCGGAAGGCCGCCGGCTGGAGTGCTGCCCCAAGGGAGGCAGCCAGGACGTCGATGCGGCAAGGGCCTGGCCTGCCACCCGATTCCCCAACGGCTCCTCTGGCAGCAGCGGCGATGCTTGGGAGTCCAGCGACTCTCCCGAGCTCTTCGCGACTCCGGAGACGAGCGATGATAGCTATGTGCCTCCGAGCTCGCGTCGCGCTCGGAGCAAGGCTGCCTCATCAGGCCGCTAGCGCGGCTGATCTGGATGAGGTTGGCGTCGGCCTCCCGTGGCCCACTGTTGATGATGGTGTCGGCCATGGGGGGGGGGGCTTGTAGTTAGGGCTCCCTAGGATTCGCGTCTTTTGTTCCCTGCGAAGAATCGAGGAGATACCCCGTGGGGGCATGTAAAGCGTCTACAATGTCTTTTGTTGATATTATCCTTATTATGAAGTGGTGCAAAATGCATGTCCTGTTTCGGCTTGGTTCCTCCTTTCTAACTTCGCAATGACTTGGTGCTCTATGCTGACAGGTCTCGGTCCCCGGGCAGGCTTCAGCCGTCGCTGGTATGCCAGGCCGCGATGCCGTGGTCAAGGTCAGGAGGTGAGCGGCCCGAGGTCCAGTAAGAGCCCCTGAGGCGCGATGCATAGGAGGTCCCCTTTAGCGCTCAAGCAGCCACCGAAAGGCAAGAAAGGAAGGCAACATCGCCGCCACAGAGACTTATATCGAAAGTATGGAGTTGTTCCTTCACGAAGTGCCAGACTTGCGCATCGGCAGCTGAGATTGTAGCTGGGTTTGGACCTCACGAGCTTCCCTTCTTTTCCCCACGCTTTCCTTTGTGCTCTACGTCCTTAGGTCCCGGCCCTCGAGCGAGCTCAGCCACCACTGGTATGCCAGGTCGCGGTGCCATGGACAAGGCCAGGGGTGAGGGCTGGAGAGCCAGTAAGAGTTCCTAAGTCGCGATGCTCAGGCGCCCCCCTTTTAACACGCAAGCGGATTGCACGGGCAAGAGAGAGAGAGAGAGAGAGAGAGAGAGAGAGCTCACGGTGCCTCATGCTTTAGGCCTCAGGAAGTCCCTGTAAACCAACACGAGGAATGCACGGCTTGCCATTCCGATTGACGGCCAGCCATTGGTTGCTCTGAGAGAGTGGTGAGGGCACCGAGGGCCTGGTGAGGTGGCGCTTGCAGGGCTGTCGCCGGCCAGAGCTCGACCACTCAGATTTTTCGACGTTGCAGGGACGGACCCATGCACATGCACCGTGCCAGAGCGAGCGGCTCCAAAGGTAAGTGTCAATCTAGCAGGCGATTATCATAGGCAGGTTAAGCATGAAGGTAAATTGGCTTAGATAGATGCAAGAAAGATACATGCCACTGGGTCAGGCCCGAGTGGCTTGGGGGTGATGCAGCCCGAGGGGCGCCCCCAGCAAGGTAAACTAAAGACATAAGCAAAAGGGATATATGCCGCAGGGCAGACCCACGCGACCTGGGAATAATGCAACCCTGAGGGCGCTCCCAGCTAAAACGAAACTCGAAAGATGTCACCTGATACCATTGTAGAGCCGGTGTTGAAGTAGCTGACGATGCGCGGTGAAGAAGCCGATCCTCACGAGCCGCCAGAGCCCTGAGCCTCGGGAGGCTCTGGGGGTCCGGGCGGTTCCTCGAGGACCATCTCCATCTCTGCCAGTACTACGTGGTGCCTGGCCTCCTTAGCTACCAAAATGCTCCGCAGAAGACACTGGTGAGCAGCAGCCGTGTTCGGAAGGCCGAAAGGCATGCGAACGTAGCTGTGTGGCGGACCCTTGCAGCGTCCCACGCACGAAGGGCAGAAACTCTCCTGACACACGACTCGGCTGAGCCCTGGGTAGTCGATGCAGACACGCAGCCCGCCATCCTCGCCTGGATGGGGAGCTATGCCAGGTAGGCGGCGATCATTGCGTACAACTCTCGATTCCTGCAGCTCCTGAGTGACCTTGGTGATGAACTCCTGAGGGTTGGGCCCTCCTTGCCCCATGCCTTCCCGAGGGAAACGAGCCGCAAAGCATGCCTCCAAGTGGTGCCCGAGCGCCTCCCTTGTGATCCTGGCAAAGTCTGAGGCCCTCCAGGAGAGAACCCCCGAGCCTCACCCGAGGAGGGCGCTAGGCGCGCCTTCCTATGCGACGGAGGGAGGCGCCCCTTGCACGGGCGCAGATCCTGATGCGGCGCCTCTGGAGATGCCTACCTCTTGAGGACTTGAGTTGGGTGATGTCTTCTTCTTAGGAACTGCCTCGGGAGGGTTCTCACTCTTGCTGTCTGGGTCTTCGACCGATGCAGCCTGGAAGGCATGCTCGAGGGAGCACACCACATCCTTCTCTTTGCAGGGGACTATGATGATTCCGCCGCTTCCCGGCATCTTGAGGACATTGTAACCATGGTGAGTCACTGCCATGAACTTAGCCAGGGCTGGATACCCGAGGATGATATTGTATGTGGAAGTGCTAGTTATCGACTAGAGGGGGGTGAATAGGAGATTTTTATCAAAGTCTTCAAAACGTGGAAGTTTCGAAGACAAACAATAGAAATGACCTAATTGATATGCAGCGGAAGATAAACTACAACAAGCAAGCAATATTCAAGTATGCAATAATGTGAACGTACAAAGACTAATAGCAGCTAGGTAGTAAGGATCAGGATGGAAGATAGTATGAAGCCAATCAACGATAGTAGTCAAGCAATGAAGTCAAACAGATAAGACAAATAAACAATGACTTCACGAAGACAAACTCAAAGTAAAGGAGGGAAGGGATAGAACCAGTCACTTGATGAAGACACAGGATTTGTTGGACCAGTTCTAGTTGCTGTGACAACTGTACGTCTGGTTAGGGAGGCTGAGATTCAACTCAGAAGACCGCATCTTCACCTTATTCCCCTTGAGCTAAGGACACACAGTCCTCGCCCAATCACTCTGGTAAGTCTTCAAGGTAGACTTCCGAACCTTCACAGACTTCGTTCACTGGCAATCCACAATGACTCTTGGATGCTCAGAACGCGACGCCTAACCGGTTGGAGGATACATAGTCCTCAAGTGTAGTAAGTCTTCAGGTCACACAGACAGAAAGACTTCAGTGATGCCTAACACTCTTTGGCTCTGGGTGTTTGGGCTGGTCCTCGCAAGGATTTCTCTCTCAAAAGCTTCGAGGTGGGTTGCTCTCAAAACGACAAAAGCCGTAAACTAACTCTGAGCAGCCACCAATTTATGGTGTAGGGGGTGGGCTATTTATAGCCACAAGGCAACCCGACCTGATATGTCTGAAATGACCCAGGGTCACTAAGGAACTAACACGTGTTCCAACGGTCAGATTTCAAACACACACGACAACTTTACTTGGGCTACAAGAAAAGCTGACTAATCGAGCTCTGGATAAGATTTGCTCTCATTGTCTTCACTCGAAGACATAGGATTTGGGTTGAGCATCACTTCAGTCACTCTGACTTTGTTCACTTGGACCCCACTTAACAGTACAGTGGTTCCTATGACTCAACAAAGAAGAAAAGGAAACAATGAAACAACACAGTCTTCGCGCTTCATAGTCTTCGCTCAATGTCTTCTCATGTCATAGTCTTCAATGTGACTATCTTCACATATCACCATTGTCTTCAATGTCTTCATACATTTTTAGGGGTCATCTCCGGTAGGTAAACTGAATCAATGAGGGACACTACCTGCGTTATCCTGCAATTCTCACAAACGCATTAGTCCCTCAACCAACGTTGTCGTCAATACTCCAAAACCAACTAGGGGTGGCACTAGATGCACTTACAATCTCCCCCTTTTTGGTGATTGATGACAAACTGGTTGAAGTTTTCAACGAGAATAAAGTATGTGAAATTGTAAAGGATAGGGTATTGTCTTCATAAGAGGCAAGGGCTCCCCCTGAGGATGTGCATATAAGTAATTTGCTTTTGGAATGCAAATGCACATGGAAGGTTGTACTTGTGGAGATCATCTTCAACTTATGAAGATAATTCATTATGCATGAAATGATACAACTTAAAGAATGGCATGCATAGTGGAAAATGGAGGTCTGCAGAATGATCTAAGTGCGGAAGTTATCATCGCACATGAAAGAGCAAATAAGTAGTAGACGACCATCGAGTTTAAGTGTTACAACTCAACGAATGAAATGTATCAAAAGCAAGAGTTGTAACCACTAGGCAAAATATAAAGCAACCGCCCATATGAACCCGCTTGAAGACTATCAAACTCATACGCTTCTCCCCCTTTTGTCAGTAATGACCAAAAAGGTTTGAAGACATAGAGCATCTACTCGTCCTCATGAGGAGTAGTTGAAGCAGCTGGGTTGTCGTTGTCGTTTGGCGGTGCAGACAAACTTGGTGAAGTGTCGATGCATGCAGAGGTAGGGGGTGGTGAAGTAGCATCGTATTCATCATCGATCACGTTGGCATTCATAGTTGCCGCGGAGGAAGAATAGTCAGAGTCTTCAAGGGATGGAGTTCATCGTAGGACATCATTCCATGGAGGAGTGGAGTCAAATTTGAATCGTTCAGTGAAGCCATCGTCTTGAAGATCTGCTTCAGCACTGAGCAGGGTCAAACTCTTCCATGATCGCCGACAGGTTTCGTGAGTGACAAATGCATTTTTGGTGGCAAGATTTCGAATGCGATTTACATCCACCAAGAGACTTTGCATCTGACGCTTGAGCCAAAAATGATGCTTATCTTGTTTCTGATGTAGAGCCACAAGAAGTTCTCAGTCATTTAGGACCCGAGAGTGCTTCTTTGGCCTTTGAGAAATTGTGCTCTCAGTAGCTTCAGTTGGCGCACGATGAGGCAGACAAGTGTTTCCAGTCATCGGATAGACACGCGTGACAGCTTGGACTCCTTCCATAGGCTGAGTGAAGCTTTGATGTTCAGCATTTTGAAGACAAAGAGGCTTCTTCGCAGGCTCAGGGTATATGGCTTCAACTGACATATCAACCTCTGGTAGAAAGATCACATGATTGCGAGAAGAGGGCTGATAGTTGACAGCAGAGTGTTGCTTGATGAGGCGCATGACCCATGGAGCATAGAATTTTAGGCCAAAAAAGGTCAGATCCAGATGTAGCCAGTTACCTGAGGAAGAAATCTTGGGCATTGAAGCTGATGCCATTAAGGATGTAAAAGACCAATGTCTTCATGGCTCCTTCAAGTTTTGCAGCTGATGAATGTCCTTTCATAGGCCATAGAGTCCGCCTGATGATGTGATATATGGTGCGCGGCAGATACTCAAGGTCATCAACAAAGAACTCCTTTGGGTATTCAGCGTCATGTGGCAATGGCTTCAACATGCTCAACATCTGGCTCATGTTGGGTTTAGGCTTATGAAATATGCTCTCCAGTGCATTGCGGTGGTTTTGACAACCAGGTTCGTATAACTCTCCGGGAGTGGATAGGCATGTGAGCTCAATGATGTCAAGAGCCTTGGCTTCATGATGAACATTTCCGGTCATCCACTCGAGAATCCATGTTTTTGTATCCCTATTGTAGCCGCGAATGTGGAGGGTAGCATAGAATTGAAGAAAAAGTTCTTCATTCCAATGTTCTTTGTCTGTCACAAAGTTGAGCAGACCAGCAGCACGAAAGCATTCAAGTGCTTCTTCTAAGCATGGCAATCCAGAATGGCTTCAGTGTCGAGGCGCATATGAGGGAAAATGCGCCCTTGATCATACAGAACGCAGGAGTAATAGCTTCGCTGCTGATGACTCCAGAAACGATCAGATGATATTCTTGGCCTTGAGTAGGGGTTCTTTGAGCTATCAAAGAAGGTGTTGTGGCTTTTGAAGCCATTTGCATTGAAGGACCCGACAAATGTGGCAGTACCTGGAAACCTTGGCAGTCTTGGCTTTGATTTCTGGACCTGAGGCCTATGCTCAATGTGATAATCAAACTGAGGACCAGAGACATTAGGCGGAGGGACCAGAACGGGCCATCTTACTGTGATTAGCTCACCATGGTTGTATGCTTTCTCAATTGTATATGGCCTTGGTGGCGGAATAGGAGCAGTGGCAGCAACAGTGGCTTTAGGCTGCACAACAGAAGCTTCAGGAGCAGTTGCAGCATTGACTTCTGGCATGTTGCTTGGTGCAGGCTCCACATTAGCTTCAGCCATGACTACGTCATTGGCTTCATTCGTGTTAGTGGTGGCAGCCTCAATGTTTTCAGCCTCCACTTGTTGAGCTGGAGGGTCTGGTACGGCCACGTTCACTTCTGGAACAGCTTCTTTAGGAATGGGGGGAGTAGAGACACGATCTTCTTGATGTTCGTCATCGGCTGATGCAGCCGGATTGTCTTCAGCAGCTTGGGCTTCAGACACGGAGACATTCACAGTTGGAGTGGCTTCTGAAAACACTTGATGTGCAGCAGGTTGGTGGTGCACTTCTCCTTCTGGAACGCTCGGAAGAGTGACTTGAGGCCTTGGTCCTTTGCGAAGCCTTTGCATACTGAAAGTTGCGCTTGAAGAGATTATCATCACGACACCAGAGCAATGATGATGGATCGGCATTTTCAGGCTGTGGTCCACGGACCATACAAGGATAGAATTCTTATGCAATAGCTTCAGCTTTGTTCTTGGGGGGAAGGCCTCGATTGAGAATATCACCCCAAGGACCCTTGATCGCATTTTTCTCAGCGTACTCCTGGGTCACGAACTTGTACTTGAACCATTGTTCAGCCCAATAGTGTCGAATCCATTGGATTCGGGTCTTGCGCTGATTATAATCCTCTTTAGGATCTGTCTTGTAGATTTCTGCAAGGTCATCAGGCAAATCTTTTGATGTTCCCCCTCGACGCTGTCTACCACCCTTCCTTACTGATTTCTCTGCAGCCATGAACTTCAAACTGAATGGCTTCAATATGATCAAAGGCTTCAAGGGCTTTCGCTTGCTGGTCAAACAGGAACTAGCTTCAGGAGTGTTAATGTGTTGATGTAAGAATTCTGCAAACGAATGCAGACTATGAGAACCAAGGGATTCTCCCTTGGACATGTACCTGTGACAGCATTAGAGATGCGAGGGAAGGGGAAGAGGTCATATGCATTCTCAGAAGATTTTGAAGATAAATCAGTTTGAAGACATTGACCTCATGTTGCGAAGACATTCACTTATGTGTTGAGAGTTGGTTCCAGATTTGTACGAATCCGTGAATAAGTACAAGTGAGGAATCTAACTATGTATGAAGCTTAAGTGAATATACTAGGCAGTATGAGATGCAGACAGAATAGATCTAACATTGTGTAGATAGAAACCAATTTTGGTAAATAGGATGAATCATTGCGGATCAAAAAGATGGTAAAAATAGAGTTATATTTACCACACGAAGAACTGCTAGATGGGATGAATAGGAGACCGAGCAGTTCCATCCACCGTGCCCTAATTTGGCGATGGAGGACACCTATGGCGGCGGCGGAGAGGACGTTGCCCGCGGCCGACGTGAGGACGGCGTCGGAGAAGTCGCGGCAGCTAAGCGCTTCGTCACCGGCGTCGTCGAAAGCTAGTGGTGGCGCTAGGGTTTTGACGAGGTGGAGAGGTGGAAGAAGGTTTTATTGACTGCAGAGGACACGTATTTATAAGTAGGTGTGCGGCATAGCGCAATTACGCAGGTGCCTCTGCCTGTTCACATCCGTGGGACACGTGGCAAGCATGCAACATACTCAGAGTTGTCCCACGTTCCCACGCCTGCCAAGTTTGTCGGATGGTTGTTCCGGCTTCTCCGGATTTCAACAATAAAGATGAATCATTTAAAAGGACTTGATGTTTGTCTATGTGTCTTCTGCTGACAAGGATGTAGAGAAGACATTTGACAGTTTCAATAGAATGCATATGATTTGGACAGATAGAGTTTGAGATAGAAAGCATAGAGAGATTAGGGTCCGATCACATTCACTTAGTTCAAAAGATTCACAAATGAAGACATAGCTATAAGTGAATGCTATAGAGGACAGAATACTCGTATATATATATGTAAGCAATCAACTCAACATAGTGAAGTAAATCATGAAGATAAGTTGAAAGTTGAAGACAAACCAAATGCAAAGATTTTCAACAATAATGCCATGAGTGAAACACTTCAAACCAAGAAATTTGGTGGTGGCATTACCCACCGTATAGGAAGTATTAGACCCAGACACGGCGCACAATTGTCGTGGCGCTCCGAAGTCAAATTCCATGTTAATGTATTCACACTCAGAATGTAAGTCTTCATTGATTGAAGATATACTTTACTTCGTGTGTTGCACATCTAAGTCATCAACATGCATAAGTGTTAGGATGTGTGCCTGATCACAAGACATTTGAGGATTCCAAGATATTTAGCTCACACCGTAACTTGCAAAACATTTTCTCATCCAAGGGCTTTGTGAAGATATCTGCCAGTTGCTCTTCAATGTTGACGTGAATGATGTCAATATCTTTCTTCATGACATGGTCTCTGAGAAAATGATGACGAATTTCAATGTGCTTTGTCTTCGAGTGCTGGACTGGATTGTTGGCAATCTTGATAGCGCTTTCGTTGTCGCAGAAGAGAGGGACTTGCTTCAGATTGATGCCATAGTCCTTGAGAGTTTGCTTCCTCCACAGAAGCTGAGCGCAGCAAGATCCAACAGCAATGTATTCAGATTCAGCAGTTGAGAGTGATACACAGTTTTGCTTCTTTGAAGACCAACAGACAAGTGATCGTCCTAGAAAGTGACATGTGCCTGATGTAGACTTGCGATCGACCTTGTCACCAGCATAATCAGCATCCGAGAATCCAACCAGATCAAATCTTGAGCCCTTTGGATACCATAATCCGAGTGTTGGGGTGTAAGCCAAATATCTAAGAATTCGCTTCACAGCTAAGTGATGCGATTCCTTTGGTGCCGCTTGGAATCGAGCACACATGCAAACACTAAGCATAATATCTGGCCTAGATGCACATAGGTAAAGTAAAGAACCAATCATGGAGCGGTATACCTTTTGATCGGACTCTTTACCATTGTCGTCGGGACCAATATGGTGTTTGGCTGGCATTGGCGTCATGTACCCTTTGCAATCTTGCATTCCAAACTTCTTTAGACAATCTTTGAGATATTTTTCTTGAGATATGAAGATGCCATTCCTTTGCTGATGAATTTGAAGACCAAGGAAGAACTTCAGCTCACCCATCATGGACATCTGATATTGCTCTTGCATCATGTATCCAAACTCATCACTATACTTTTGGTTGGTGCAGCCGAAGATAATGCCATCCACATATATTTGGCACACAAACAGTTCACCATCATATGTCTTCGTGAAGACTGTGGGATCGAGGGATCCAGGTTTGAAGCCTTTGCTCTTCAGGAAGTCTTTGATCGTATCATACCAAGCGCGAGGAGCTTGTTTGAGGCCATACAGTGCTTTGTTTAGTTTGTACACCATATCAGGATGTTTTGGATCTTCAAAGCCAGGTGGTTGAGCAACGTACACTTCTTCTTCAATCTTGCCGTTGAGGAATGCACTCTTCACATCCATTTGATATAGCAAGATGTTGTGGTGATTAGCATAGGCTAGCAGTATGCGAATAGCTTCAAGCCTTGCTAAAGGAGCAAATGTTTCATCGAAGTCAATTCCTTCAACTTGAGTATATCCTTCAGCCACAAGACGTGCTTTGTTTCTGACGACTTGACCATGCTCATCTTGTTTGTTTTGATATATCCATTTAGTGCCAATAATGTTATGCTTGTGAGGGTCAGGGCGCTTGACAAGTTCCCAAACATTATTCAGCTTGAACTGTTGAAGTTCTTCTTGCATGGCTTGAATCCATTCAGGTTCCATAAAGGCTTCAGCAACTTTCTTGGGTTCTGATATTGACACAAATGAAAAATGCCCAGAGAAATTTGCTAACTGTGTTGCTCTTGAGTGAGTAAGTGACCAGGTGCATTGATGCTATCAATTATCTTCTCAATTTGTACTTCATTTGCAACACGAGGATGAACTGGATGAAGACCTTGCTCATGCTGATCATTGTCATCATTGGGAGGATTGTCTTCGGTCTGAGCATTGTCTTCAAGTTGGTTTGGTGCAGAAATGATAAGTTCCTCTTCAGGCTGTGCTTCAGAAGGCATGATTTCACCAGTTCCCATCAGCTTAATAGATTCACTGGGAGGTGCTTCTTCTAGTGTGCTTGGTAGGAGCTCTCGTTGTGAACCATTGGTTTCATCAAATCGCACCTCCACACTTCCAACAATCTTGTAGTGAAAGAGGTTGAAGACTCTATAAGAGTGCGAGTCCTTTCTATAACCGAGCATGAAGCCTTCATGAGATTTAGGTGCAAATTTTGACTTGTGATGGGGATCCTTGATCCAGCACCTAGCACCAAAGACTCTGAAGTAGCTAACATTTGGCTTCTTGCCAGTAAGGAGCTCATAGGATGTTTTGCCCAGAAGCTTGTGGATGTAAACACGGTTGATGATGTGACATGCTGTATCAATAGCTTCAGGCCAGAACTTTCTTGGTGTCTTGTACTCATCGAGCATTGTTTGAGCCATCTCAATGAGAGTTCTATTCTTGCGCTCTACAATGCCATTTTGCTGAGGTGTGTATGGAGCAGAAAACTCATGAGTGATTCCCATTGTATCCAGATAAAGATCAAGCCCAGTATTCTTAAATTCAGTGCCGTTATCACTTCTGATATGCTTGATCTTGATGCCATAATTGTTCATGGCTCGATTGGCAAATCGTCTGAAGACATCTTGTACTTCAGTCTTGTAGAGAATTATGTGCACCCATGTGTATCTTGAGTAGTCATCAACAATAATGAAGCCATAGAGAAAAGTTGTTGTTGTGAGGGTAGAGTAGTGAGTAGGGCCAAATAAGTCCATGTGTAATAGCTTGAAGGGTTGAGATGTCGTCATGATTGTCTTCGAGGGGAGTTTCGCCCTAGTCATCTTTCCAGCTTCACAGGCACCACACAAATGATCTTTCTTGAACTTGACACCTTCGATGCCTATGACATGCTTCTTCTTGACGAGTGTGTGTAAGTTCCTCATGCCAGCATGCCCCAGCCTCCGATGCCAGAGCCAGCATTCTGAAGCTTGCAAGAAGACATACAGCAAGCTGTGGACCTGCTGAGAAATCTACCATGTATAGATCATCTTTCTTATACCCTTCAAAGACTAGAGACTTGTCAGATTCCATTAGTACAAGGCAACGATATTTTCCAAATAGCACAATCATGTTCAAGTCACAAAAGCATTGAGACAGACATTAAGTTGAACCCAAGGGATTCAACAAGCATCACTTTATCCATGTGTTGATCCTTTGAGATTGCAACTCTACCTAGACCCAATACCTTGCTTTTACCAATGTCAGCAAATGTGATTTGACTCTTGTTGGATGGACGTAAGGTTGAGTCCATGAGAAGACTTTGATCACCAGTCATATGATTAGTGCATCCGCTGTCGATAATCCTTTCTGAAGCACGAGGTGTCATACCCTACAGTGCAGTTAGGAGGATAGGCTTCACAAGGTATGTTGTGAAGCATAAGCATTTGATGCACACTAGGATTATTACAGCTTAGATCAAGGTTAGAACACATAGTATGACAGGTAAGTGATTCGTATGTGGAATACATAGTAAGTCATTTTATCGAGCGTCCCGTAATGTGTTTTAGGTCCCCAGCAATAGTATCGGACGCCTTTGATTGCTGGCTGGAGACCATATTCTGCAAAAGAGAGTTAATTCTTCTTCACCACCCACATCTTCAGGGGTGGCTTAGAAGCAATGAGTCTAAGTGCAGCATCTGAGAATTTCGGCTTTGAAGCCCTAGCAAATAGCCTTGCAGGAGATGAATGATACTCATATGAATAAGCAGAAAAGTTCTTAGTCCTATGAACATGGTGGTTTGAGGACACACGTTCATATTCATAAGTTTGAGCATGATTTCCCTGCAAAACATTGGCGTTAGGGTGACTCAAGTGAGTCCTCTATTTGTATGAAGTCGTTGGACCATATGATGCATTTGGTCTGGGGTTTGTCTTCTTCCCTGGTGGTGTCATGATGACATTCACTGGAAGATTCTCAAGACAGCTTTTGGGAAACCAGATCTTCTTCATAGGTGGTCCATTCCTGCAGTTAGTACCAATATACCTGGCAAACACTTCACCATTTTGATTTTTGAACATTTTATAGTTTGCATCAAAGGATTCATCAATGATAATAGGATTAGCACAGGTAAAGCCAGATAAAGTGGATGGATCCGCTGAAGGTTCCTTTGCAGCAACCCATGTGGTTTTGGGATACTGTTCAGGCTTCCAGTAGGAACCATCAGCATTCATTTTCCTCTCGAACCCAACACCCTCTTTCCTAGGGTTTCAGTTCAGAATCTGCTTTTTGAGGATATCACAAAGTGCCTGATGTCCTTTCAGACTTTTATACATCCTTGTTTCAAGCAATGTCTTCAACCTAGCATTTTCATCAGCAATAGCAATGGTATCCTCCATAGAGGGGTTAGTTTCCACATCAGTAGTTGAAGACAATGCAACATCAGCGGCATTGGAACATTCAGCAACTGAGGTAGCGTTATCACGCTCAATGCATTTTAAACATAGTGGTTCAAATCCATTCTGTGTAACGCTGATTTGTTGAGCAAGTAATGAATCGCGCTCCTTCAGAAGATCTCCATAATCCACTCTTATCTTTTCAAGATCTAGCTTTCTTTGAAGACATTCAGAAGAAAGTTTCTCATGATCAGACAAGAGAGCATTATGTTGATCTTGAAGGGCGTCAAACTTGGAATGAAGTCTCTGAAGACTCTCAGCCAAAGCTTTTGACTGATCCATTTCTTCGCCCAACATATCATCACTCTTACTAAGCATGTTTTGAACCTTTTCTAAAGCTCTTTGTTGTTTAGTGGAAAGGGAAGCAAGTTTGACATAGCTGGGGCCAAATTCATCACCTGATTCATCATCACTAGTTTCAGAGAGGTAGCATTCAGTTACCTTAGCACCCCCTGCCATGAGGCATGGTGAAGATGAAGACGATTCCGGTGGAAAGGTCATCTCTTTAAGAGACTCCTTGTAGTCATCAAGCCAAGGATCATGACGATTAAGATGACCTTCATAGACCTCAGAAAGCCGGTCCCAGATTAGCTTCGCGTGATTGAGGTGCATGACGTTCCTGAACTGATTTCGGGACAGACAGGAGCAGATGACATCCTTCGCTGTGAGGTTTAGTAGAGTGTACTTGTGAATGTCATCAGCCTCCGCCATCTTGCATAGATCGGTAAGACCAATCTCAGTGACGGTCCATAGTTCGCTATCGATAGCCATGAGTCGCTTCTTTATCATGGCTTTCCACTGAGGATACTCATGACTGTCAAAGGTGGGGCAAGATACATTCCTCAATCCTGCAGTCGACATAGCTAAACTCTAGGTGGTTAAACCGAATCACACAAAACAAGGGAGTACCTTTCTCTGATACCAATTGAAAGTGTTAGTTATCGACTAGAGGGGGGTGAATAGCAGATTTTTATCAAAGTCTTCAAAACGTGGAAGTTTCGAAGACAAACAATAGAAATGACCTAATTGATATGCAGCGGAAGATAAACTACAACAAGCAAGCCATATTCAAGTATGCAATAATGTGAACGTACAAAGACTAATAGCAGCTAGGTAGTAAGGATCAGGATGGAAGATAGTATGAAGCCAATCAACGATAGTAGTCAAGCAATGAAGTCAAACAGATAAGACAAATAAGCAATGACTTCACGAAGACAAACTCAAAGTAAAGGAGGGAAGGGATAGAATCAGTCACTTGTTGAAGACACAGGATTTGTTGGACCAGTTCCAGTTGCTGTGACAACTGCACGTCTGGTTAGGGAGGCTGAGATTCAACTCAGAAGACCGCATCTTCACCTTATTCCCCTTGAGCTAAGGACACACAGTCCTCGCCCAATCACTCTGGTAAGTCTTCAAGGTAGACTTCCGAACCTTCACAGACTTCGTTCACCGGCAATCCACAATGACTCTTGGATGCTCAGAACGCGACGCCTAACCGGCTAGAGGATACACAGTCCTCAAGTGTAGTAAGTCTTTAGGTCACACAGACAGAAAGACTTCAGTGATGCCTAACACTCTTTGGCTCTGGGTGTTTGGGCTTGTTGGCTCTGGGTGTTTGGGCTTGTCCTCGCAAGGATTTCTCTCTCAAAAGCGTCGAGGTGGGTTGCTCTCAAAGCGACAAAATCCATAAACTAACTCTGAGCAGCCACCAATTTATGGTGTAGGGGGTGGGCTATTTATAGCCACAAGGCAACTCGACCTGATATGTCCGAAATGACCCTGGGTCACTAAGGAACTGACACGTGTTCCAACGGTCAGATTTCAAACACACACGGCAACTTTACTTGGGCTACAAGCAAAGATGACTCATCCAACTCTGGGTAAGATTTGCTCTCATTGTCTTCGCTCGAAGACATAGGATTTGGGTTGAGCATCACTTCAGTCACTCTGACTTTGTTCACTTGGACTTCACTTAACAGTACGGTGGTTCCTATGACTCAACAAAGAAGAAAAGGAAACAACAAAACAACACAGTCTTCGTGCTTCATAGTCTTCGCTCAATGTCTTCTCATGTCATAGTCTTCAATGTGACTATCTTCACATATCACCATTGTCTTCAATGTCTTCATACATTTTTAGGGGTCATCTCCGGTAGGTAAACCGAATCAATGAGGGACACTACCTGCGTTATCCTGCAATTCTCACAAATGCATTAGTCCCTCAACCAACTTTGTCGTCAATACTCCAAAACCAACTAGCGGTGGCACTAGATGCACTTATAGTATGGCAGGCGAATGTGGGCAACATCAAAGTCGATGAGCTCGGTATGATAGTTCTTGCGCTGCCCGAAGGTGACACGGAGGCGAACCTACCCTATCTGAGTAGTGGAGCCGTCAGTGACTCCTGAGAAAGGCTTGGTTGGCTGAAGTTGATCATATGGCACTTGGAGATTGTTGAATGTCTCGACGGACAGAACATTGAGCCATGTGCCACCATTGATGAGTGTCCTGGTAACTTGCACATTCCTGATGACTGGGGAACAAAGCATTGGGAGGATGCCAGTTGTAGCCGCACACTTGAGCTGATCCGCTGAGCTGAACGTGATGGCGCATGTGGACCACCTGAGAGGGTGCATGGCCTCGAGCTTGGGGAGGACTGCGTTCACCTCGCGAGCAAACTGCTTGAAGATGCGCTGAGAGGCTGGGGCCTGGGCACCACCCAAGATGCAAGCAATAGCGCGTGGCTCCTGGAAGCCCCCAGCCCCCTCGTCCTGGTGATGGTCGTCATTCCTTCTTGGCGGTGGTGGCAGAGGAGGAAGGCTTGCATTTTCGTAAGGGCGATTCTCACGAGGCTGATCCCTCCAAGCCCCCTCGCGAGGCTGGTCCTGCCAGCAATCCTCGCGAGGGCGGTCACACCACTCCTGGCGAGGGCCTTGGTCGTCCCATCGTCCTCCACCTCTTCCTCCTCCTCGACCGTAGCCCCGATCGTTGCGCTCGGGGCGTCGACCGATGTGTCCTTCTCGAACGGCCCAGAGCTCCTGGCATTCGTTCGTGTTGTGGGTGTAGAGGTTGTGGTAGGCGCAGAATCGGCTACCCTTGGACGACTCCGACTGGTCCCTGTCGCGCTTCGTGTCTGGTTCTGCTGCGAGTACAGCTGCTCCTTTGCGCTTCACGTCCTTGGCCTTGGCTTTATTCTCTTCTGGGTCAGCAGCTAGAAGCTCGAGAAGGGAGAGGCGCCCCTCCTCAGCCCTAGTGCACTTGGTCGCCAGGTTGAACAACTCCAGAGATGTGCACAGATCCTCATGGATAGCTAGCTCCTCCTTCATCTTGACGTCGCGGACACCATCAGAGAAGGCTGAGATGATGGCCTCCTCAGTCACCTTGGGAATCTTGAGGTGAGCGTTGTTGCAGCGCTGGATGTACTTCTGCAAGGTCTCTCCAGGTTGCTGCTTGATGCAGCGCAGGTCACCCATGATGATGTTATGTACCTAGGGTAGGGTCATGGACCTATCTAGGATACCATACCAAAGGACATCCTTAGACGAAGCTACCTTTCAGTCGACCAAGAGGGACTTCACTCGACGAACTCAAGGACACTCGACGATGAAGATAGCCACTCGACCATGAAGCTAACCACTCGACGGCCAGGAGACCTAAAGTCACTCAGCATGCAACGGTCTATCATTAAGTAGCTTTAATAGTCTTCATGGCACTTTATGAGGGCGTTACCTATAACCCCCTATCTTAATATACTTTAAACCCTGCATAACTAAGGACCGGAGGGGTCTGGCGAACTCTATATAAGCCACCCCCCTCCTCAGTGTAAAGGGTTCGCACCCCTGTAACTCATATACACATAAACCAGTCGACCGCCTCCGGGCTCCGAGACGTAGGGCTATTACTTCCTCAGAGAAGGGCCTGAACTTGTTAAACACTCGTGTGTACAACTACTCCATAGCTAGGATCTTGCCTCTCCATACCTACACCCCATTCTACTGTCAGACTTAGAACCACGACAGTTGGCGCCCACCGTGGGGCAGGTGTCTTAGCGAGTTTTGGAGAAGTTGCAATTTGTCCGATTGCCTTCATCATGTTTTCCGGCGGAGCTCTGGTCGAGGGCCGCGAGATCCGTCTCGGTGCGCTCGCCTTCATCATCGACGACTCCGCTTGGCTCCAGGAGGCACCACTCGACATCAACGCGCTCCCCGTCCGCGGGGCGACGCACTTTCGGGCGTGTGTCCGCGGCGTCCTGCTGCGGCAGCCGTCGACCCCATACCGGTCGACTCCTATGCCGTCCTCCCTCCCTGTCTCCCGCCAGCGCAAGCACTCTGGTCGGTCGAGGCTTTAGCAATGGGTGAGACACGCAGTGGCTCGCCAATCGTCCACCACCCAATTCGCGGCGATTGAGCCCGACGAATCTCTCTACGGCCTGTTCGATCTGTCGACTGGCTCCATAGAGACTGCATCCAAGTGCGACAGCAGTGATCCAGCGGCGGAGGTCCTGATGGTCAATGGGCCTCGTAGCCCTCCCGGTTTCCCCCGCATCGACGGGATGGACGATGGAGGCGACCCCGCTCAGGCCCACGAAGAATATCAGCCCGAGCCGCTCACTTCTCAGCAAAGAGAAGATCTTCGCCGCCGGAACATGGATGCCCTGCATACTCCCATCGCAGGAGAAACTCCTGAGGCTCGTGCCTTGGAAGAGGCGCGTTTGGCCAACTTGGCTGAACGCACTCGACTGGAGATCCTCCAGCGAGCACTCGACAAGCGTGCGCGTCAATGAGTACCCGACTCCAGCCAACGTCAGCTCTTTCCGCAACCGACTCAGGTATATCGAACCCTGATTCAGAATTTGGCAGCTGCAGCCCGTATAGCGGAGTCAATTCAGCCCTCTCAGTCGGAGGCTGGAAGAGGCTTGATGCAGATCAGAGATTTGCTCCGGGCGGCAGGAGATCAGAATTCTGTTGTGTCACAGTCGCGCAACAGGATTCACAGTTGATCCGTCGCTGTGAATACTGTTCAGACAGCTCACAGCCCAAGGTCGCCTCGGAGGCGCGTGGGACGTGAAGGCCGGCGGGACCACTGTGATGATCGATTTGATCGTGACGACAGGCGTCGAGTGCCCTCTCCTCCCCCGAGAAGTGGGTCTGACGCCCATCGGTAGCAAGATGACAGGCGCCAGCTCAGTGTTGGGCGGAGAGTTCTAGTCGACCCCAGAGAGCCGAGCTTTGACGCGAGATCCATCATCATACAAGGTTTGGTCGACCGGAACAGAGCTCACAGAGGTGGCCATGACAGAGATGTGCCCACAAGTAGCCGAGTCCATGTTTCAGGTCCAGAATGCTTTAGCAAAGCCATCTGAGCCGCAGTGATACCCCCCAACTTCAGGTTGGCGACTGGAGTAAGTAAGTTCACCGGAGAGTCTAAGCCTAAAACTTGGCTTGAAGACTACCGAGTGGCTGTGCAAATTGGTGGCGGTAATGATGAGGTGGCCATGAAGCATTTGCCACTTATGCTAGAGGGTTCGGCCAGGGCGTGGTTGAATCAGTTAGCTCCTAGCAGCATTTACACCTGGGAAGATCTTTCCCGAGTGTTTGTCAGGACGTTCGAGGGAACTTGCAAGCGACTGGCCGGATTAACAGAGCTGCAAGTTTGCGTACAAAAGTCAAGTGAAACATTGAGAGATTACATCCAGAGATGGATCACTTTGCATCATACTGTAGAGAATGTGTCAGACCATCAAGCGGTCTGCGCCTTTAAGGATGGTGTCAAGAACAGAGAGTTGAGCCTGAAGTTTGGTCGAACTGGAGATATGACCCTGAGTCGGATGATGGAAATAGCCACCAAGTACGCCAATGGCGAAGAAGAGGACCGACTCCGGAGTGGCAAGTACAAGCCGAGTCAGTCGGAGAAAGGAAACTCCAGTCGGAAGCAGAAGCGGAAGGCCGAGCCGGCTGCTCCTGGAGAGGCTCTGGCCGTGACTCAGGGCAAATTCAAAGGGAAGCCCAAAGGATCTTGGAACCCCAAGAAGGTAGAGGACTAAGGTGGTCACAAACTCCCATTACTTTCGACCAGTCTGATCACCCTACTCACATTGCCACCCCTGGGAGGCAAGCGCTGGTGGTCGACCCAGTCATCGAAGGCACTCGACTGATGAAGGTATTGATGGATGGCGGCAGTGGATTGAATATACTATGTGCAGAGACGCTCGAGGGAATGGGCATTCCGATGTCCAGGCTCAGTTCCAGCAACATGAGTTTTCACGGAGTCATCCCTGGAAAGAAGGCTGAGTCACTCGGCCAAATAGCTCAGGATGTAGTGTTCGGCGACTCGAAGCATTTCCGCAAAGAGAAGCTGACATTTGAAGTCGTGGATTTCTGAAGCGCCTACCACGCTATTTTGGGAAGACCATCCTATGCTTGCTTCATGGCTCGACCATGTTATGTGTACCTCAAATTAAAGATGCCTGGCCCCAAAGGCGTGATCACTATCACTGGCAGCCGGAAGAAGGCAGAAGAGTGTTTCCAGAAAGGCTCAAAGATTGCGGATGACCAGATAACAGTGGTGGAGCTGGAGGAATACAAGAAAAATGCAGATCCAAGTGATTTGTTGCGGGCCAAGAAGCCCACCATAGAGTCAGCATTTTAGTCGTGTGGGGAGACGAAGCCAGTTCATATCCACCCGACTTACCCCAATGCAGCTCCGACCCATATTTCCACAACACTCGACTCTAAATAGGAAGAAGCGCTCATCCAATTCCTTCGTGAGAACTGGGACATCTTTGCATGGAAGCCAGCTGACATGCGGGTGTTCCCAGGGGGCTGGCTGAGCATCGCCTTAGAGTCGACTCAAAAGCGAAACCTGTTAAAGAACATCTTCGACGGTCCGCCATTCAGAAGAAAAAAGCCATTGGCGAGGAGGTGGCTCGACTCCTTGCAGCAGAGTTTATCCGAGAGATATACCACTCCGAGTGGCTCGCCAATGTCGTCATGGTTCCCAAGAAGGACAACTCACTTCGCATGTGCATTGATTTCAAACATATCAATCGGGCCTGCCCAAAAGATCATTTTCCTCTCCCTCGCATCGACCAAATTGTCGACTCGACCGCAGGGTGCGAAAGATTGTCTTTTTTAGACGTTTATTCCGGGTATCATCAGATCCGTCTGTATGGACCTGACGAAATCAAAACAACTTTCATCACTCCATTCGGGTGCTTCTGCTATATCACCATGCCATTCGGCCTCAAGAATGTCGGAGCCACGTTCATGAGAATGATTCAAAAGTGTTTACTCACTCAAATCAGTCGGAATGTAGAAGCGTACATGGATGATATCGTGGTTAAGTCGCGAAAGGGTTCCGACCTATTGACTGACCTAGCTGAAACATTTGCCAATCTCAGAAGGTATGATATCAAGCTCAATCCATCGAAGTGCACATTCGGAGTACCTGGCGGAAAGTTACTCGGTTTTCTCGTTTCAGAACGAGGAATCGATGCTAACCCAGAAACAGTTGGCACCATACTCCGAATGAAACGCCATGTGCGTGTGCACGACGTCCAGAAGCTTACTGGATTCTTGGCCGCGTTAAGTCGATTCATCTCTCGCCTCGGTGAAAAGGCATTGCCCCTTTACCGACTGATGAAGAAGGCAGACAAGTTCGAGTGGACTCCAGAAGCTGATGCAGCGTTTGCCGAGTTAAAAACTCTGCTCTCCACCCAGCCGGTGCTTGCTGCTCCAATCAGCAAAGAGCCTCTGTTTCTTTATATTGCAGCCACAAGACAAGTCGTCAGTACAGTACTTACGGTTGAGCGAGAAGAAGAAGGGCAAGCCTTCAAAGTTCAGCGCCCAGTGTATTATCTCTCTGAAGTTTTGACCCCATCGAAGCAAAGATATCCTCATTATCAGAAGCTTGTATATGGGATCTACATGACCATGAAGAAGGTTGATCATTATTTCTCTGATCATGACATTACAGTCGTCAGCAACGCACCATTGTCAAAGATTCTGCACAACAGAGATGCAACTGGTCGAGTGGCTAAATGGGCGATTGAACTCCTTCCCCTTGATGTCAAATTCGAGGCGAAGAAAGCCATTAAGTCCCAGGCTATAGCAGATTTCCTTGCCGAGTGGATTGAGCAACAGCAGCCGACTCAAGTTCACTCAGAGCATTGGACCATGTTCTTTGATGGATCTAAGATGTTAAATGGTTCTGGTGCTGGGGTTGTTTTGGTTTCCCCCCGAGGAGATAAACTCAGATATGTGCTCCAAATACACTTTGATTCCTCCAACAATGAAGCAGAATATGAAGCACTCTTGTATGGGTTGCGCATGGCCATTTCACTTGGCGTCCGTCGCCTTATGGTCTATGGCGACTCAGATTTGGTGGTCAATCAGGTGATGAAGGAATGGGACGTTAGAAGCCCAGCCATGACTGGATACTGCAATGCAGTGAGGAGCTCGAAAAGAAGTTCGAAGGGTTAGAGCTCCACCACATACCCCGACTGAAAAATCAAGCAACTGATGATTTGGCGAAGATAGGATCCAAGAGAGAAGCAATCCCCAGTGATGTGTTCTTGGAGCATATCCACACTCCATCAGTCGTAGAAGATCCTTTTACCGACAAAGCTCTGCAACCTAAGAGTGTTACGGATCCGACTGAGGTTGAAGTTCCAGTAGTGGTCGACCTGATCATGGAAGTTTTAGTGATCACTCCCGATTGGACAGTACCATATATCGCGTATATCTTGAGGAAAGAACTCCCGGAGGACGAAGAAGAGGCTCGACAGATCGTCCGCCGATCTAAGGCCTTTACCGTGATAAGGGGACAGCTGTACAGAGAAAGCGCAACTGGAGTTGGTCAGAAATGCATAACACCGGAGGAAGGTCGAATAATCCTTGATGACATCCACTCGGGGACCTGTGGCCATCATGCGTCCTCTCGGACCATCATGGCCAAAGCATACCGAGCCGGATTTTATTGGCCAAGAGCGAATGAAATGGCGAAGGAGATAGTCGACAAGTGCGAGGGATGTCAATTTTACTCCAATATGTCACACAAGCCCGTGTCAGCTTTGAAGACTATACCACTCGTCTGGCCCTTTGCAGTATGGGGTTTGGATATGGTCGGTCCTTTGAGAACAGGCAGAAGCGGTTTTACCCATGTGCTGGTAGCAGTCGACAAGTTCACCAAGTGGATCGAAGCTAAACCCATCAAGAACCTCGATGCCGGTACTGCTGTCAGCTTCATCAGAGAATTGATATTCAGATATGGAGTCCCGCAGAGCATCATCACTGACAACGGGTCAAACTTCGATTCCGAAGAGTTCAGAGCTTTCTGCACGTCTCAAGGCACACGAGTCGACTATGCTTCAGTCGCTCATCCACAGTCGAATGTATAGGCAGAACGAGCCAACGGTTTGATTCTCAAAGGGTTGAAACCCCGTTTGATGCGTGATCTTAAGCATGCGGCTGGTGCATGGGTCGATGAACTTCCCTCGGTGCTTTGGGGGTTAAGGACAATGCCCAACCGGTCGACTGGAAGAACTCCATTCTTCTTGATCTACGGAGCTGAAGCAGTCTTGCCGAGTGACCTTCTCCACAATGCTCCCCGGGTCGAGCTCTACACCGAAGCTGAAGCAGAACAAGCGCGGCAGGATGCAGTCGACCTTTTAGAGGAAGAAAGGGAGATGGCTCTGATCAGATCGACCATTTACCAACAAGACTTGCGTTGCTTCCACGCTAAAAACGTGAAGAGTCGAGCCTTCCAGGAAGAAGATTTAGTTCTCCGAGTGGACCAGCAGAAACCACACAAGCTTGGTCCTTCTTGGGAAGGTCCCTTCATCGTCACCAAGGTTCTCCACAATGGAGCATACCGTCTTTACAATGTCGAGCATCAGATCGATGAGCCCCGAGCTTGGAACGTGGAGCTTCTCAGCCCCTTTTACACTTAAGTATTCACTCGGATGAGTTGTAATAAAAGTACTTATGTAGTTTATTTATCAAAGACAAGAGCTTTATAATTTTCCCGGTAATCGTTATTTCTTTTGTCCACACAGAACAATCCCCCAGTGGGTGGCTTGGCTGCGAATCCGATTCGTCCCAAGTCTATAAAAAAATCCTAACCGAGTGGTGAGCCAGTCTCCCACACGAAGGCTTAGCTGCAAAATCGGTTTCGCCTAAGATAAACAAAATCCTACCGAGTGGTAAGCCAGCCTTCCACTCGGAGGCTTAGCTGTAGTCCAAGTACTCGCCTAAGATAAACAAAATCCTACGAGTGTAAGCCAGCCTTCCACTCGGAGGCTTAGCTGCAGTCCAAGTACTCGCCTAAGATAAACAAAATCCTACCGAGTGGTAAGCCAGCCTTCCACTCGGAGGCTTAGCTGCAGTCCAAGTACTCGCCTAAGATAAACAAAATCCTACCGAGTGGTAAGCCAGCCTTCCACTCGGAGGCTTAGCTGCAGTCCAAGTACTCGCCTAAGATAAACAAAATCCTGTCGAGTGGTAAGCCAGCCTTCCACTCGAGGCTTAGCTGCAGTCCAAGTACTCGCCTAAGATAACAAATCCTACCGAGTGGGAAGCCAGCCTTCCACTCGGAGGCTTAGCTGCAGCATTGCGCTCGCCTAAGTACAAATACAACTTGCGCTTTGCAAGGAGGACAAGGTGCAGGTCGACTGCTACCCTCTCCTTCCGAACTACGCCACAAATACAACATGCGCTTTGAAAGGAGGACGAGGTGCAGGTCGACTGCTACCCTCTCCTTCCGAGCTACTCCACCAATACAAAATCCTACCGAGTGGAGAGCAGACCTCCCACTCGGGGGCTTAGCTGCAGCCTAGTGCTCGCCTAAGTTCTTGAAAATCCTACCGAGTGGAGAGCAAACCTCCCACTCGGGAGCTTAGCTGCAGCCCAGTGCTCGCCTAAGTATCTGAAATCCTACCGAGTGGAGAGCGGACCTCCCACTCGGGGGCTTAGCTGCAGCCCAGTGATCGCCTAAGTATCTGAAAATTCTACCGAGTGGAGAGCAAACCTCCCACTCGGGGGCTTAGCTGCAGCCTAGTGCTCGCCTAAGTATCTGAAATCCTACCGAGTGGAGAGCAGACCTCCCACTCGGGGGCTTAGCTGCAGCCCAGTGCTCGCCTAAGTTTTTAGAAATCCTACCGAGTGGAGAGCAGACCTCCCACTCGGGGGCTTAGCTGCAGCCCAGTGCTCGCCTAAGTGTATTGGGGAGCAAGTCGATTGCAATGAGCGCTTCGCTTTAACCTGCAAAAGACACCTCAAACCGAATGCAAACATATTCAATGTTGAATCCAAGTTCGGATAACACCTAACGGAACCGAAAGTGCTCAGGCGATGGGCCTGTTAAGGTTTATCGGGTACAAAACTCACTCGGCATACCAAGGCAAATTTAAAGTATCGAGCTCAGAAGTTTTCTTACCCCTCCTGTGGAGGGCTGGAAGGTGCAACAAACTCGTCCAGGTCAATTCCATCTAAAATCCGAGTGGCAGCAGCAATGAAGGTCTCCATGAAAGATCGGAAATCGTGCTTCTTGGTATTAGACACCCTAAGAGCCACCAGCTTGTCCTCTCGTGCATCCTTGCAGTGAACGCGGACCAGAGACAAAGCAACATCCGCACCGCACCTGGCCGAAGACTTCTTCCACTCCTGCACTCGACTTGGGACCTCGTTCAGTCGAGTCATCAGGGACTCGAGGTCGTTCTGGTGCGTCTCTCTTGGCCAGAGTGTTGTGTCGATGCGAGAAGTTGCGACCTTCAGCCTTGCGAGATAGTCGATGACAGCAGCAACACGATTTTCAAGCCGGAGCACATTCATGGCGACTTCATCTTTCATGGGAGAGTTGATGGGGTCCAGGTTTACTTACAGTCGACCAGTCTCCTCTTCAAAGTTCTGGCAAAATTCTGCAAGCACAACCACCGAGTCAAGACAACAGTCGGAGGTTACAGTTAAAATACTTGTTTGATACAAAAGATTACCTTCAAGCATGAGGAACAACTTCTTGGCGAGTCCACCCAGATAAGCCTCCAGATCGTTCTTCTTTCTCATCAACTCACTGGCCTTGTCATTCAGGGTGGTCTTGTCACTTTTTAGTCGACTGACCTCCTGGTTGGCAGCATCAAGAGCAGCTTTCAGATTGGTGTTTTCTTCTTCAAGCTTGGTCACTGAAGCCAGCTTCTCATCTGCAAGCTTGGTCTTCTCTAAAGCAGTTTTTTGCATCTCAGCCAAGCCAAGGTCTTGCTTCTTTAGGGCATCCCTCACTTTGTCTGCAAAGTTACAGTGAGATTAAGATTCGGAAACGAGTGAGAGGCAAAGGCAGTCGTCGAAGGCCTCACCAAACATACCTTTAGCTTCCTCTTTCGCCTTCGTCAAGTTCTCTTGGGCCAGTTTTAGATCAAGCTCAAGCTGAATGTGTTTGTTCTCCAACTCAGTGTAACGAGCCGCAAGGTCACAGGATTTCTACGAAGAACCAATCGACAGATGTCAAAGACAATTCACTTCCGAGTGACTAAGGAAAAATCATTGCGTTTCTAAGACTACGGTCGAATACAAACATTCGACCATAGTCTCAGGGACTACACCCAGTGGGTGCACTCAGCGTGCCCCCACTAGTTTCATCAGTTAGAGTCGACCAGTCGACCAACACAAAAAATGGGAGATGTTCTTCAGACTATAGTCGACTTCCAGCAGTCAACCACAGTCTCGGGGACTACACCCAGTGGGTGCACTCAGCGTGCCCCCACCGGTCTATGAATCTATTCGACCTAGTCGAGTAAGGAAAAAACTTAAGACATAAAGCCTATGGTCGACTGCCAGCAGTCGACCATAGCCTTGGGGACTACACCCAGTGGGTGCACTCAGCGTGCCCCCACTAATCCGGAATTTCAATCGACACACCCACTAGGTGTAGGACAAACTCTAAGAATTTCAGAAAGAAGAGTTTTCAGATATCATATCCTAACAGAACAGGCAGTGACCGACTGACCTGAACATTACTCTGAAGAGCCGAACTGGCATCATAGGCTGCCTGGCTGGCTTCTCATATTGCCTTCACTTGCTCCATCATGACCCCCGCTTGGCGTATTGCTTCTTTAGCAGCACTAGCTTGGTCTTCTGGAACGTGGTAGGTTGAGAAAAGCGAGGGTTGAGCAGCACTCGACGATGAAGGACGAGCACTCTTCAATGGCACCGCAAAGGTTACGGTAGGCCGAGTGACATTGTCTCCCTCCACGACCAACGTCTCGGGTGCTGGCACGTCCTGAGTCGACTTGCCAGCAGACGCTTTATTGCTCCTCCTCTACCTTGGTGGTTCCTCGTCGTCGTTGTCGGGAAGATCAATAACAGTGTTAGATGAAGCTGCAGAAAGAATCAAAATTAGAGATAATAAGTCAATTGACTGAAAACGGCATCACAAGAGTCATACCAGGTTTTGAGGTAACAGCATCCTCCATCTCGTGGTCTTCAGCCCTGGCCGAAGTATCAGAAGTAGCAGCACTGCAGTTCCAGAAGTCAGTCGATTGGCCCATGAGTCGACCAAGAACAAGTTCATGAAAAGAGAAAACTCAAGACTACCATTACCCTGAGATAGTGGGGATCACCATCTTCATCTTCGGCAAGACCTTCCCCGGTTTCGACTGTGCCAATCGAGATTGCTTCGGAGCCTTCTCAGTCGGCACCGGAGAAGTAGTCCGAGGGCGCTTGGTCGACTGTGTAGCGGTTGCGACCCCCTTACCACGCTCAGTCGCGGGATCAAGGACAAGCTTCGAGCGTCTTTCCGAGCGGGGAGGTACAACTTCCTCCTCCTCCTCCTCCTCCTCTTCCTCCTAATCAGAGTCATCACCCTCATCATCGTCGTCAGCATCCGAATCCCACTCCTCTGGGCTTTCGCCCCCACTTCCTTCGTCCTCTTCAGTCGGCGTCTGCACTCCATTGGGCATCGAGTATAACTCGGTGGTGGCCTATCAGACAACGAAACAAAACAAAGATCAATCGACCAATTCGCAGCAAAGCAGAATGAATACAACAAGATTACAATTGGAGATAAGTGGTCATACCGTGTCCGGTGTATAGGCACAGTCGAGTGGTGGGATCCTCCTAGCCCCTCGAGGGTTGTCCTTATTCCCTGTGATGGCTGCCACCCACCTCTCTAGTGTGGCGTTTTTGACCGCTTCTGGATGGACCCGAGTGGTGTCTTCGGTACCACAGTACAGCCACATCGGGTGGCCTCGGTACTGAAGCGGTTGGATGCGCCGTCTAAGGAAGACCTCCAGTAGATCCATACCCGTCACTCTGTCCCTAACAAGTTGGACTACACGCTCCATCAACATTTTCACCTGAGCTTTCTCCTCAGGAAGCACCTTCAGAGAGGAGGGTTTGTCCACTCGGTCCATGGAGAACGGAGGGAGACCAGTCGACTGCCCCGGCGTCAACTCGTCTTGGCAGTAGAACCAAGTCGACTGCCACCCTCTGACCGACTCAGGAAGGGTCATGGCTGGGAAAGTACTCTTATTCCTCATTTGAATCCCAAGACCATCGCACATCTGGATAACCTTAGTCCTCTCATCGTCCGGACTCGCCTTTTTCACTGTCTGTGAGCGACAGGTGAATATGTGCTTAAAGAGACCCCAGTGTGGTCGACAACCCACGAAGTTCTCGCACATGGACACAAAGGCAGCAAGATAGGCGATGGAATTGGGGGTGAAATGGTGGAGTTGCGCCCCAAAGAAATTCAGAAACCCTCGGAAGAAAACACTCGGCGGCAGAGAAAAGCCACGGTCTACATGAGTGGCTAGGAGAACGCACTCACCCTCCTGCGGCTGCGGTTGACACTCGGTCCCCGGAAGCCTTGCTGACCCGTGGGGGATCAGTCCCTCATTGGCCAGGTCATTGAGATCTGTCTCGGTGATAGTCGAGCGGATCCAATCCCCTTGGACCCAACCTTTTGGCAGGCGGGACCTTGACGAAGATCCGCCCCAACTGGACGGTCTCCCCTTCGCTTTCCCCGTTGCCATCGCCTTTTTCGCGCGCTCTAAGGCCGCCATCTTCTCCTTCACCATTGTCACCGGCGAAGCACGCGAGGAGTGGATAGGCAGAGGCGAGAGCAGGCGCGGTGGGCGGAGGCAAAGAGCGCGGAGAGAAGAATGGGAAGGCACTGTTCAAAAAACCCTCGCCCGACGCTTTATATAAGGGCGCTTCCGAGTGGCTGACGAGTGGGTCCGGGCGGTCCTGTCACATCCCGAAACAGTCGCGCACGCACGATACGTGGCGAAAAAGGTGGCGCAGAAATCGAGGCATCCACGCCTTGTCCCATCCGAGTACCGCGGTCCACCCCGCTTCGCGCGCTTCCCAAAATTCGGATCCCACAAAATCCGCTAACAGCAGATCAATCTATCAGACGATATCTTTCCTGCGATCTGTCGCTCGGAAGTTCACTAAAGTTCAAAAGTTCACTCGGCAGAAGACAAGAATGGATCAAGGCGACTGAAGTAAAAGTTGACGCCAACGCCGAAAGAAAAATCGCCGATCCAGGATACGACATAACCAAAGCACGGGAAATAGGTCGGAGAAAATCATCAACTCCTTCCTCACTCGAACCTCGATCCATTCGGGGGCTAATGATGATGTTATGTACCTAGGGTAGGGTCATGGACCTATCTAGGATACCATACCAAAGGACATCCTTAGATGAAGCTACCTTTCAGTCGACCAAGAGGGACTTCACTCGACGAACTCAAGGACACTCGACGACGAAGATAGCCACTTGACCATGAAGCTAACCACTCGACGGCCAGGAGACCTAAAGTCACTCAGCATGCAACGGTCTATCATTAAGTAGCTTTAATAGTCTTCATGGCACTTTATGAGGGCGTTACCTGTAACCCCCTATCTTAATATACTTTAAACCCTGCATAACTGAGGGCCGAAGGGGTCTGGCGAACTCTATATAAGCCACCCCCCTCCTCAGTGTAAAGGGTTCGCACCCCTGTAACTCATATACACATAAACCAGTCGACCGCCTCCGGGCTCCGAGACGTAGGGCTATTACTTCCTCAAAGAAGGGCCTGAACTCGTTAAACACTCGTGTGTACAACTACTCCATAGCTAGGATCTTGCCTCTCCATACCTACCCCCCATTCTACTGTCAGACTTAGAACCACGACAACCCACGACTGGAGGATGGTCGCGAGTGCCCTGGAAGTTGGCGATGAAGCGGGTGCGCATCTCGTCCCAAGAGGAGATCGAGCCTGGAGGCAGGTTTAGGACCCAGGTGCGGGCACCATCCTTGAGTGCCATGGGAAACCAGTTCGCCATGACCTTTTCGTCTCTGTTGGCCGCCTCGATGCCTAGCTCGTAGAACTACACGAACTCTGCGGGGTTGGCGGTGCCGTCGTAGCGAGGATGCAGGTCTGGCTTAAACTTTTCCGGCCAGGTGACACTGCGTAGCTCCGGTGATGGCACAGCAACGGGCAGTTGCCATCGAAGCCCTTTGCAGACGCGGGGCTTGCTCTTGGACATTCCCGCGCGCCACCACCAGGGGCAGTGCGGGGTCTTGACGTGCTGGCGTCGGGATGCGGTCTTGATGTGCTGGAGCAGGGAGCACGCGAGCGCCTTCTTGAGGCCGAGGGATCTCTTGACAGCTCCTTTCTTGTCGTGCGGGTGCTGGACGCGGTGGGTCTCGTCTAGGGCTCGCGCACCTTGGAGCCAGGGCACCTTCTTGGGGAGGAGGTGGCGGAGGCACCTCCCGAGCTGCATCGCCCACGTAGGACGGAGGGCGAGGCAGTGAGAGGGACGGCGCAGGAGAGCCCCCTGTGGCGCTGACGAGCTCAGTGATGCGTGCGAGCCACACCTCATAGAGGTCGTAGACGAGGCGTTAGTGCAGGAGCTCACGTGCAAGGAGCAACGTGGCATGCACGTCCGTGGGAGTGCGACGAGTGTGAGACGATGATCCAGCTGGAGTCAGTGACGGAGTGGCGGTGCGGCCTTCCCGCCGCACCAAGGGATGCAGTGACGATGCCTACTGCTTGCTCCCCATCGGCCAGGTGGCGGCGTTGGCGGCAGGTGACGGAGACAGACGAGGAGGCCCACCGGCGGGAGCCATCTGGGCGACGCAGGCGGCGAGAGCAGCCCGATGCTCGGCACAAGCTCGGAGAGCGTCTGCCATGGATGCGACGAATGATGGAACGCGAAACAGCGGAAGAAAGATTCCGGCACACCCCTACCTGGCGCACCAAATGTCGGATATTGGGTTCCGGCAAAACCCTTAAGCTTCGAACTCTAGGGTGCGCGCGAAGATCTACTTCCTACTGATCCACGTCCCAATGCCTCACCGTGAATCTAAGCTACACGATGAACAACACGAGGGACACGAGGTTTATACTAGTTCGGGCCACTGTTGTGGTGTAATACCCTACTCTAGTGTGTGTGGTGGTGGATTGCCTCAGGGGCTGATGATGAACAGTACAGAGGAAGAACAGCCTCGTGAGGGGAGTTCTTGGGCTGGTGTGGTGTTCTACTTGGGTGGATTCGATCGTCTCTACATGAGATGATCTCTACTATGGTGGCTATCTCTATTTATAGAGGCCCTGGTCCTCTTCCAAAATATTGAGCGGGAAGGGAGCCAACAATGGCCATTTTGAAGGGGAACAGCTAGTACGAGCTATCCTAACTAAAGTTGGTCTTTGACTGCCAAAGGCACTGGCGATGACGCCGTCTTGGGCTCCACCGTGACCTCCGTCCTGCCGCTCTGCTGGTCTTGGTCTCGTTGCACCGATATGGTAACCTTTGCTTGATGCCTTGGTACTCCGCGCCTGCGCTTGCCCCCTTTACACCAAAGAGGAAACGAGAACACTGCGCAGGATGCCGCCCGCCTGGCGGCCGCTTGGTCTCGATCGTCATGGCTTGCATCATGAGCACCTCGCAAGGTACCCTTGCCTTGATCTCTCCGCCTCCTCGCGAGCCTTCCTGGTGAGGCCGCCCTTGAGAAAGCCTTGCATCGTCCGTCCCACGAGGGGCTTGAGCTTGGGTTGATGTAGACGGGCCGTACTGGGCCACCCCTTGAGCCACGCCGCAGGCCGCAGGCAGGCAAGTCTGGGGACCCCCGTTCACAGAACACCGACAGTAGCCATCCTGGGGTGAATGCCAGGCCGCCCAAGAGCTTTACACTTCTCTACTTCATTATGGGTTTGAACACATTTCTCAGCCAGATACTTCATGCGTTGCCTTGAACCATTAGCTTCTGTGTGTTTCTTGTGGAACTCCTCCTTAAGGTCATGTAGCATCTTCTTGAAGATTTGAACATCAGCCACACTGAGCTTGTCCATGTGCTTCTTGAAGTGAGCCTTCTCATAATCAATCTTGTTCTTCAGCTCGACAGTCTTTTGAGCCAAGGCCAATTCACCAGCAATGGCACCATGGAAGGTGACGCTGATATCCACTGGGAGCTGAAGATCATCAATACTGATGTCCTGGTTGTCAAACCACTCATCGATGAAGTTATTGAGAATATCAACATCATAGAGCGGCAGATCATTGAAGATTTCAGCTTCTTGCTTGCTCTTGATGAGCATTTCCAGAGCATCATCAGTAAGATCTTCATCACTGGAAAGATCAATGGCTTCATCTTTGTTGCAAAGCATAGTGAATGGTGTCAGTGGTTGTCCTGTGGCCTTCTTGGGCAGTGGCTTTTTGGTCCTTTTGGACACACCAGATAAGTCCTCAGATTACACACTGGATTCAGGCGGTGCAATCCTCAGAGGCTTCCTTGCTGAAGCTTTTGGTGAAGAAGACGACTTAGAAGCTTTTGTCTTTTTCTTCTTCTTTTCCTTGGGTGGTGAGGGAGCAGCTTTGGTATTAGCATCACCATCAGAGTGCTCCACTGCTGCTCTCTGAGAACAAATGTGAGACAGAAGCCCATTGAAATTGGCAACGGGGCCAATTCTATTTTCATTGGCTTCGCGTGTCCCATCAGATCTGGGAGTAGAAGGGCCAGGGTTGAAGTTGAGGCCATAATCTTTTGCGTTTTTGGCAGCATAATCTTTGGCAAACTGAAAGTTGCGCTTGAAGAGATTGTCGCCATGACACCATAATAAGGAGGATGGGTCAGCATTTTCAGGCTGCGGTCCTCTGACCATGCAAGGATAGAATTCCTACGTAATAGCTTCAGCCTTGTTCTTTGGCACTAGGCCACGATACAGACAGTCTCCCCATGGATGCTTGATGGCGTTCTTCTCAGCATATTCTGGCGTGACGAATTTGTACTTGAACCACTCCTCAGCCCAATATCTTCGGATCCACTGAATCCAGTTCTTGCACTGGTTGTAGTTTTCATCGAGGTCCGACTTGTATTGTTCATACAAGGCAGGAGGCAGATCAAGAGCTATATTGCCTCAGTGTTGCCTTCCACCCTTCCGAGCAGACTTTTCTGAAGCCATAATATTTAAACTGATTGGCTTCAGCACAGAGAGTGGCTTCCGTCTGATTGGCTTCAGACAAGAATTGGCTTCAGCACAGAGAGTGGCTTCCGTCTGATTGGCTTCAGACAAGAATTGGCTTCAGGTGATTCAATGTGATTCTGTAAGTATTCTGCAAATGAATGTAGACTATGAGAACCAAGGGATTCTCCCACGGACATGTACCTATGACAGCATTAGAGATGTGAGGGAAGGGGAAGAGGTCATATGCATTCTTAGAAGATTTTGAAGATAAATCAGTTTTGAAGACATTGACCTCATAGTGCAAAGACATTCACTTATTTGGAGAGAGTCGGTTCCAGATTTGTACGAATCCATGAATAAGTACAAGTGAGGAATCTAACTAGTTATGAGGCATAAGTGAATATACTAAGCATGGTATGAGATGCAGAAGGGAATAAATCCAGATTTAGAAGCTTAGAAACCACTTTTGGAAAAGATGGTCGGATTTGATAGATCTAAAAGGCAGTAAAAAGTAAGATTTATTTAGCCTTGATGAACTGCTAGACGAATGGGAGGAGAGGCCAAGCAGTTCGATCTCCCGCGCCCTAACTTGGTGGTGAAAGACACCTACGGCGGTGTCGGAGAGGACGAGGTCCCAGCCGGTGTGAGGACGGCGACGAAGAGGTTGCGGCAGCTAAGCGCTTCTTCTCTGGCGACGATGCGAGCTAGCAGAGGCGCTAGGGTTTGTTGGAGGTGGCGAGGTGGAAGAACAGATAATGACCGCACGGGTGAGAATTCATAAGGAAGAGGAGGGCGGCGCGGCGCAATTACGCAGGTGCCCCTGGCGGTTCACATCTGAAAGACACGTGGCATACATGCAACTCATTGAGAGTTGTTCCATATTCCCACGCACGCTTGGATTGTCGGGTGGTTGTTCCAGCTTCTCCGGTGTTCAGGCAATAAGGATGCAACATTAAAAATAGATTAAATGTTTGTCAGATTGTCTTCTGTTGACAAGGACTAAGAGAAGACAATCAACAGGTTTCAATAGAATGCATATGATTTGGACAGATAGAGTTGAGGTAGAAGCATAGAATAGGTTAGGCTCCGATCACATTCACTTAGATCAAAAGATTCAAGAGTGAAGACATAGCTATAAGTGAATGTTGTAGAGGACAAAACACACATATATATATAAGAACCAACTCAACATAGTGAGGATAAATCATGAAGAAAAATCAAAGTTGAAGACAATCCAAATGCGAAGACTTTGCAATTATAACGCCAAGAGAAACACTTTAATAAGAATTTTGTGGTGGCGTTACCCACCGTATAGGAAGTACTAGACCCAGACAGGGTGCACAATTATCATGGCGCTCCGAAGTCAAATTCCACATTAATGTATTCACACTCATAGGGTAAGTCTTCATTAATTGAAGATATACATTACTTCGTGTGTTGCACACCTAAGTCATCAACAGCATAAGCGTTAGGATGTGTGTCCATTCACAGGACATTCGAGGATTCTAAGATATTTAGCTCACACCGCAACTTGCAAAACCTTTTCTCATCCAAGGGCTTCGTGAAGATATCAGCCAATTGCTCTTCAGTGTTGACGTGAATGATATCAATGTCTTCCTTGTTGACATGATCTTTGAGAAAGTGATGACGGATCTGAATGTGCTTTGTCTTCGAGTGTTGAACTGGATTCTTGGAAAGCTTGATGGTGCTTTCATTGTTTCATTGTCATAGAAGAGTGGCACACTCTTCGTGTTGATGTCATAGTCCTTAAGAGTTTGCTTCATCCATAGAAGCTGAGCACGGCATGATCCAGTAGCAATGTATTCAGATTCAGCAGTGGAGAGTGACACGCAGTTCTGCTTCTTTAAAGACTAACAGACAAGTGATCGACCAAGAAAGTGACATGTTCCAAAGGTGGATTTGCGATCAACCTTGTCACCAGCATAATCAGCATCAGAATACCCAATCAGATCAAATGTTGAGCCCATTGGATACCATAATATTATCTTTGGGGTGTAAGCCAAATATCGAAGAATTTGCTTCACCACTAGGCGATGCGACTCCTTTGGTGCCGCTTGGAATCGGGCACACATGCAAACGCTAAGCATTATATCTGGCCTAGATGCACATAAGTAAAGTAAGGAACCAATCATGGAGCAATATACCTTTTGATCAAACTCTTTACCATTTTCGTCAGGACCCAGATGACTTTTGGTTGGCATTGGCGTCGTGTATCCTTTGAATCTTGCATTCCAAAATTCTTCAGGCAATCTTTGAGGTATTTATCTTGTGATATGAAGATGCCATTCCTCCGCTGACGGATTTGAAGACCAAGGAAGAACTTCAGCTCACCCATCATGGACATCTGATATTGCTCTTGCATCATGTGCCCAAACTCATCGCTGTATCTCTTGTCAGTGCAGCCGAAGATAATGCCATCCACATAGATTTGGCACACAAACAGTTCGCCGTCGTATGACTTCATGAAGAGTGTTGGATCTAGAGAACCAGGTTTGAAGCCTTTGCTCTTCAAGAAGTCTTTGAGCGTGTCATACCAAGCATGAGGAGCTTGTTTGAGGCCATATAGTGCCTTGTTGAGCTTGTACACCATATCAGGATGATTTGGACCTTCAAAGCCAGGTGGTTGTGCAACATACACTTCTTCTTCAATCTTGCCATTGAGAAAGGCACTTTTCACATCCATTTGGTATAGAAGGATGTTGTGATGGTTGGCATATGCTAGAAGTATGCGAATGGCTTCAAGTCTTGTCACAGGAGCAAATGTTTCATCGAAGTCAATCCCTTCTATTTGAGTGTAACCTTGAGCAACCAGACGAGCCTTGTTGCGATAGATCCATTTGGTGCCAATGATATTATGCTTGCGAGGATTAGGGCGCTTGACTAGTTCCCAAACATTATTCAGCAAGAACTGATGAAGCTGTTCTTGCATGGCCTGAATCCATTCAGGTTCCATAAAGGCTTCAGCAACTTTCTTGGGTTCAGATATAGAGACAAATGCAAAGTGCCCACAGAAATTTGACAGTTGTGTTGCTCTTGAATAAGTGAGTGGACCAGGTGCATTGATGCTGTCAATTATCTTCTCAATCTGTACTTCATTTGTAACACGGGGATGTACTGGACGTAGATTTTGCCCTTGCAGATCATTGTCTTCAACTTCAGCATTGACTTCAGGCTGAGCATTGTCTTCAGGTTGACATGGTGCAATGATGAGTTCATCTTCAGCCTGAGCTTCAAACGGTATGATTTCTCCAGTACCCATGAGCTTGATAGATTCGCTAGGAGGGACTCCATCTAGCACATTTGGCAGGTGCTCTCTTTGCGAGCCGTTAGTCTCATCTAACAGCACATCCACAGTTTCAACCACTTTATAGTGAAAGAGGTTGAAGACTTTGTAGGAGTGTGAATCCAGTTAGCAACTCATATGATGTCTTCTTTAGAAGCTTGTGAAGATAAACTCGGTTGATGATGTGGCATGCAGTGTCAATGGCTTTAGGCCAGATCTTCCTTGAAGTCTTGTACTCATCTAGCATTATCCTAGCCATCTCAATGAGGGTTCTATTCTTGCGCTCCATGATGCCATTCTTCTGAGGTGTATAGGGAGCACAGTGTATCAAGATAAGTGTCGAGGCCATGTTCTTGAATTCTGTGCCGTTGTCACTTCTGATGTGCTTGATCTTGACGCCATAGTTCGTCATGGCACGATTGGTGAAGCGTCTCAATACATCCTGCACTCTAGTCTTATAGAGAATTATATGCACCCAGGTATATATTGAGTAATCATCAACAAAAACGAAACCATAGAGACAAGCAGTGGTAGTAAGAGTAGAGTAGTGAGTAGGGCCGAATAAGTCCATGTGAAGCAGCTCGAAGGGTTGAGATGTCGTCATGATTGTCTTCGAGGGATGCTTGGCCCTAGTCATCTTCCCAGCTTCACAGGCACCACACAGATGGTCTTTCTTGAACTTGACGCCTTCGATGCCCACGACATGCTTCTTCTTTGCGAGAGTGTACAAGTTCCACGTGCCCGCGTGTCCTAGCCTCCAATGCCAAAGCCAGCACTCTGAAGCTTTTGCTAGAAGACATACGGCAAGCTATGGTCCTACTGAGAAATCTGCCATATACAGATCATCTTTTCGATACCCTTCAAAGACTAGAGATTTGTCAGATTCCGTAAGGACAAGGCAACGATATTTTCCAAATATCACAATCATGTTCAAATCACATAGCATTGATACAGACATTAAGTTGAAACCAAGGGATTCAACAAGCATCACTTTATCCATGTGCTGATCCTTTGAGATTGCAACTCTACCAAGACCCAATACCTTACTTTTACCTGTGTCAGCAAATGTGATATGACTCTTATCAGACAGCCGAAGAGTTGAATCCATCAAAAGACTTCGATCACCAGTCATGTGGTTGGTGCAGCCACTATCCATAATCCATTCCGAAGCTTGAGGTGTCATAGCCTATAGTACAGTTTGGGGGATAGGCTTCACCAAGAGAGTTGTGAAGCAGAAACATTTGACGAACAAGCGGTACATAGAAGTTCAGATCTTGGTTAGGATAGATAGGATGAGTGTCAAGGAATCCCGGGAGGAAATACATAGTAAGACCATTTGGACATTTTATCTTGCGTCCCACAAGATGTTTAAGGTCCCCAGCATAAGCATCAGACGCCTTTGATTTCCGGCTGGACACCTTTCCTGCAAAAGAGAGTTAAATTTTCTTAACCACCCACATCTTCAGGGGTGGCTTAGAAGCAATGAGTCTAAGTGCAGCATCTGAAAACTTCAGCTTTGAAGCCCTAGAAAATAGCCTTGCAGGAGGAGAATAATACTCATAGGAATAAGCAGAAAAGTTCTTAGACTTATGAACATAGCGGTTTGATGAAACACGCTCATATTCAAAGGTCTGAGTATGATTTCCCTGCAAAACATTGGCGTTAGGGTGACTCAGGTGAGTCCACTATCTGTATGAAACCTTTGGACCATATGAAGCCTTTGGTCTGGGGTTTGTCTTTTTCCTAGGTGGTGTCGTAACGACATTCACGGGAAGACTTTCGAGACAACTTTTGGGTACCTAGATCTTCTTAAGAGGTGGTCCATTCCTGCAGTTAGTACCAATATATCTGGCAAACACTTCACCATTCTGATTCCTGAACAGTTTATAGTTTGCATCAAAGGATTCATCAATGATAATTGGGTTAGCACTCATGAAGCCAAATAAGGTAGATGGATCCACTGAAGGTCCCTTAGCAGCAACCCATGTGGTTTTGGGGTACTACTCAAGCATCCAGTAAGAACCATCAACATTCATTTTCCTCTCGAACCCAACACCCTCTTTCCTAGGGTTTCGGTCCAGAATCTGCTTTTAAGGACATCACATAGTGTCCGATGCCCTTTGAGACTTTTGTACATTCCTGTCTCAAGTAATGACTTCAACCTGGCATTCTCATCAGCAATAGTAGTGGTATCCTCAGCTGAGGGGTTAGTTACCACATTAGCAGTTGAAGATATTGCAACAGTAGCAGCAGTTGAACATTCAGCAACAGAGACAGCATTATCACACTCAATACATTTTAGACATGGTGGTTAAAATCCTTCCTGAGCCGAACTGATCTGTTGTGCGCGTAGTGAATCGTTTTCCTTTTGAAGATCTTCATGAGCCGATCTCAATTTCTCAAGTTCCTGCTTCCTTTGAAGATAATCGTAGGAAAGCTTTTCATGAGAGGTTGAGAGCGATTCATGACGAATTTCAAGCTCCTCATACTTAACATGAAGATTTTTAATGTCTTAAATTAAGGACTGGGATCGGGTCATTTTCGTGTCCAGCAGGTCATCGCTTTTGTCTAACAATTTTTGAATATGTTCCATGGCATTCTGTTGTTCAGTTGCAATTTTAGCAAGTGTTTTGTAGCTAGGTTTAGATTCACATTCAAAGTCATCTTCACTTGATGTTTGAAAGTAAGCATCGCGTGAGTTTACCTTGGCACGACGTGCCATGAAGCAGTAGGTGGGAGCAGAGTCATCCTCATCCTTGGCATTAGCGTTGGTGACGAGGCCGTTGTCTTGAGTGTTGAAGATGGACTTGGCGACGTATGCAGAAGCTAGAGCCAGACTTGCTACTCGAGAATCAAATTCCTCTTCAGACTCCACCTCTGCCTCCTCAGATGCAGACTCCTCCTCTGAATCCATATCCTTGCCAACAAAAGCACAAGCCTTGCTAGATGAGCTCTTCTTGTGTGATGAAGACTTCGATGAAGACTTGGAAGAAGACTTTGAGGATTTCTTCTTCTTGTTGTCATCAGAATCATATTCCTTGCTCTTCTTCTTCTTCTTTGTCTCATTGTCCCACTGTGGACACTCAGAGATGTAGTGACCAGGTTTCTTGCACTTGTGACAGGTTCTCTTCTTGTGATCACGAGAGGAAGCTTCATCTTTTCTTGAGCTGGATCTTGAAGACTTTCTGAAGTCTTTCTTCTTGGTGAACTTCTGGAACTTCTTTACAAGCATAGCGAGCTCCTTTCCAATGTCTTCAAGATCACCAAAACTACAGTCAGATTCTTCTTCAGACAAGGAGATGGCCTTTGCCTTCAAAGCGTGAGTACGGCCATAGTTGGGACCATAGATATCTCTTTTCTCAGATAGCTGGAACTCATGTGTGTTGAGCCTCTCAAGTATGTCAAACGGATCGAGAGTCTTGAAGTCAGGGCGCTCTTGAATCATCAGGGCCAGGGTGTCAAATGAGCTGTCAAGAGATCTCAGAAGTGACTTGACAATTTCATGCTTGGTGATCTCAGTGGCGCCGAGTGCATAAAACTCATTGGTGATATCAGTGAGGCAATCAAATGTGAGCTGGACATTCTCATTGTCATTTCTCTTGAAGCGGTTGAAGAGATTGTGAAGAACACTGATCCTTGAATCTCTTTGTGTTGAGATGCCTTCATTGACCTTGGAGAGCCAGTCCCAGACTAGCTTCGCAATTTCCAGAGCACTCACACGACCATACTGCCCCTTGGTCAGATGACCATAGATAATGTTCTTGGCAGTTGAGTCCAGTTGTATGAACTTCTTGACATCAGTAGGAGTGACACCTTCACCAGTCTTGGGAACGTTGTTCTTGATGACATACCAGAGATTGACGTCAATGGCTTCAAGATGCATATGCATCTTATTCTTCCAGTATGGGTAATCAGTGTCATCGAAGACAGGGCACGCAGCGGAGACTTTGATTATCCCTGCAGTCGACATACTTAACCTCTAGGTGGTTAAACCGAATCACACAGAACAAGAGCACCTTGCTCTGATACCTTTAAAGTGCCAGTATTCGACTAGAGGGGGGTGAATAGGCGATTTTTATGGAAGTCTTCAAAATAGGGGTGTTTCGAAGACAAACGGTAGAAATGACCCTATTGATATGCAGCGGAAGGTAGACTACACTAGACAAGCCATAGTCAAGTAAGCAATGTAGTGAAAGCACAAAGACTATAAGCAGCTAGGTAGAACGGATTAGGATGGAAGATAGTATGAAGCCAAACCGACAACAGTCTTCACATAGTGAATTCAAATAGATCAGGCAAGTAGGCAAAGACTTCACGAAGACAAACTGTAAGTAGGGTGAGAGAGGTAGGATAGAACCAGTTGCTCGGAGAGGACAAGGGATTTGTTAGACCAGTTCCAGTTGCTGTGACAACTGTACGTCTGGTTAGAAAGGTTGAGATTCAACTCAGAAGACCGTGTCTTCACCTTATTCCCCTTGATCTAAGAACACTTAGTCCTCGCCCAATCACTCTAGAAAGTCTTCAAGGGAGACTTCCAAACCTTCACAGACATAGTTCACTGGCAATCCACAATGACTCTTGGATGCTCAGAACGCGATGCCTAACCGGCTGGAGGATTCATAGTCCTCAAGTGTAATAAGTCTTCAGATCACGCGGACAAAAAGACTTCAATGATGCCTAACTCTTTGGCTCTGGGTGTTTTGGGCTTTGTCCTTGCAAGGATTCTCTCTCAAAGGCTTCGGAGGTGGGTTGATCTCAAACGACAAAAGCCGTGCACTAACTCTGAGCATCCACAAATTTATGATGTAGGGGGTGGGCTATTTATAACCAGGAGGCAACCCGACCTGATTTGTCCAAAATGACCCTGGGTCACTAAGGAACTGACACGTGTCCAATGGTCAGATTTCAAACACACGCGGCAGCTTAGCTTGGGCTACAAGCCAAGCTGACTTATCCAGCTCAGGATAAGATTTATTCTCATTGTCTTCGCTCGAAGACATAGGATTTGGTGGAGCATCACATCAGTCACTCTGACTTTGTTCACTTGGACCCCACTTAACAGTACGGTGGTTCCTATGACTCAACAAATAAGAAAAGGAAACTACGAAACAACTATGTCTTCGCACTCCATAGTCTTCATGTGATGTCTTCTCCTATCATAGTCTTCAATGTGAATGTCTTCACAGACCACCATTGTCTTCAATGTCTTCACACATTTTTAGGGGTCATCTCTGGTAGGTAAACTGAATCAATATGGGACTACTACCTGTGTTATCCTACAATTCTCACAAACACATTAGTCCCTCAACCAAGTTTGTAGTCAATACTCCAAAACCAACTAGGGGTGGCACTAGATGCACTTACAAAACTAACTTGCTCTTGTCCATGTAGATGGACTAGGAGGATTAGCAGCAGCAGGAAATGAGCCTGATGGTGAAGAAGCACATGATGACCAGAACTCATTCAAGCGCTCTTTAGTCCTTCCAAAACAAGGTCTTGATGTCCCCCTTACAGAAAAATGTTCATATATGTTCCTGCATGATGCGTGTGTGCATGTTGGATGGTCACATTCTAGTGTACTAGCTAGCTAGTAAGCTTGTTTTGCTACTGGACGATTGAATGTCATCTCAGTTTGTACCTCATCTAGCTCACCGCCTAAAATTGCCACTGTTTGGTTAGTGCTTCCCTTCTTGGTTGGCTAAATATATCTGTTTGTTTGATCTGGAGCACTAGACGCTCTCAATCAATGACCGGGACCCCATGTCTAAGCTGTTGATTGCCTAATTTTATTCATCGTCTCCACAATATATTCATTTCATTGCCTGCTATATCTCCACTTAAATACTCATAATGCTACTGTCTAGATTTTGTTCAATTGGACTGACTATATATCTCTTGTTAAAATTGTGGTCTTGATCTTTTATTTAAACCTGAGACATCATGCATAACTAGCTCTTCCTTTTCAGTCTAAACCTGAGACCTCTTTTGTTTTATATTCAGATCTATGACTGATGGTCAGACTGCTGTTTTGCTGTGCTTGATAAACCTGAGACCTCTTTCTATTCTTCTTCTTCTTCAGGTCACACTGTTGTTTTGCTGTGCTTGATAAACCTGAGACTTCTTTCTATTCTTTAAGGCGGTTTTGTTTCGGCCAGCCATGGAGCAAAAAGAGGGAAGGTAATGATCCAAATGATACTCTTATCATTTTGTTAATGGGAATATGTGTCCAGCCAATGCATGCTCTAGATGCTAGCTAGTCCTATTGGGCAGTATAGCTAATACTTTTCTTACTTGTTCTCGCAGACTGGATGAGGCCATGATGCTTACCTTGCTGGAGCGCACCAACCCTGACCATGGCACCACATTCACAGTCTTGAGGTAGCCGTGATGCAACTGCATCAACGCTACTTCTCTGACTAGATAATTCTTTGGTCTATCCCATTATTTTCTTTTGTTACTTGGTCGATGGGCCATGATGCCATGACATATATTATTGTGTTGATTCCCTGTGTGATATAGAAGCTATGGTGTTTTGTTTTGAGTCTGTTGTAAATTTTAATTGATAATGATTTGTATAAAATTAGTGTAGAACATATGTCTTGTTATCTTAAATCGTTTGTGTCGTGCTTAATGAACCATCTAAGATTGAATTATTTTCTGTGTTCAACATCTAGAACCATTCTGGGAGTTTTGGTATTCATGCAAGCACTATGCGTTCTTGTCTCTTGTGTTGTTTCTGTGAGCTAGTCCTTGTGGTTATTACTGTTACATGTTACATGTAGATATGCTTCATGATTTAGTCCCTAGCTGCTTTCCATATTTGTTTTTATTTTGTTTCTAACTCTTTTGGTTTATTGTTAGATGCCTTTGTTAAGCCTGTACGGACATATCCAGAATTGGTGTTTCCTCACATTTAAGGAGCTCCAGCCTGAAAGTGAAGAAGTCAGGAGTATATTTGTAGTAGTAGTTCTATGTTGTGATAGTACCACATGTAATGGTGAAATGAATTATGTAAAGATTGTGTTATTAGCCAAAATTGGCATGTGGTTTGATAATTTTCATTTCTTTGTTGTTCTCACTAAAATAATTGTGTGGAAATTGAAACCTGGGTTGTCTTTAATTAGAACCTGACAAGTGGGACCTAATAGTATTTGGTATCTAAAAAGGCCATTTTCCAAATAATATTCACAGGAAAAAAATCTGAAAATTAAGAAAATGGATTGTAAAAAGGCCGAGGCCCAATTGAGAAATAGATGCGGCCCAAAAAAGAAATGGTCTAAAAAGGATCACGGCCTTGGAAATAGAAAGGCTAAAATGTTGGGCCAGGCCCATATAGCTTATCAAAATTAATAAGAAAAAAATATATAAAAAGGATGGATTGTTGGGCTCGGCCCATGTAAAACACCAAATTGGACCGGGCTGAATTTTATCAACGACCTTCTCAATTGGTCGCAATTTTGCCACGTCAGATTGCCATGTCGGATCCGACATGGCCTGGGCAGACAGCCAGCGACCAATACAAAAGGTCATTGGTTCAACGACCTTTTGTTTTGGTCGTTGCCTTCCATGACCTTATCCCGAACAAGGTCGTTAATTTCAGTTTACGATGGCCAGCTTTTGACCATCTGTTTTTGGTTAAAAAAGGTCGCAAATGGTAAACAATGACCATTCGGTGACCAATACTGATGGTCGCAAGTTGACATATTTCTTGTAGTGGAGGTGGGACTAAATTTCTGCACTACGCACACGAGAAGCACAGGCCTTTAGTCCCGGTTGGTGGCTCCAACCACGACTAAAGACCCCCCCTTTAGTCCCGGTTGGAGCCACCAACTGGGACTAAAGGCCGGTGCTTCCCGCCGCTTGGCCTAGCCAAAACGAACCATTACTCTCGGTTGGTGGCTCCAACCGTGACTAAAGGTCCCTCCTATATAAACAACACTTGAAAAAATTTCATTATCCCTCAATTTCTTCCTCTGTTTTTCCATCGATGACGCACCGCCTGCCCCGATTGATCGACGATGTCGCCACCCTCGTCGCGCGACGTCCCTGTCAGCGCCCCTGTCGCGCGCTGTTGCCATCGCCGCCCCCGTCCCCGTTGTTGGTGTCAAAACCGGCAAATCTTGGGTAGGGGGGCCAAGTTGTGCGTCTAAGGATTGATGGTAACAGTGGACAAAGGGACACAATGTTTACCTAGGTTTGGGCCCTCTTAAAGGAGGTAAAACCCTACGTCATGCTTGATTGTATTTGATGAGTATAGGGGTTACAAGAGTTGATCTACCTTGAGATCGTAATGGCTAAACCCTAACTTGTCTAGCCTATGAGTATTATGATGATAGCCTCTATGGACTAAACCCTCCGGTTTATATACACACCAGAGGGGACTAGGGTTTGTACAAAGTCGGTTCACAAGGGAAGGAAACAATACATCCGCACTCTAATCTTGTCGTCCATGCACACAGGAGTCCTACCCGAACACAAAGTGATGGCCCTTGGCTTTATCCTCACGGCCCATTCAGTTCGGCCCGCACCCTCGAGCCGGACACCTGAGGACCCCTGAAACTAGGACTCCCTCAGTAGCCCCCAAACTTTTCTTCAATGACGATGTAGTATGCGGATTTATGTCTTCGGCTTTGCAAGGCGGGTTCTTCACCATACTCTGGACTGATGATAGTCTAGCATCGGCTTCTGAGCCTAGTCTTTATGATTCCTCCGTGTTGTCGCCTCGATTTCCATGCATTGAGCGAATGCGAATGGTCTGTTCTTTTTTACAATTTAACCCTTTACTAGGTGCGGGTGGCGTCTATGTAACGAGGTTAGATCCCCAAATGCCACCTCACATCGCCAAAACAGCGCCGGAGCAAACCACGAAAAACTTCAAACCATGGCAAGCGCCCCTGGCCCCTCCTCGCACCCCCATGGCCCTCAAGAGGGGGATTGGCAAAGCTGCTCAGTATCCCACCTTCAACTGAGTCAACTTCAAATACAAGGATATCCCCCCCCCCCCCGTGGATCTAGTCCCCATGCGGGCGGGATTAGCTTCCATGGGTGATGATGTGCTAGTAGAGAACTTCCCCAACCCTAGCCAAGAGGAGAGGGTGTGCTTCATTTCATTCCTTCTAAGAGGCATAGGATTCCCAATCCACCCCTTCCTTAGGGGTCTATTGGAATTTTATGGGATCCAGCTGCACAATCTCACACCAGGTTCTATTCTACACATCTCTGGTTTTGTTGCTCTCTGTGAATCATTTTTAGGCTGCGAGGCTCATTTTGAACTATGGAGAAAGTTCTTTTGCCTCATCCCCCGACATCAAGGTGGAGGGTCTATATTTGAAGTGGGTGGCGCCAAAGTATGGCGTATAGCTGGATCCGGCTACCCTGTTGGGACTCCGCAAAGGGGATCTGAAGAGTGGTCTTCGAAATGGTTTTACATTGAGGATGTTCCCCTTCCGGACCCAATTCGGCGCGGTATTCCTAAATTCTCCAGTGCTCCTCTAAAGAAGCTGCTTAACTGGCGCCCCAAGTCCCCCAAGCAAGAGGACAGTGCAGAGGTAATGAGACTGGTTAGCAAGGTCAGACTTATTGCCCATTCCTGACTCTCCATCAGCGAAGTCATGGCCATCGCGATAAAATGATGCATCCAGCCTCTCCAATCTACAGTAGCCCCTTTATGGAGCTATAACAGGGAGGACGACGCATCTCGTTATAGGCGAGAGGGTCCGGATAACCAGCCACTCTAGCTGCCATGCTAGCCGACCTGTATAAGGTGGAGGAAGAAGAATTCACTCGCTTGAATTGTCGGGAAGGCTTTTCTATGTACAAACCCATCGAATGGGTAAGTTGATCCTTTATCAGCACTTAAATTTTCCTTATCATTGGGATTCACTAATCAAACTACTCTGGTTGCCTTTAAGCAGTCATGGAGGTAGGTAGTCGAAAACATCCATTGTCCCCCTCCTCAGCCAGAGGACAATGATCGCCACGAAGACCCTAGATTCCACGAGGATATGGATATATTTGTAGAATTTGGTGACAGAGTCTACTACCAGGCGAGCCTTGACGGCTCGGAGGTAGCCATTATGGCTGACTACCCAGACCTCTACCCTTTCGTTAAGGTAAGTGTTCGAAAATTACTCAAAAACATAGATACCTCCACTTGCATTTCACCCATTGCACTGAACCGTGTTTCATAGGATCGGCGCTTAGCTAGCCGTACCCAAGCACGGGCAGCCAAAAGAAAGACAGCGCCTTTGCGGGGCTTGCGTGCAAAACAAAAGGAGACCGAAAGCGCCACTTAGGCCTCTCCATCACCAAAGAGGTATATTCCTTACTTCATGCCTAGGCATAAGGCTGAATTGTCATCTTCTTCCTCCTATCATCTCATGAGAGGTACACGGCGAACCGTACCAAAGATCCCGGCCAGCCGAGCTGCAGCCAACCCAGCGTCGAATTTGTCAGCTAGGACAGGGGCTCATACAGGGGTGGCGCCGACTCATCCGCCTCAAGAGGATTTGGATAATGTATCCGTCACCAATTCCAAAGTAGAGAGCGATATGAATCATCAACGTCTGAAGGAGATCATGCACACTCCAGCCTTTACTGAGCAGGAATTTGCCGCCCTTAGTACCGTAGGTGCCTATATCCGGGCTACCCGGGATAGACTCACGGGTGCTGCTCACCTGATTTCAAAAGATATATAGGTAACAGTTTGTGTAATTTGAATAGATATGTGCCAGTAGCCCCCGAGACTTAAAGTGGTAAAGACTAACCGATTTGAGGATCGTTTAAGCCGCAGGTTCTCAAAGAGAAGAACAGCACGCTGTCCCAGGAGCTCGAAACAAACCGAACACAGCTCAATGCTGCTGTCGCAGAGCTTGGAGAAATGAGGAGCGCTCCCATGACCAAGGGTGAAAAGAAAAAACTGGAGGAGAAAGTGAATAAGCAAGCCGAAGAGATAAAGAGCTTAAAGACTTAACTCTCGGATGCGCAGAAGGAGAACCAAAAGTTGAAGGGCGGCATATTCGGTATGATTCTTGAACCATCCGGAGGACCTGCATAATCCTATAATATGAAATGTTATAATGCGGTTCTTGCAGGTCTGTTAACCGGCCGCCATGATGAAGAAGTGTCCGGGTTCCAAGGCGATGTTCTAAAAGAACTGTCGAAAGTGCACAAGCGGGCCCGGAAAGCCATGAAGAATATGGTCAAAGCCTTATGGCCTTCTGATGCCCCTCCCGAAAGTATGGAGGGGTTGGTGGACCTATTCAAGGGTGCTCAGTGTCGCTTTGAGTTATGGAAGACGTCTGCATGCCGAGAAGGTGTGCTAGAGGCATGGGCAATGGTGAAGACGCGCTACACCGGACTCAATCCGAATCATATGGTCGGGTTGGACCTCAGGGACATGATGGAAAAGAGATCCCTGTAAGCTTGGTATATGACCAAGTGATGCTTGCGGTGAAGTATTCGCAAGAAGACTGCAAACTAGATAGTCTTATAGATGATGTAGGAAAAGAGTAGGCATTTGATTCTATGTAACAATTTATTTTATCATCAAACTTTTATCTCCGGCCGAACTTGTAAAAATTTGTCATCGCAGGCCTTCAGCTTTAACCTCCGAACCAAGAAGTTGGAGTGTTTCAGGATACTATGTTTGAATAAGAAACATTTAGTATGTCCAGAAACCAGGCAGTCCAGTCGTTTTGCTCAAATAGACAAAAAAATTCGGGGAGTTATGTTATATTACTTCTTAACATAAGAAACATCTTCCAAGGAAAATAGTTCCGTTAGGGGTTCCTTTCCTTGGGTCTACATGCTAAATTATGCATGTCTAGGCTTGTATTCGAATTACGGACATCCTATTCCATATTTGTTACAAACGCAAAATCATACATCGTTGTTTGCCGACCAATTATTCCCTTAAGAACGCTACCTTTCGGCTTCACCCATCTGAGGTACATGTCCAGAAAACCCGGTTGTAACAATCGCAAAGGTACTCCCTTTACACCCTAGCCGAACAATCGGGAACATAGGGTATAAGTACAGGAGCGAGGCAACCCAGCTTGGCAAAAACTTAAGTCATAGAGGTACATAGAATGGCAAAAGATGTATAAAACATTCGACATAGACAAGGTGAGCTAGAAGCTTTTAATAATAAACTTTGTTAGAGAAGCCCCCAAGTATAGTGGGGTGTATACATTTAAAGTGTGTACCCCTAATAGTGCAGTAGATCCGAACACTCACTGGGATATAAAAAGGAAAAATAAAAAAGGGGAGGAGGAGGGAAAATCCTAGTCAAAGTAAAATACAAAGAGGTCGAACTATGCGTAAAATCTTTGGAGTCGCACAGTGTTCCATGGGTTCGGCTCAAGGCGATTATCTGCTGCATTGTGAAGGCGATAGGCTCCTCCTGTAAGGACTTCATCTATGATGAAGGGCCCCTCCCATTTTGGTTTGAGATTGTCCTTTTTTATTTTTCGGGAGGAGTAGAACAAGTTCTCCGACATTGTATGTCTTAGCCCGCACTTCTTTGCTTTGGTATCGCATGGCCTGTTGTTGATAGAATGTGGAATGATCCTTTGCAATGTCGCGCTCCTCTTTGAGTCCGTCTAGGTCATCCTGCCGATCTAGTTCGGCTTCTCGCTCTTCGTACATGCACACTCGAGGTGAGTCATGAATAATATCACAGGGCAATACAGCCTCTACGATGTACACCATAAAGAAAGGTGTGTATCCGGTCATTCGATTGGGTGTGGTCCATAGCCCCCAGAGTACGGAATCGAGTTCCTCAACCCAGTGCTTATCAGATTCTTGTAAGGAGCGCACCAGTCTAGGTTTAATGCCACTCATGATCAGACCATTGTCCCATTCAACTTGGCCGTTTGTTTGAGGGTGGTATACGGATGCATAGTCGAGTTTAATGCCCAACTTAGCGCAACAGGTTTTCACCTCATCAGCTATAAAATTGGAGCCATTATCAGTGATGATGTTGTGCGGGACACCATAACGATGCACCACGCCAGATATAAAGTCAATCACTGGCCCTGCTTCAGTTGTTTCTACTGGTTTGGCCTCTATCCATTTAGTGTTGTCTACCATCACGAGCAAATATTTCTTTTTGTGGCTTCCCCCTTTAAGGGGACCAACCATATCAAGACCCCAGACCGCGAAGGGCCAGGTAATGGGGATTGTTCTTAAGGCAGTGGGAGGCATATGACTTTGGTTCGCGAAAAGCTGACAGCCCACATAGCGTTGTACAAGGGCTTGTGCGTCTGCTCGGGCCGTAGACCGGAAAAAACCTATCCGGAAAGCCTTGCTTATGAGGGCCCGAGCTGCGGCGTGATGACCGCCCAGACCAGCATGTATTTCTGCCAAGAGTTCCCTCCCTTCTTCTTCGGAGATACACCTTTGGAGGACTCCGGTAGCGATCTTTTTGTACAGTTCACCCTCGTGCACTTTGTAGGCTTTAGAGCGCTGAACTATGCAACGAGTCTCATTCTGATCATCGGGAAGCTCCTGCCTATTAAGGTAGGCCAGGAAGGGTTCGGTCCATGGAGCGAGCACAACCATAATCTCATGAGCAGAGGGTGTTATTTCAATATCCGAACCACCGACGGTATCTGCATTGTGCTCGACTGCTGCGGGTGTGACCAAGTCCGTACTAGATTCTTTGCTATCACCCTGCCATACTATGGATGGCTTGAAGAGCCTTTCCATGAAGGTGTTAGGTGGTATAGGGTTGTGCTAAGCGCCCATGCAAGCAAGGATGTCAGCTTCCTGGTTACTGTCTCGAGCGACATGATGGAATTCAAGTCCCTCGAATCGAGCTGATATTTTTAATAGGGCGTTTCGGTATGCTGCCATTTTTGGATCTTTTGCATCGAACTCCCCATTGACCTAGGATATTGTGAGGTTTGAATCGCCGCGAACCTCGAGGTGTTGCATACCCATGGAGACAGCCATGCGAAGACCGTGTAGGAGCGCCTCGTATTCAGCTGCATTATTAGAGTCCGTGTACATGATTTGTAATATGTAGCGGAGTGTGTCCCCGGTGGGGGATGTCAAGATGACGCCAGCCCCCAATCCGGCTAGAATTTTGGAGCCGTCAAAGTACATAATCCAGTTGGAATATGAACTATACTCTTTAGGGAGTTCGGCTTCCGTCCATTCAACGAAGAAGTCGGCTAGCACCTAGGATTTAATAGCCTGGCGTGGCTTGTATGTTATTTCAATAGTAAAAGTTTGATGGCCCATTTGGCTATGTGGCCAGTGGCGTCCATATTGTTGATAATGTCGTTAAGTGGTACTTCTGATGCCACTGTGATCGAACACTCTTGAAAATAGTGTCGTAGTTTTCGGGATGCCATGAAGACCGTGTAGGCTATTTTTTGGTAGTGGGGTATGATGTCTACTATGCAACCTTCTTCCTGTAGACGTTACTGGGCCTCCACGTGCATAGGTTTGTAGGACAATAGCAAATTTCCCTCAAGTGGATGACCTAAGGTTTATCAATCCGTGGGAGGTGTAGGATGAAGATGGTCTCTCTCAAACAACCTTGCAACCAAATAACAAAGAGTCTCTTGTGTCCCCAATGCACCCAATACAATGGTAAATTGTATAGGTGCACTAGTTCGGCGAAGAGATGGTGTGCAATATGGATGGTAGATATAGGCTTTTGTAATCTGAAAATATAAAAACAGCAAGGTAGCAAGTAACAAAAGTGAGCGAAAATGGTATTGCAATGCTTCGAAACAAGGCCTAGGGTTCATACTTTCACTAGTGCAAGTTCTCTCAAAAATAATAACATAATTGGATCATATAACAATCCCTCAACATGCAACAAAGAGTCACTCCAAAGTCACTAATAGCGGAGAACAAACGTAGAGATTATTGTAGGGTACGAAACCACCTCAAAGTTATTCTTTTGGATCAATCCATTGGGCTATTCATATAAGTGTCACAAATAGCCCTAGAGTTTGTAGTAAAATAACACCTTAACACACACATCAACCAAAACCCTAATGTCACCTAGATACTCCAATGTCACCACAAGTATCTGCGGGTATGATTATACGATATGCATCACACAATCTCAGATTCATCTATTCAACCAACACAAAGAACTTCAAAGAGTGCCCCAAAGTTTATACCAGAGAGTCAAGAAAAAAACGTGTGCCAACCCCTATGCATATATTCCCAAGGTCACGGAACTCGCAAGTTGATCACCAAAACATACATCAAGTGAATCAATAGAATACCCCATTGTCACCACGGGCATCCCACGCAAGACATACATCAAGTGTTCTCAAATCTTTAAAGACTCAATCCGATAAGATAACTTCAAAGGGAAAACTCAATCCATTACCAGAGGTACAGGGGAGAAGCATCATAAGATCCAACTATACTAGCAAAGCTCGCGGTACATCAAGATCGTGCCATATAAAGAACATAAAAGAAAGAGAGATCAAACACATAGCTACTGGTACATACCCTTAGCCCTGAGGGTGAATTACTCCCTCCTCGTCATGGAGACCGCCGGGATGGTGAAGATGGCCACCGGTGATGATTCCCCCCTCCGGCAGGGTGCTGGAATAGGGCCCCGATTGGATTTTGGTGGCTACAGAGGCTTGCGGCGGTGGAACTCCCTATCTAGGTTTCTTTTCGGGGGTTTCTATATTTATAGGAATTTTTTGCGTCGGTCTCATGTCAGGGAGGTCTATGAGTCATCCACGAGGTAGGGGGCGTGCCTAGGGGGTAGGGTGCGCCCTCCACCCTCGTGGATGGCTCGGGACTCTTCTAGGCCAACTCTTTTACTTCTTGGGATTCATTTGGTCCATAAAAAAATCCACAAAAATTGGCAGGTCAATTGGACTCCGTTTGATATTCTTTTTCTATAAAACTCAAAAATAAGGAAAAACGTAAACTGGCACTGGGCTCTAGGTTAATAAGTTACTCCCCAAAATCATATAAAATAGCATATAAATGCATATAAAACATCCAAGATGGATAATATAATAGCATGGAACAATCAAAAATTATAGATACGTTGGAGACGTATGAAGCATCCCCAAGCTTAATTCCTGCTCGTCCTAGAGTAGGTAAATGATAAAAACAGAATTTTTGATGTGGAATTCTACCTAACATATTTATCAATGTAATTTTCTTTATTGTGGCAAGAATATTTAGATCCATAAGATTCAAAACAAAAGTTTAATATTGACATAAAAATAATAATACTTCAAGCATACTAACAAAGCAATCATGTCTTCTCAAAATAACATGGCCAAAGAGAGCTATCCCTACAAAATCATATAGTCTGGCTATGCTCTATCTTCCTGACACAACATATTTAAATCGTGCACAACCCCGGTTTCAGCCAAGCAATTGTTTCATACTTTAGTGTTTTCAAACTTTTTCAACTTTCACGCAATACATGAGCGTGAGCCATGGACATAGCACTATAGGTGGAATAGAATGGTGGTTGTGTAGAAGACAAAAAGGAGAAGATAGTCTCACATCAACGGGCTATGGAGATGCCCATCAATAGATATCAATGTGAGTGAGTAGGGATTGCCATGCAATGGATGCACTAGAGCTATAAGTGTATGAAAGCTCAAAAAGAAACTAAGTGGGTGTGCATCCAACTCGCTTGCTCACAAAGACCTAGGGCACTTTGAGGAAGCCCATCATTTGAATATACAAGCCAAGTTATATAATGAAAAATTCCCACTAGCATATGAAAGTGACAACATAGGAGACTCTCTATCATGAAGATCATGGTGCTACTTTGAAGCACAAGTGTGGTAAAAGGATAGTAGTATTGCCCCTTCTCTCTTTTTCTCTCTTTTTTGTTTTTTTTTGTATTTTTTTGTGCCTTCTCCCCTTTTTTGGCCTCTTTTCTTATTTTTATTTTTCGTCTGGAGTCTCATCCTGACTTGTGGGGGAATCATAGTCTCCATCATTCTTTCCTCACATGGGATAATGCTCTAATAATGAAGATCATCACATTTTATTTACTTATAACTCAAGAATTACAACTCGATACTTAGAACAAAATATGACTCTATATGAATGCCTTCGGCGGTGTACCGGGATGTGCAATGAATCAAGAGTGCCATGTATGAAAGAATTATGAACGGTGGCTTTGCCACAAATATGATGTCAACTACATGATCGTGCAAAGCAATATGACAATGATGAAGCGTGTCATAAAAACAGAATGATGGAAAGTTGCATGGCAATATATCTCAGAATGGCTATGGAAATGCCATAATAGGTAGGTATGGTGGCTGTTTTGAGGAAGGTATATGGTGGGTGCATGGTATTGGTGAAAGTTGCACGATACTAGAGAGGCTAGCAATGGTGGAAGGGTGAGAGTGCGTATAATCCATGGACTCAACATTAGTCCAAAAGAATTCACATACTTATTGCAAAAATCTACAAGTCATCAAAACAAGCACTACGCGCATGCTCCTAGGGGAAGGGTTGGTAGGAGTTAACCCTCGCTCAATCCCGACCTCCACACAAAGGATGACAATCAATAAATAAATCATGCTCCGACTTCATCACATAACGGTTCACCATACGTGCATGCTATGGGACTCACAAACGTTGACACAAGTATTTCTCAAATTCACAATTACTCCACTAGCATGACTCTAATATCACCATCTTCATATCTCAAAACAATCATAAAGAATCAAACTTCTCATAGTATTCAATGCACTTCATATGAAAGTTTTTATTATATCTCTCTTGGATGCCTATCATATTAGGACTAAATTCATAACCTAAGCAAATTACCATGCTGTTTAAGACTCTCAAAATAATATAAGTGAAGCTTGAGAGTTCATTAATTTCTTCAAAATAAAACTACCATCGTGCTCTAAAAAGATATAAGTGAAGACCAAAGAGTAGTCGGATAATTATGTAAGTACGTGAAGACTCTCTAACATTTAAGAATTTAAGATCTTGGGATATTATTCAAACATCAAGAAAAACAAAATGAAACAAAATGACGCTCCAAGCAAAACACATATCATGTGGTGAATAAAAATATGGCTCCAAGTAAAGCTACCGATGAACGAAGACGAAAGATGGGATGCCTTCCGGGGCATCCCCAAGCTTAGGCTCTTGGTTATCCTTGAATATTACCTTGGGTTGCCTTGGTCATCCCCAATCTTAGGCTCTTGCCACTCCTTATTCCATAGTCCATCGAATCTTTACCCAAAACTTGAAAACTTCACAACACAAAACTCAACAGAAAACTCGTAAGCTCCGTTATTATAATAAAATAAATCACCGCTTTTGGTACTGTTGTGAACTCATTATTTATTTATATTGGTGTAATATATACTGTATTCCTACTTCTCTATGGTTCATACCCTCCGATACTACTCATAGATTCATCAAAATAAGCAAACAACACATAGAAAACAGAATCTGTCAAAAACAGAACAGTCTGTAGTAATTTGTAACTATCTAATACTTATGTAACTCCAAAAATTCTAAAATAAATTGGTGGACATGAAGAATTTGTCTATTAATCTTCTTAAAAAAAGAATCAACTTAAAATCACTCTTCTGTTAAAAATGACAACTAATCTCGTGAGCGCAAAGTTTCTGTTTTTTACAGCAAGATCGCATTAACTTTCACCCAAGTCTTCTCAAAGGTTCTACTTGGCACTTTATTGAAATAAAAGCTATAAAACATGATTACTACAGTATCTTAATCATGTGGACACACAAAAACATTAAGGGTAAATATAGGGTTGTCTCCCAGCAAGCACGTTTCTTTAATGCCTTTTTAGCTAGGCATGATGATGTCAATGATGCTCACATAAAAGATAAGAATTGAAACATAACGGGAGCATCATGAAGCATATGACTAGCACATTTAAGTCTAACCCACTTCCTATGCATAGGGATTTTGTGAGCAAACAACTTATGGGAACAAGAATCAACTAGCATAGGAAGGTAAAACAAGCATAGCTTCAAGATTTTCAACACATAGAGAGGAAACTTGATATTATTGCAACTACTACAAGCATGTATTCCTCCCTCATAACAATTTTCAGTAGCACCATGAATGAATTCAACAATATAACCATCACATAAATCATTCTTTTCATGATCTACAGGCATAGAAATTTTATTACTCTCCACATAAGCAAATTTATTCTCATGAATAGTAGTGGGAGCAAACTCAACAAAATAACTATTACGTGAGGCATAATCCAATTGAAAATTAAAATCAAGATGACAAGTTTCATGGTTATCATTATTCTTTATAGCATACATGTCATCAAAATAATCATCATAGATAGCAACTTTGTTCTCATAATCAATTGGAACCTCTTCAGAAATAGTGGATTCATCACTAAATAAAGTCATGACCTCTCCAAATTCACTTTCATAAATATAATCATCATAAATAGGAGGCATGCTTTCATCATAATGAATATTCTCATCAAAACTTGGGGCACTAAAAATATCATCTTCATCAAACATAGCATCCCCAAGCTTGTAGCTTTGCATATCATTAGCATCATGGATATTCAAAGAATTCATACTAACAACATTGTAGTCATGCTCATCATTCAAAATTTTAGTTCCAAACATATTAATGCATTCTTCCTCTAGCAATTGAGCACAATTATCCGAATTCTTATTTTCACAAAAGACATTAAAAAGATGAAGCATATGAGGCACCCTCAATTACATTATTTTAGTTTTCTTTTATAGACTAAACTAGTGATAAAACAAGAAACTAAAAGCTTCGATTGCAAGATCTAAAGATATACCTTCAAGCACTAACCTCCTCGGCAATGGCGCCAGAAAATAGCTTGATGTCTACTACGCAACCTTCTTCTTGTAGACGTTGTTGGGCCTCTAAGTGCAGAGGTTTGTAGGACAGTAGCAAATTTCCCTCAAGTGGATGACCGAAGGTTTATCAATCCATGGGAGGCGTAGGATGAAGATGGTATCTCTCAAACAACCCTGCAACCAAATAACAAAGAGTCTCTTGTGTTCCCAACACACCCAATACAATGGTAAATTGTATAGGTGCACTAGTTAGGCGAAGAGATGGTGATACGAGTGCAATATGGATGGTAGATATAGGTTTTTGTAATCTGAAAAATATAAAAACAACAAGGTAGCAAGTAACAAAAGTGAGCGAAAACGGTATTGCAATGCTTTGAAACAAGGCCTGGGGTTCATACTTTCACTAGTGCAAGTTCTCTCAACAATAATAACATAATTGGATCATATAACAATCCCTCAACATGCAACAAAGAGTCACTCCAAAGTCACTAATAGCGGAGAACAAACATAGAGATTATTGTAGGGTACGAACCCACCTCAAAGTTATTATTTCCGATCAATCCATTGGGCTATTCCTATAAGTGTCACAAACAGCCCTAGAGTTTGTAGTAAAATAACACCTTAAGACACACATCAACCAAAACCTTAATGTCACCTAGATACTCCAATGTCACCACAAGTATCCGCGGGCATGATTATACGATATGCATCACACAATCTCAGATTCATCCATTCAACCAACACAAAGAACTTCAAAGAGTGCCCCAAAGTTTCTACCGGAGAGTCGAGACGAAAACGTGTGCCATCCCCTATGAATATATTCCCAAGGTCAAGGAACCCGCAAGTTTATCACCAAAACATACATCAAGTGAATCAATAGAATACCCCATTGTCACCACGGGTATCACACGCAATACATACATCAAGTGTTCTCAAATCTTTAAAGATTCAATCCGATAAGATAACTTCAAAGGGAAAACTCAATCCATTACAAGAGGTAGAGGGGGATAAGCATCATAAGATCCAACTATAATAGCAAAGCTCGCGGTACATCAAGATCATGCCATATCAAGAACACAAGAGAGAGAGAGAGAGATCAAACACATAGCTACTGGTACATACCGTCAGCCCCGAGGGTGAACTACTCCCTCCTCATCATGGAGAGCGCCAGGTTGATGAAGATGGCCACCGGTGATGATTCCCCCCTATGGCAGGGTGCCGGAACAGGGCCCCGATTGGTTTTTGTTGGCTACAGAGGCTTGCGGCGGTGGAACTCCCGATCTAGGTTTCTTTTTGGGGGTTTCTGTATTTATAGGAATTTTTGGCGTCGGTCCCACGTCACAGGGGTCTATGAGTCATCCACGAGGTAGGGGGCACGCCTAGGGGGTAGGGCATACCCTCCACTCTCGTGGATGTCTCGGGACTCTTCTGGCCCAACCATTTTACTTCGGGGGCTTCTTTTGGTCCATAAAAATCCACAAAAATTTGCAGGTCAATTGGACTCCGTTTGGTATTCCTTTTTTGTAAAACTCAAAAACAAGGAAAAAACAGAAACTGGCACTGGGCTCTAGGTGAATAGGTTAGTCCCAAAAATCATATAAAATAGCATATAAATGCATATAAAAAATCCAAGATGAATAATATAATAGCATGGAACAATCAAAAATTATAGATACGTCGGAGACGTATCAGGGTATCGGGATTTGCATGGTGTGACGACCTCCGGTACATAATAAACTAGTTTTTGGGTGGGGAATTTATGTCCCTCTCCCCCTCGCTCAACGACGAGTATGGCACTGACTACCTGGTTAGTTGCTGAGATGTACAACAACATAGGCTCGACAATACCTGGGGTGGCTAGGATTGAGTTGCTTGTGAGTAGGGCCTTGATTTCTTCCAATCCGGCTATGGCAGCATCTGTCCATTCAAAGCTATCAGTGCGCGTTAGTAGCTTGTAGAGTGGTAATGTGTTTTCTTCTAATCTGGAGATGAAGCGGCTCAAGGTTGCGACGCACCCTGCTAGTTTTTGGACATGCTTCAGCTCAGTTGGTATACCCAATTGTGACAAAGCTCTTATCTTAGATGGGTTTGCATTGATTCCTCTATGGGAAACAATGAGCCCTAGTAATTTTCCGGCTGGAACGCCGAAGACACATTTCTCTGGATTGAGCCGTATGCCATATGTTCGGAGGTTTTTGAAGGTGAGGAGAAGATTTTCGACTAGTGTTTCAACGTGTTTTGTCTTGATGACCACATCGTCCACATATGCTTCGACTGCTTTGCCGATTTGTTTCTTCAAGCATGTTTGAATCATACGTTGGTAAGTGGTCCCAACGGTTTTGAGTCCGAAGGGCATAGTGTTGAAGGAGAAAGGGTCGTATAGGGTGATGAACATTGTTGCAACCTGATCTGATTCCTTCATTTTAATCTGATGGTATCCGGAATAGGCGTCTAGGAAACCCAATGAATCGTGTCCTGCGGTTGCATCAATGATCTGGTCAATGGGGGGCAACGGGAAAGGATCTTTAGGGCAGACCTTGTTGAGGTCTTAAAGTCGACGCAAAGGCATCAAGATTTGTCCTTCTTTGGTACCATGACCAAGTTGGCTAACCAATCTTGGTGTTTGATCTCCCTAATGAACCCGGCTTCTAGTAGTTTGGCTAGCTCTTCTCCCATGGCTTGACGCTTGGGTTCGGAAAATCGCCGCAGTGTCTGCTTCACGGGTTTGAACCCCTTGATTATGTTTAGGCTGTGTTCGGCCAGCCTGCGTGGGATGCCCGGCATATCTGAAGGGTGTGATAACCCACAAGTATAGGGGATCACAACAGTTTTCGAGGGTAGACTATTCAACCCAAATTTATTGATTCGCCAGAAGGGGAGCCAAAGAATATTCTCAAGTATTAGCAGCTGAGTTGTCAATTCAACCTCACATGAAAGACTTTAATATCTACAGCAAAGTATTTAGGAGCAAAGTAGTATGGAAGTAATGGCAATGGTGGCAAAAGTAACAGTAGCAGTTTTGTAGTAATCGTAACACTGGCAATGGAGAAGTAACTAAGAAAAGATCAATATGTGAAAAGCTCTGTAACATCCCAAATTTTCAATTTGGAATGTTATACATTAGATCATAATTGCATATCATATTTTATTGCATTTTGGCTTGTTCCAAGAAATTCTACGCAACTCAAGGACCCACGGAGAGAGTTGGGGATTTCGTTATTTTCATATTTGAGTTTTCTCAAATTTTTAAAAGAGGATCGTTTGATTTTAACTATTTTCTCTTCGAATATTTCTTCTATAAAATTAAAAGAGAGGGGATAAAATGACTTTCCCAAAATAAATAAATATTGGAGATTTAATATTAAAATCAAATAAGAATTTTATTCGGAGTTTTATCGCTATTTTATTTGAATTAGAAAAATTCCATGTTTTCAAAATTACATTTTTAGGCCAAGAAAATGTTCATCTTGTTCTAAATATTTTATTTAGACAGTGAAAATTTGTTTTGGCATTTTTAGATTTTTATTTATTTTTCTAGGATTTTTTTGGCGGAATCTTATTTAAAAAAATACTTCGCGGACCGAACTGGGCAGAAGCCCAGCCGGCCCGGTTGTGCCACCGCCTCCCGACGCCCGATGCTGTGACCGAGCCGGACTCCACCGGAGTCCGAGAAGCCGCCGTCGCCTCGGTGCCCCCTGCCCAAGCCGAGCACCCCCCCTCCCCTTTATATGCCGTCCCCGCCGCCGCCTCGACCCACCGCACCTCGCCACCACAGCCGCAGCAGCAGCAGCACGCCGCCGCCGCCGCCTGTCCTGCACTCCTCCTCCGCCGCTGCCGCACACCATTGTCGCCACCGTCCCGCAGCGCCCCGCCTCGCCTCGCCGGAGCCGCCGCCTCATCGCCGGAGCCGCCGGTTTTTTTTGGTTTAGGTAAAAACCGCCAGTTTTTATTTGAACCCTAGTTTCGTTTTTTTAGATTAGATCGGTTTTATTTTTTTTGGTTTAGTTTAATAGCGGACGTTCGTCCGTACGTTAGTTTTAACGAACGGAGTTCACCCGTTAGCCGCAGACAGCTAATGTTCGTTCGTTAGCCGGTTCGTCAGTTTTTCTTTTTCCAGGGTTTTTCCGCGATTATTTTTTATCGCGATTTTTGCCCTAATTTTCGTTTTAGTTCATCTTTTCGCTCCTTTATTGGAATCAGGCGATTCAAGCGCCTGGGTCTTTGTCTCGAAGCCCTCTTTTTGTTTAACCAACTTGGACAAGACTTTGCTACTGTATAATTTGACTTGAGTCCAGATTAGTAAACGGATCTTGTTTCTTTCGCAGTTTGAGTTTCGTTGTTTCGTTTGATTTGATTCTTTTTGCAAATCGGAGTTCTTAAGTTGAACCTTCTGGTTAGATCTCTTATTTGAGTTTTACCCGTGCTTCTAGTTGAGTGCTTATTGTATGCTTGTTTGTTTGCCATAGAGTACCCAGAGTGCGAAGCGTGCTACTACGAGTCTCTAGGTTTCACGGATCATCAGCAAGGCAAGTAACACTTTGATCATACCTCTTTACTACCCAGTTTTATTGCATTAGATCAATCCAAAAACAATTGCATGGTTAGGATCTGATTAACATGTGGGTTTTGGGAAGTAGATGAGGTAGTACCTATTACCTGTTTATTATCAAACTTTGGGAGTTACTTCTACGTTGCTTATATTGCTATGCTATGCTTGTAGACGTGGTTTGGTTCGAGTGATTCATGACAGATGTGAGTGTTGTTATTTAATGGTTAACTTAAGGTGGCTACATTAATAAACATCTGGGTGGATTGCTTGAAGGAACCCTGGAGTACCCAGTAGTTGTCAGGGCACCTGGAGAATCCAGTGTTTTCCTAGGATATCCCAGAGTACCCGTGTGATCATCCTACGGTCCGCCACCCAGGCTCAAAGGGATCATAAGATTATTCATGCTAGAAACTTCCGTGTGCAGCCACAAGCTATTGTGGGCTCTAGCATAGTTGAGTAAGTTGCAAGACCTCTTTCAGTGGTGGGCTAGCAGATGTAGCGGAAAGTAGGGTGTAAGTATCCACCCCGAGTAAAGAGTTATTGTTTCAGAAAGACTGTGTCTCGAATCTCCGACCATGGATGTATTCGAGTCTTGTGGGGAAAGGTGCGCAAACCTCTGCAGAGTGAACAAACTAATCATGGTTAGCCGTGTCCCCGGTTATGGACGTCCTGAATATCTAGTTTCTGGATTATCATGTTGATCTCATCACTCTTAATATAATTTGATTGGGTTTAATGATGATGCTTAATTGGGATTGAGTTGGAGGAACCTTCTCAATGTTTAACAACCACCATGATAGTTAAATAAATTTTATTCCTTTGTTGTAGGGAAAAATTGGCTTTATGCAAAACTGTAACCATAGAGCTTTCCACCAGCCATATATGCATGTAGTGATAGCTTTTTTCTGTTCATTACTCTATGGGTTACATTGCCAGCATATTCCATGTGCTGGCCTGTTTCAGGCTGCAACGTTCATGTTGCAGACTTTTCAGACGACGAGTAAGGTGCCATAGGTCGTTGTCTTACACTCAGTGATGCTGTTGGAGTTGATGGACTCACTTTATCTTCCAAGCCTTCTGCTGTTATCGATTTTAGATGGCCTTAAGCCATATTTATTGTAATAAGTTCTCTTTTGAGACATTCGATGTAATAAGTGTTTGATTGCTACTCTGTTATAACTCCTCAAGTACTGTGTGTGTCGGCATTACCGATCCAGGGATGACACTGATGCACAGAGATCAGACTGTTTGAAGTCTGGTTGCTACAAGTTCTGAGGCAATGGATCAATGATGGACAATTATGTCGGATGTAATTCATCATGCAACAGTTATAACATAGGGTGACACAGAACTAGCTCCAGTTCATCAATGTAATGTAGGCATGTATTCCGAATATAGTCATACATGCTTATGGAAAAGAACTTGCATGACATATTTTGTCCTACCCTCCCGTGGCAGCGGGGTCTTATTGGAGGGATATTAAGGCCTCCTTTTAATAGAGTACAGGACCAAAGCATTAGCACTTAGTGAATATATGAACTCCTCAAACTACGGTCATAACCAGGAAGCGTCCTGACTACTGTCACTCCAGGGTTTGCCAGATCATAACACGTAGTAGGTGACTATAACTTGCAAGATAGGATCAACAACTCACACATATTCATGAAAACATAATAGGTTCAGATCTGAAATCATGGCACACGGGCCCTAGTGACAAGCATTAAGCATGGCAAAGTCATAGCAACATTAATCTTAGAACATAATGGATACTAGGGATCAAATCCTAACAAAACTAACATGATTACATGGTAAATCTCATCCAACCCATCACCATCTAGCAAGCCTACGATGGGATTACTCATGCACGGCGGTGAGCATCATGAAATTAGTGATGGAGGATGGTTGATGATGACGATGGTGAAGAATTCCCCTCTTCGGAGTCCCGAACGGACTCCAGATCAGCCCACCCGTGGAAGATTAGGGCTTGGCGGCGGCTCCCTGTCATAAAACATGATGAATCCTTCTCTCTGATTTTTTTTCTCCCCGGACGTGATTATATAGAGTTGGAGTTGAGGTCGGTGGAGGTCCAGGGGACCCATGATGCAGGGGGCGCGCCCCAGGGGGGTGGGCACGCCCTGCACCCTCGTGGATAGGGTGTGGGTCCCCCTCTGTTGATTCTTTGGCCAATATTTTTTATTAATTCCAAAATGTGTCTCCATGGAGTTTCAGGTCATTCCTAGAACTTTTATTTCTGCACAAAAATAACACCATGGCAGTTCTGCCGAAAACAACATTAATCCGGGTTAGTTCCATTCAAATCATGCAAGTTAGAGTCCAAAACATGGGCAAAAGTGTTTGGAAAAGTAGATACGTTGGAGACATATCAACTCCCCCAAGCTTAAACCTTCGTTTGTCCTCAAGCAATTCAGTTGACAAACTAAAAGTCATAAAGAAAAACTTTTACAAACTCTGTTTGATCTTGTTGTTGCAAATATGTAAAGTCAACATTCAAGTTTTCAGCAAAGATTATGAACTAACCATATCCACAATAACACTTAGGTCTCACATTTACTCATATCAATGGCATAATCAACTAGCGAGCAATAATAATAAATCTCGGATGACAACACTTTCTCAAAACAATCATAATACGATATAACAAGATGGTATCTTACTAGCCCTTTCTGAAACCGCAAAACATAAATGCAGAGCACCCCTGAAGATCAAGAAATGACTAGACATTGTAATTCAAGGCAAAAGAGATCCAGTCACAGTCATACTCAATGTAAATTAATAGCAATGCATCCAAATGACAGTGGTGCTCTCCAACTGGTGCCTTTTAATAAGAGGATGATGACTCAACATAAAAGTAAATAGATAGGCCCTTCGCAGAGGGAAGCATGGATTTGCAGAGGCACCTGGAGAATCCAGTGTTGTCCTAGGATATCCCGAAGTACCCATGTGATCATCCTATGGTCCGCTACCCAGGCTCAAAGGGATCATAAGATTGTTCATGCTAGAAACTTTTGTGTGCAGCCACAAGCTATTGTGGGCTCAAGCATAGTTGAGTAAGTTGCAAGACCTATTTCAGCGGTGGGCTAGCAGATGTAGGGGAAAGTAGGGTGTAACTGTCCACTCAAAGTAAAGAGTTATTGTTTCAGAAAGACTGTGTCTCGAATCTCTGACCATGGATGTATTCGAGTCTTGTGGGGAAAAGTGCGCAAACCTGTGGAGAGTGAACAAACTAATCATGGTTAGCCGTGTCCCCGGTTATGGACGTCTTGAGTATCTAGTTTCTGGATTATCATGTTGATCTCATCACTCTTAATATAATTTGATTGGGTTTAATGATGATGCTTAATTGGGATTGAGTTGGAGGAACCTTCTCAATGTTTAACAACCACCATGATAGTTAAATAAAATTTATTCCTTTGTTGTAGGGAAAAATTGGCTTTATGCAAAACTGTAACCATAGAGCTTTCCACCAGCCATATATGCATGTAGTGATAGCTTTTTCTATTCATTACTCTATGTGTTACATTGCCATCATATTCCATGTGCTGACCCGTTTCGGGCTGCAACGTTCATGTTGCAGACTTTTCAAACGACGAGTAAGGTTCCATAGGTCGTTGTCTTACACTCAGTGATGTCGTTGGAGTTGATGGATTCACTTTATCTTCCAAGCCTTCCGTTGTTATCGATTTTAGATGGCCTTAAGCCATATTTATTGTAACAAGTTCTCTTTTGAGACATTCAATGTAATAAGTGTGTGGTTGCTACTCTGTTATAAATCCCCAAGTATTGTGCATGTCAGCATTACCGATCCAGGGATGACACTGATGCATAGAGATCAGACTGTTTGAGGTCTGGTCGCTACAAGATGGTATTGGAGCACACGCTGACTATAGGACACGACCACTAAGCTAAAGCCCTAGATCACTACTCTCTTCTCATTTCTGACCTCTCTCCCTTTTCTACTCTTTAGGATGGCGGATGCAAGGAACAAGTTCACACAACCAGATGAAGATACACCTTTTGGACGACACTTGAAGGAAGTTACTAGATACCTGAACATCGGAATACCAAGCTTCACCGGGACCTACATCGCCACTCGACCAGAAGAGGAGCGTTGGATGATTTGAGTTCAAGTTCCAGGAAGGACGTTCATGCCAGTCACTGAGCCCATAGAGTTTTCCTTTGATGCACCAACATGGAGTCTAGGAAAGAGTATGGTAGCCCACATCACCATGGGACGCATTGGAGAAGTTTACCACAAGGATCTCAAGGATACTATCTACCATATTTGTGGGCGCCAAGATGAGCAATGGGAGATAATCAGCACCCGGAAGGATAGGTCCATTGTAGCTTTCATCCAGGAGTTAAACCAGCACATTCGTCGCCAGGAGAACCAGATGTGCGCAGGCATGATAGATCTGAAGAAGGCAATGACCAGGATCACGGAGCTGGAGGAAGAAATCAAGTCTACACGTGATGGATATGAGGAGGAAATGACGATACTCGTGGAGAAGAATGACGATTTGACAAAGAAGCTAGGAGTATTCATGGGAGACCCCGCGCCAGGAGGAGAAGACGACAATTCCACTTGCCCAAAGAACTACATCATCATCGACGACACCGACTCGGACCCCAATGATAGTGATGATGACTATGTTGATGAAGCTGGAGCAAATATCATGGAGTCTTCCACCGATCAATTTTTCTAGTCGACCACCATATCAGTAGTAGTATTCCCCCATGCATATAGTATAATACGAGCACTTTTGTAACGATAGTTAGACCGATGTATGCCCTTGTTTGAATTGATTGAAGTGATATGTTTGTGTTTGTCTCATGTGCATATGGGTAGTGTTTTCCCTCTAGATCTATTTCTATTCTGTTTTCTCATCTTTTCTAAACCCATCAGATGCCTCCTAGATGTGACAATGGATTTGCTTTCCCACCGGAGCTCACTCGGTTTATCCAGCAGCAGAATGCTTTGATGCAGATAGTAGTCTAGAATCAGAATCAGGGGAAAAACAACAACAACAACCCACCACCACCACCACCACCTGTCCATCACTTAGCCCGTTTTCTAAGGACGAATCTGTCGGTGTTCTCTAGTAGCACCGAGCCGATAGTTGCAGATGATTGGCTCCGCAAGATTGGAAGGGAGTTAACCACTGTAGGATGCACAGATGCAGAGAGAGTGTGTTTTGCCGCACATCAGCTTGATGGACCCACAGCATCATGGTGGGAGAATTTCACAGCCACTTACCCCATCGACACTGTCACATGGGACCAGTTTCAGTAGGCTTATCATACTGCCCATGTTTCAGCAGGAGCTATGGCCATGAAGAAGCGAGAGTTTCGCAACTTGCGCTAGGGAGGACGCACAGTGGGCCAGTATGTGGATGATTTTAGCAAGTTAGCACGTTATGCCCCAGATGGCGTTGCTACGGATGCAGCTAAGCAGGCGAAGTTTCTGGAAGGACTGAATGATGAGCTGAGCATGCAGTTGATGGTAGCAACCTTCAACAACTACCAGGAGTTGGTAGATAGAGCTCTCATGATTGAAGGGAAATAGCAGAATATTGACAACCGCAAGAGGAAGTATGGACAAGAGAAGTACAATTCTGGAGCTCAGCAGAGACCCCGTTTTACCCCGAATTCGGGAGGACCCCTTCAACATAACCATGTAGGTCACAATCACAATGGAGGGAGTTCGCATAACCATAGTGGCCCCAAGAATGGGAATGGTAATGGAGGAAGCAATGGCCAGAACCATTCCAACCCAGCAATGCCCGCCAAGAAGGATCTAAGTCACATTACTTGTTTCAAGTGCGGGAAGAATGGACATTACGCCACGGAGTGTTCTGAAGCAAAGAATGGAAATGGAAATGGAAGCTCTGGGAAGAAGCCCAACCCTTTCAACAAGGGACAAGTGAACCACATTAACATGGAGGAGGTTGAAGCCCGGCTAGATGCAGTAATTGGTAAGTTTTTGGTTAAGTCATTTACTGCAATCGTTCTTTTTGATACTGGTGCATCGCATTCATACATATCAAGGAGATTTGTGGATAAGTATAAACCACCCACCAAAGTTCTTAGAACACCTATGTTGGTAAGCTCGCCAGGAGCAGAACATATGGCAAGCCAAGGATGTTTTCAGATGCCATTGACCATAGGTAGGCATGTTTTCCCCACAGACCTGGTAATTTTGGAGTCCCAAGGTTTGGATGTGATTTTGGGTATGGATTGGCTATCGATGTATGGAGGAAACATCGATTGCGCCAGTAAATCGATTATGCTCACCACCCCAGAAGGAAGGAGGATCAAGTATGTATCCCGGCATGTGCCGAAGAGGACTCAAGTGAATTCCTTATCAGGAGTTGTACAGGAGGAAGTATCAGTGGTGAAGGATTTCCCTGATGTATTTCCAGAAGAGTTGCCAGGCATGCCACCAGATAGAGACATTGAGTTTTTGATTGAGCTTTTGCCAGGCACAAGGCCAATATCTAAGAGACCGTACAGGATGCCCGCAAAGGATTTGGACAAAATTAAGAAGCAGATTAAGGAGTTACTGGATAAAGGCTATATTCGCCCAACTTCGTCACCTTGGGGATCACCAGTGCTTCTAGTAGAAAAGAAGGATGGATCGTTGAGGATGGTTGTTGATTATCGTGGATTGAATGAAGTGACAATTAAGAACAAGTACCCACTGCGGATGATCAATGATCTGTTCGACCAGTTGCAAGGAGCTAAAGTATTTTCCAAGATTGATCTTCGGTCAGGATACCACCAGCTGAAGATTCGAGAGCAGGATATACCTAAGACAGCTTTTACTACAAGGTACGGGCTATATGGGTATACCGTTATGTCATTCGGTCTGACTAACGCACTTGCCTATTTCATGAACATGATGAACAAGGTGTTTATGGAGTTTTTCGATAAGTTTGTCGTGGTGTTCATTGATGATATTCTGGTCTACTCGAAGAATGGAGAGGAGCACAAGGAGCATTTGCGTTTGGTACTTGGGAAGCTCAGAGAACATTAGTTATATGCCAAATTCAGCAAGTGTGAGTTTTGGTTAAAGGAAGTTAGATTCCTCGAACATGTTATATCCGGAGAAGGAATAGCAGTAGACCCCACCAAGGTTGTCACTATGACAAACTGGGAAGCACCCACGTCAGTTGGAGAGATCTGGAGTTTTCTGGGACTCGCAGGATACTACCGGAGGTTCATTGAGAATTTCTCGAAGATTGCAAAGCCCGTGACGGAGTTGTTGAAGAAGGACACCAAGTTCAAATGGATTGAGGAATGTGAGGCTAGTTTTTAGGAGTTGAAGAAACGTTTGGTTACAGCCCAGTGTTGATTCTTCCATATCAACGCAAGGATTATCAAGTGTATTGTGATGCTTCTCGTCGAGGACTTGGAGCAGTGCTTATGCAGGAGGGAAGAGTTGTTTCATATGCGTCACGACAGCTTAAACCCCATGAGTTGAATTATGCTACACACGATTTGGAGTTAGCAACCGTAGTGCATGCATTGAAGACATGGAGACACTTTCTCATCGGAAACCACTGTGAGGTGTACACGGATCACAAGAGTTTGAAGTATATCTTCACATAGAAGGAGTTGAATCTCAGGCAGAGGAGATGGTTGGAGATCATCAAGGATTATGATATGAGGTTGCACTACCATCCCGGAAAGGCTAACGTAGTAGCCGATGCGTTGAGCCGCAAGAGTCATGTCAATACACTCATGACCAGAGAGTTACCCAAGGAGTTAGCAGAGAATCTTCGCGAGCTATGTTTGGATATAGTTCCGAGAGGCTATGTACCAGCATTGGAGATTCAGTCTACTCTGATGGATAAGATCAGAGAAGCTTAGAAGACTGACAAAGAGATTGCTGAGATAAAGGAAAAGGATGAGCAAAGGAAAGGCCGAAGGATTTCGTGAAGATGAGCACGATACCTTATGGTTTGAGGACCGCGTATATGTGCCTAATGATCCGGGGATCAGGAAGTTGATTCTGCAAGAGGCCCATGATTCACCATATTCGATTCACCCAGGAAATACCAAGATGTATCTGGATTTGAAGGACAGTTTCTGGTGGACCAGAATGAAGAAGGATATTGCGGAGTAAGTAGCAGTTTGTGATGTATGTCAGAGAGTGAAGGCAGAGCATCAGAAGCCAGCAGGATTACTACAGCCATTGCCGATACCCGAATGGAAGTGGGATAAGCTAGGCATGGATTTTATCATGGGATTGCCCAGGACTTGTCCAGGCTATGACTCGATATGGGTTTTAGTCGATCGCTTGACGAAGGTAGCTCATTTCATCCCAGTGAAGACCACTTACACCAGTGCTAAGTTGGCAAAGATATACATGACCAAGATCGTATGTCTGCATGGAGTTCCGATGACCATTGTATCAGATAGAGGAACCCAGTTTACCTCAGAGTTCTGGAATCAGTTGCATGAAGCTTTGGGTACTAGGCTAGAGTTCAGTACATCCTTTCATCCACAGACAGATGGACAGACCGAGAGAGTCAATCAGATTCTGGAGGACATGTTGAGAGCTTGTGCACTAGACTATGGATCTAGTTGGGACGAAAATTTGCCATATGAAGAGTTCTCTTACAACAACAGCTATCAAGCCAGTTTGAAGATGGCCCCTTTTGAAGCTTTGTATGGAAGGAGGTGCAGGACACCGTTGTTGTGGGATGAAGTTGGAGACCATCTATTGTTTGGACCAGATTTGATTAAAGAGTCTGAGGAGAAGGTTAAGTTGATTCGCGATAGACTCAAAGTAGCCCAATCCAGGCAGAAGAGCTATGCGGATTCTAAATCCAAGGAGACATATTACGAAGTCGGAGTCAGAGTGTATCTTGGTGTGTCCCCACTTCGAGGAGTTAAGCAATTTGGAGTTAAAGGAAAGTTAGCACCACGTGTTGTGGGACCATACAAAGTTTTGGAACGTATGGGAGAGGTTGCTTACAAATTGGAGTTGCCCAAAGGATTGTCAGGATTTCATGATGTGTTCCACGTTTCCCAGTTGAAGAAGTGCCACATAGAGATGGTCGATATCCCTCTCAGAGATATAGTGCCACTGGAAGTGATTCAATTCGATAGCGATTTGACCTACGAGGAGAAACCAGTGAAGATTCTCGAGTTTGCTAGTCGAGTCACACGCAACAAGGTTATCAAGTTCTGCAAAGTTCAGTGGAGCCACCATACCGAGGATGAAGCCACCTGGGAACAAGAGGAAGACCTACGGAAGGATCACCCGCACCTATTTTCTAGCCAACCCGAATCTCGAAGGCGAGATTCTTCTTAAGGGGGTAGGTTTGTAACATCCCAAATTTTCAATTTGGAATGTTATAAATTAGCTCATAATTGCATATTATATTTTATTGCATTTTGGCTTGATCCTAGAAATTCTACGTAACTCAAGGACCCACGGAGAGAGTTGGGGATTTCGTTATTTTCATATTTGAGTTTTCTCAAATTTTGAAAAGAGGATCGTTTGATTTTAATTATTTTCTCTTTGAATATTTCTTTTATAAAAATGAAAGAGAGGGGATAAAATGACTTCCTCAAAATAAAGAAATATTGGAGATTTAATATTAAAATCAAATAAGAATTTTATTCGAAGTTTTATCGCTATTTTATTTGAATTAGAAAAATTGCACGTTTTCAAATTTGCAATTTTAGGCCAAGAAAATGTTCATCGTGTTATAAATATTATATTTAGACGGCAAAAATTTGTTTTGGCATTTTTCGATTTTTATTTATTTTTCTAGAATTTATTTTTGGCGAAATCTTATTTAAAAAGATACTTCGCAGACCAAACTGGGCCGAAGCCCAGCCGGCCCGGCTGTGCCACCGCCTCCCCGCGCCCGACGCCGTCACCGCGCCAGACTCCGGGAAGCCGTGGCCGCCTTGGTGCCCCCTGCCCAAGCCGAGCACCCCCCCCCCTCTCCTTTATATGCCGCCCCCGCCGCCGCCTCGACCCATCCCACCTCGCCACCGCAGCCGCAGCAGCAGCCGCACGCCGCCGCCGCCGCACTCCTCCGCCGTCGCTGCCGCACACCATCGTCATTCCCCGCATCGCCCCGCCTCGCCTCACCGGAGCCGCCGCCCAGCCGATCCGGATCCGCCGGTTTTTTCGGTTTAGGTAAAAACCGGCCGGTTTTTAATTAAACCCTAGTTTCGTTTTTTTAGATTAGATCGGTTTTATTTTTTTTAGTTTAGTTTAATAGCGCACATTCGTCCATACATTAGCTTTAACGAACGGTGTTCACCCGTTAGCCGCAGACAGCGAACGTTCGTTCGTTAGCCGGTTCCTTAGTTTTTCTTTTTTCAGGGTTTTTCCGCGATTATTTTCGATCGCGATTTCTGCCCTGATTTTCGTTTTAGTTTATCTTTTTGCTCGTTTATCGGAATCAGGCGATTCAAGCGCCTAGGTCTTCGCCTCGAAGCCCTCTTTTTGTTTAACCAACTTAAACAAGATTTTGCTACTGTAAAATTTTACTTAAGTCTAGATTAGTAAACGGATCTTGTTTCTTTCACAGTTTGAGTTTCATTGTTTCGTTTGATTTGATTCTTTTTGCAAATCGGAGTTCTTAAGTTGAACTTTCTGGTTAAATCTCTTATTTGAGTTTTATCCGTGCTTCTAGTTGAGTTCTTATTGTATGCTTGTTTGTTATTTTCATATTTGAGTTTTCTCAAATTTTGAAAAGAGGATCGTTTGATTTTAACTATTTTCTCTTCGAATATTTCTTTTATAAAATTAAAAGAGAGGGGATAAAATGACTTTCCCAAAATAAATAAATATTGGAGATTTAATATTAAAATCAAATAAGAATTTTATTCGGAGTTTTATCGCTATTTTATTTGAATTAGAAAAATTGCACGTTTTCAAAATTAAATTTTTAGGCCAAGAAAATGTTCATCTTGTTCTAAATATTTTATTTAGACGGTGAAAATTTGTTTTGGAATTTTTAGATTTTTATTTATTTTTCTAGGATTTGTTTTCAGCGGAATATTATTTAAAAAAAATACTACGCAGACCGAACTGGGCCGAAGCCCAACCGGCCCAGCTGTGCCACCGCCTCCCCGCCCGATGCCGTAACCGAGCCGGACTCCACCGGAGTCCGGGAAGCCGCCGCCGCCTCGGTGCCCCCTGCCCAAGACGAGCACCCCCCCTCCCCTTTATATGCCGCCCCCGCCGCCGCCTCGACCCACCCCACCTCGCCACCACAGCTGCAACAGCAGCAGCACGCCTCCTGTGCCGCCGCCGCCACACTCCTCCGCTGTCGCCACCGCACACCATCATTGCCGCCGCCCCGCAGCGCCCCGCCTTGCCTCGCCGGATCCGCCGCCTCATCGCCGGAGCCGCCGGTTTTTTCGGTTTAGGTAAAAACTGACCAGTTTTTATTTAAACCCTAGTTTCGTTTTTTTAGATTAGATCGGTTTTATTTTTTTCGGTTTAGTTCAATAGCGGACGTTCGTCCGTACGCTAGTTTTAAGGAACGGAGTTCACCCGTTAGCCGCAGATAGCTAATGTTCGTTCGTTAGCCGGTTCGTCAGTTTTTCTTTTTCCAGGGTTTTTCCGCGATTATTTTTGATCGCGATTCCTGCCCTAATTTTCCTTTTAGTTCATATTTTCGCTCGTTTATCAGAATTAGGCGATTCAAGCGCCTAGGTCTTTGTCTCGAAGCCCTCTTTTTGTTTAACCAACTTGGACAAGATTTTGCTACTGCAAAATTTGACTTCAGTCCAGATTAGTAAACGAATCTTGTTTCTTTCGTTTGATTTGATTCTTTTTGCAAACCGGAGTTCTTAAGTTGAACTTTCTAGTTAGATCTCTTATTTGATTTTTACCCATGCTTCTAGTTGAGTGCTTATTGTATGCTTGTTTGTTTGCGATAGAGTATCTGGAGTGCTAAGCGTGCTACTACAAGTCTCTAGGTTTCACGGATCATCAGCAAGGCAAGTAACACTTTGATCATACCTCTTTACTACCCAGTTTTATTGCATTAGATCAATCCTCAAAAAATTGCATGGTTAGGATCTGATTAACATGTGCGTTTTGGGAAGTAGATGAGGTAGTACCAATTACATGTTTATTATCAAACTTTGGGAATTACTTCTACGTTGCTTATATTGCTATGTTATGCTTGTAGACGTGGTTTGGTTCGAGTGATTCATGACAGATGTGAGTGTTGTTATTTAATGGTTAACTTAAGATGGCTACTTTAATACACATCTGGGTGGATTGCTTGAAGGAACCCTGGAGTACCCAGTGGTTGTCAGGGCACCTGGAGAATCCAGTGTTGTCCTAGGATATCCTGGAGTACCCGTGTGATCATCCTACGGTCCGCCACCCAGGCTCAAAGGGATCATAAGATTATTCATGCTAGAAACTTCCGTGTGCAGCCACAAGCTATTGTGGACTCTAGCATAGTTGAGTAAGTTGCAAGACCTCTTTCAGTGGTGGGCTAGCAGATGTAGGGCAAAGTAGGGTGTAACTGTCCACCCAGAGTAAAGAGTTATTGTTTCAGAAAGACTGTGTCTCGAATCTCTGACCATGGATGTATTCGAGTCTTGTGGGGAAAAGTGCGCAAACCTCTGCAGAGTGAACAAACTAATCATGGTTAGTCGTGTCCCCGGTTATGGACGTCTTGACTATCTTGTTTCTGGATTATCATGTTGATCTCATCACTCTTAATATAATTTGATTGGGTTTAATGATGATGCTTAATTGGGATTGAGTTGGAGGAACCTTCTCAATGTTTAACAACCACGATGATAGTTAAATAAATTTTATTCCTTTGTTGTAGGGAAAAATTGGCTTTATGCAAAACTGTAACGATAGAGCTTTCCACCAGCCATATATGCATGTAGTGATAGCTTTTTTCTATTCATTACTCAATGTGTTACATTGCCAGCATATTCCATGTGCTGACCTGTTTTGGGCTGCAATGTTCATGTTGCAGACTTTTTAGACGAGGAGTAAGGTGCCATAGGTCGTTGTCTTACACTTAGTGATGTCGTTGGAGTTGATGGACTCACTTTATCTTCCAAGCCTTCCGCTTTTATCGATTTTAGATGGCCTTAAGCCATATTTATTGTAATAAGTTCTCTTTTGAGACATTCGATGTAATATGTGTGTTATTGCTACTCTGTTATAAATCCTCAAGTATTGTGCGTGTCAGCATTACCGATCCAGGGATGACACTGATGCACAGAGATCAGACTGTTTGAGGTCTGGTCGCTACAAGCTCGTAGGCAATGGATCAATGATGGATAATTATGTCGAATGTAATTCATCATGCAACAGTTATAACATAGGGTGACACGGAACTAGCTCCAGTTCATCAATGTAATGTAGGCATGTATTCCGAATATAGTCATACGTTCTTATGGAAAAGAACTTGCATGACATATTTTGTCCTACCCTCCCATGGTAGCGGGGTCTTATTGGAGGGATATTAAGGCCTCCTCTTAATAGAGTATGGGACCAAAGCATTAGCACTTAGTGAATACATGAACTCCTCAAACTGTGGTCATAACCGGGAAGCGTCCTGACTACCTCACTCCGGGGTTTGCCGGATCATAACACGTAGTAGGTGACTATAACTTGCAAGATAGGATCAACAACTCACATATATTCATGAAAACATAATAGGTTCAGATCTGAAATCATGGCACTCGGGCCCTAGTGACAAGCATTAAGCATGGCAAAGTCATAGCAACATTAATCTTAGAACATAATGGATACTAGGGATCAAATCCTAACAAAACTAACACGATTACATGGTAAATCTCATCCAACCCATCACCGTCCAGCAAGCCTACGATGGGATTACTCATGCACGGCGGTGAGCATCATGAAATTGGTGATGGAGGATGGTTGATGATGATGATGGAGACGAATTCCCCTCTTCGGAGTCCCGAACGGACTCCAAATCAGCCCTCCCAAGGAAGATTAGGGCTTGGCGGCGGCTCCATGTCGTAAAACTTGATGAATCCTTCTCTCTGATTGTTTTCTCCCCGAATGTGAATATATAGAGTTGGAGTTGAGGTGGGTGGAGGTCCAGGGGACCCATGATGCAAGGGGCGCGCCCCAAGGGGGTGGGCACGCCCTGCACCCTCGTGGACAGGGTGTGGGTCCCCCTCTGTTGATTCTTTGGCCAATATTTTTTATTAATTCCAAAATGTGTCTCCGTGGAGTTTCAGGTCATTCCAAGAACTTTTATTTCTGCACAAAAATAACACCATGGCAGTTCTGCTGAAAACAACGTCAGTCCGGGTTACTTCCATTCAAATCATGCAAGTTAGAGTCCAAAAGAAGAGCAAAAGTGTTTGGAAAAGTAGATATGTTGGAGACATATCAACTCCCCCAAGCTTAAACCTTTGCTTGTCCTCAAGCAATTCAGTTGACAAACTGAAAGTGATAAAGAAAAACTTTTACAAACTCTGTTTGATCTTTTTGTTGCAAATATGTAAAGTCAGCATTCAAGTTTTCAGCAAAGATTATGAACTAACCATATTCACAATAACACTTAGGTCTCACATTTACTCATATCAATGGCATAATCAACTAGCAAGCAATAATAATAAATCTCGGATGACAACACTTTCTCAAAACAATCATAATACGATATAACAAGATGGTATCTCACTAGCCCTTTCTGAGACCGCAAAACATAAATGCAGAGCACCCTTGAAGATCAAGGAATGACTAGACATTGTAATTCATGGCAAAAGAGATCCAGTCATACTCAATGTAAACTAATACCAATGCATACAAATGATAGTGGTGCTCTCCAACTGGTGCCTTTTAATAAGAGGATGATGACTTGTCACATCCCTAGTTCTGACAATGCCTAGTGCATGCATTAGAGTGTTACATCATGTTTAAATTTTATTTAAACCTGAGATGGGGATTGACTAAGCCCTAGCACCAAATGAATTCAACTAGGGTCAAAATAAAACCTTTTTCATTGAACTCAAAATGTCCTCTAAAAATGTTCAACATTTCTGGTTTGAGGTGGAAGCATCTACCAAAAATGGTTTATATTTTTGCAGGACATATTTGGTCACTGAATTAAATCATATAGTATTTTCATTTGGGCATTTAAATGCTATTAAATATTCAAATGCTCAAATAATCATAAACTGAAATGTTTACTATTGGATATATTCTAAACAGTAGCCATGATTAGTTTCATGATTTTTGAAAGTGTCTGAGTATTTTTAATAAAGCCCTAAATTTACAGAATAATAGAAAACTAAGATGATTAGAAAAAGAGAGAGAGAGAAAGACCCGTACCTGGGCCACTTACCTGTAGCCGGCCCAGCTTCTGCGCGGCCCGTTACTGTGCAGCCCAGCTGCCAGTCATCTTCCTCCCCCTCGCCCCGAAGCAGCTGCGTGCTGGACGCACGCGCGCCGACGCCGGCCACCTCCTGCTTCGCCGTGGCAGCCTCCCCGACTTCCTCGCAACGCCACGGAGACGTCCCCGACACCCTCTCACTTCTCCCTCGCTCTCTGGACCTCCCTCCCCCTCGCTCCTCTGTTTCCCCTCCCGCGACCGAGCGGAGCTCGCCGTCATCGTCGCCGTACCCATGGCCACCGGCCACCCCTAGCCTCGCCGATGCACCCAGGAGCTCCGCCTCGACCCCCTCTTCCTCCCCACCGATCCACAGCCCTCCGGAAGCCCTGCATCGCCGCCATCGCCGTCGTCTTCTACCTCTGACCCGCCGGCCATCTTCGTCAAATTCGCCGGCTCCGGACCGTCCCCGACCTCGCCGAGCGTCCCCTCGTCATCGCCGTGAGTCACTGACCCTCTCCCCTAACTAAGCATGCTTCCCTCCGTGCCGTAGCGCCATTCCCCACGAGCACCGAAGCCACCATCCGCCATTGCTGCTGCACGCATAGCCTCCGAGCTCCCCTGGCCTCACTGAGCTGCTCTTAGCGCTCCCCATGACTAGCAGGTGCTGCCCAGCCTCTCCATTTGCTCACTGATGCACCGTAGCGACGCGCCCAAGCACCACCGAACACCATCGCCGCCAAAGCTCGTCGCCGGCATGAGTTCCGGCGACCCCACGACCTCCCACTCGGTCCTCTGGATGCGCGGGAGCAAGGGCCATCCCCTGGTGCCCTCAGCGCGCCAAACTGACGCCCCTAGCTCGAATCCGAGCCGCGCCGCCGTGCGGAATGGTCGCCGCCGGCGATACTCCGGCGACTGCCGACGTGGCACGCTTAATTAGCACTAATGACGCCCTAATCAACCCCCTAGGCCACTGACTGTGGGCCCCACCCCTGGTCAAACCTCAGTTAGCGCTGGGTTTGACCGGGATTAGCTCCTGTGTCACTGACGTGTGGCCCCCACACGTCAGGTTTGACCTGGGGCGCCCAGTTGACCCTGCTGACGTCACTGTGACGTGGGGCTGACGCAATAAGTATTTTCTGGATTTAATTTAATTCTGAAATTCCAGAAAATGCCTAAAACTTCTAAAAATCATAGAAAATTAACCGTAACTCCAAATTAAATAAATTATATATGAAAAATTATCAGAAAAACTCAAGGAATCCATCTGTGCTATTTTCATGCATGTTAGAACAACTTATAGCTGCTGTTTAGCACAAATCAATTAAGGGCATTTAAATAATCACATATGGAGTTTGAATTAGAATCTTGTATTCAAACCAACTTCATTTAATCTGTTGCTAGTTGCATTAGCTCAAAACACATTCATTTTGCCATGTCATGATCATGCATCATATTGTGCATTGCATTGATTGTGTTCCCTTCTGTGTTGCCGGTATTTGTCCCCTCTCGATAGACGTGATACCGATGATGTGATCATTGACACTGATGAAGACTCAACGTTATCTTCAGAAGTGCCAGGCAAGCAAAACCCCCTTGTTCATTCTGATACAATCCTACTCTCTCGCTCCTGCTCTCTTTTAATGCATTAGGACAACACCGATTCAACTGTTACTTGCTGCGGTAGCTGAACCCCTTTATCCTTTGCATGACCTGTCATTGCCACAGTAAATAGATGAAACCCACTAGCATGAGTAGGAGTTGTTTGAGCCTTGTTGTGCCTACTCATTCATGTTTGTTTGTCATGCCTGCTACTGCTTAGAGTTGAGTCAGGTCTGATTCATCGGGCATGAATCAGAGGCGTGTGAACATGTCCTACTGTGTGTGAGCTAAGTGTGTGAACACGATTTGGTAAAAGGTGATGGTGAGAGGCCATGTAGGAGTACATGGTGGGTTGTCTCATTGAAGCCGTCCTCAGGAACTGAGTTCTGTGTTTGTGATCCATGATTCAGCTACTACCATGCATTGGGCCCTGAAATATGACCCCGCTCGACTTCTTATTCACCCTTGTCCTCTGTCCAGGAGTTGCAAGTAGTTTCTGGTGTTTGTAGTATGCTGGAGGCCGTGGATAGCGCTGACCGTAGGGGTGGGCTGTGATGCGGTAGGCACGTGGCCGGGTAAACCGGGCGCCCGTTTGGTGTCACGGAACCCTGTTCACATCGTTTGGGGCTGTGAGCGAAACTCCGGCCGGATCTCCTCATGGATGGAACCCGATTAGGCGATAAACCTGGACTAGAGACTTGAGTGTTTAGGTAGGTCGTGGTCTACACCCACGTCGGCTTTCGCTTGAAGTCTGCCGAGCACATGTCGTGTGCAGACGCTAAGTGGTGGAAACATGTATGAAGAAGTACACCCCTGCAGGGTTAACATCATCTATTCGAATAGCCGTGTCCGCGGAAAAGGACTTCTGGGTTGCTTATATCAGTTCATAGACAAGTGAAAGTGGATACTCTAAAATACGCAAGATAAGCGTGAGTGCTATGGATGGCGTTCTCGTAGGGAGACGGGAGCGGATCCATAGTGGTGTATTGATATGGTGAATATGTGGACTCGTGTGCGCCACCTTAAAAGAGTTACTTGCAGTCGTAGTTTAGGATAGCCACCGAGTCAAAGCTGGCTTGCTGCAGTTAAACCCCACCACCCCTTTGTTGATAATGATGCATATGTAGATAGTTCTGATGTAAGTCTTGCTGGGTACATTTGTACTCACGTTTGCCTATTTTATGTTTTTGCAGAGAGACTTCGGTCTCGCTAGTAGTTCCGCGTGGTCTTCGACGTTTAGCTTGATACCTCAGCTACGATCTTGTGCCCTCGGCAGGATCTGATAGATAGTCAGGATTCTCAGCCTTTTTCATTTATAGATGTCTGTACTCAGACATGATAGCTTCCGCTTGTGCTTTGACTTGTATGCTCTGAGTGTTGGGTCATGAGACCCATGTTTGTAATATCTCGCTCCTTGGAGCCTATTGAATAAATACTTGAGTCGTAGAGTCATGTTGTGATGCCATGTTGTATTTGCACATATCGAGCATATTGTGTGTATGTTATTGAAATGCTTGGTATGTGTGGGATCTGACCATCTAGTTGTTTATCTTTAGTAGCCTCTCTTATCGGGAAATGTCTCCTAGTGTTTCCATTGAGCCTTGGTAGCTTGCTACTGCTCCGGAACACTTAGGCTGGCCGGCATGTGTCCTTCTTCGTTCCTGTGTCTGTCCCTTCGGGGAAATGTCACGCGATGAATACCGGAGTCCTGTTAGCCCGCTACAGCCCGGTTCACCGGAGTCCTGCTAGCCCAGTGCTACAGCCTGGATTCACTCACTGATGACCGACACGTTCGATGCTAGGTCATGGATGCCTGTCCCTGTAAGTCTGTGCCACTTTGGGTTTACGACTAGTCATGTCAGCCCGGACTCTTTATCATATGGATGCTAGCGACATCATCATATACGTGAGCCAAAAGGCGCAAACGGTCCCGGGCAAAGGTAAGCCGACACCCGTGGGAATACCGTGCGTGAGGCCGCAAAGTGATATGAGGTGTTACATGCTAGATCGATGTGGCATTGAGTCGGGGTCCTGACAGCGTTGGTATCAGAGCTTGACTGCCTGTAGGATTACCAAGCCAAACTGGTCGAAGTTGAGTCTAGAAATTCTTTAGTTATATAAGGGAATTGATTGTGGGATGGAACGTAAGGCTCTTTTTACTCCTTATACCTTATGCCTTCTGATCTGAGTCATCTTATCTTTTCTACGGGGATTAAGAACTAGGCTATCTCTTCTTTCTATCAGGATCACGTGTTACTAATCCGTAGACTTATAGATTGTTGGACTTAAGCCTCGTTTCAGTTCCTACTACTTCTGTATGTTAATTATTGATCTCGAGAACTTGATATTGTGCCTCTGAGTGGTTATGCCACCATTTTTGTGAATGTCTCAAATCTTTTCTGAGCATTTACAGCCGTTATGCTGTCCGAGTCATCCCAGGTTTCTAAGTAGTCTGATGCAATTGCAAATCCTTTCTTCCCGTTTCAATGTTCCCATGGGCCAGATTAACCACACTAATTGTTGAGTTGAGGTATTCTATTGCCTTGGCATTTATGTTGGAATTATTATTATGACCCTAGGTGTCTCAGGGGATCATCTAGTGGTCTAGCCATGATTTGTGTCCTAGTGTGATGATTCTGGCTTTTATTCTCGAAAGCATCCCGTGATGCCACTTAGTAGTAGGTATTCTACTCCTTGGGCTTTGAACCCGAGATTCACTCTACCTACTTCATGTTGATAGTAATTGCTAGCGCCTTTAGGATATTAGTAACCTTTGCGATAGTCCTTGAAGTCCGTGGTATCTTCTTCTTCCAAATACCATGAACTACTTATGGCAGAAGTTCCTCGTTGAACTGAAATATCACAACAGGATTATTCTTGATGAGTTCTCCATTATATATTGTGGCTCTGCCAGTTCTACCTTTCTGCATGGGTTATCCGGAAGAAATATGTTGAACTTCGTTCGACATGCTAAACCATGCATCCACAACTCAGAAAATGGTATGTTCCTTTGAGTTGTCCCTCTTTAGCTGTCTACTGACCTTCATCTATCAATTGATAGTCAAGAGTATGCGTGCGTTCGTTTATCGATGCCTATTACTCTTGTGGTCCGTCAAGCCATTCTATCGCGGAATGACTAGGAGAAACAAACTCCAGTACCTCTTCCATATCCAGGATTGGGTCAAAGAAGTTGTGCTCCGTAGAACAAATTGCTAATCCAGCTTTTGCTCTGTTCTACCTTGGAGTATTACCATCTTTTATATCGGGATTGTTATAGGAATTGCACACCATCCTATGAACTCTTGGTACAGTGATACTTCTCGCCATCATTACTCATTCCTCGGTTCCGTGTGGTTATAACCGGAATGTCGACAAGTGAATCGTGATGTGTGAAATGAATACTCCTAGCAACCTTGTTGCTTGGTAGTTAAAGGGATAATAGTTTCATTCTTAGCGTGTTGGTTTTTGAATCATCCTTCTAAGACTGATCGTGCTACCTAGTCCTTACTTCGGTGCACCCTTCGATTGATGAGTTAGGATTTTGTCAAGTCCTCGCTCATTTGATTATATCGTCTTGCCCTGAAAAGCAAGATTGTTCTCGAGCTTAGTAACATATCGGTGGTTCGTGATTTTTCGAATATCTTCTCGGCAGTATTACCAGGTTGTCACCTGACCGCTGTGTTGAGCTCGTGATCAAGTTGGTTTCTTGTGAACCACCCTTCTCCAAGAATCCGTGTTGGATACCCCTGAGCTAGTTGGTTAAGCTAGACAACAACTTGGGGAGTTGAAAGATAAAAGCTTGCCTAACTTAGTTCGTTCCAAAGGGATATTCTTGTGTAGTATGTGTTGACGAAAGATGATATCTTCCTCGATTGGTCCCTGTGATCAGTTGCTGGACCTATTGTCTTATCAATCCTTTGATTTGAGTGTGGGCTATCGTCAAATCAAATCAGTACCAACGATATTCGTAATGTGTCTTACTCGTGGTTGATCCCTCGAGCATACACCATTATATCTTTGGTCTGACCAATGCTATCACCGTGTTCACTTAACTATGTAATTCCTTTAAAAAGGAAACCCAGATGAATTGTTGTTGTGCCCATTGACAACATCCTTGTCTTCTCCATAATTTTGCTGAACATTAAGCTAGTGTTGGAAACTTTTGAAAGCATTTGTTCATGCTAGCACATGAAGCATATGTTCGGATGTAAGAAGTGACTTCCTCTAGTTCATGTGCATTTGATGCAAGTTGCCGCCGTGGACTCGAGAAAGTCAATGTTGCTTCCTTTGGAATCATCGCAAGTCAGTCATGCACACGTGCGAAGAATTCTGTGGTTTGAAGACTTGCAACCTTCAATCTATATGTATCCCTAGCACACCAAGCCACCGATTGATTTGTTCAAGGAGAAGGAGTTCCTTCATAAGAGCTAATCCGGACTTATGAAAGAACTTCGATATCCTCAATGATGGTTCCCCCTCCTAAACTCGGTAGTGTTTTATTGTAAGACTACCATGTGGGCATGCTTGTCTGGGACAACGTGTTCACATGTTTGTAGCAGAACCAGCTCATGTTTTGGAGCTTGCTATCGTAGTTCATCTCCCGAGAATCCTGCAACGTCATCTCGTCGATTTGTGTTGCAAACTTCCATTTTTCTTCCTAGACTCGATGAGTCTGGAATATCCTGACACCAACCAGATCTGAATCTCAGGCAGATATGATGGTTGGAATATTTCCCAAGAATTATAATATTGGTCGCGCGATAACCGGTAAAGTGGATGTCGTGGCCAACACACCCAGCCGGAAGACCTGTTATTATAATATCTTGATTGATGAAGTTGGCCACCCCCCCCCCCCATAGGGATTTTGTAGGATTTACTCCCTAGTTGCCCCTATGGATTTTTGTGTTCCCGAAGTCCGACCTTTACTTGATGTTCTAGATACCAAACCATTTCAATGAATGGGACACGCTAGCACATCAAGGAGAACATTAGAAGCGGAGTGCTAAATGTCTCTCGGTCGATCATCCAGATTTTATTCCCTTGGCCCCGCCAAGGGTGAAATCTGAGAAGGTGTTATCTTCCTTTGGCATCTGCATCCTCCATCACCATTCATTATGGTAGTATGTTGTGTTGTCAGCATCCTTGACACGGATGTTGGTAAAACCTTGATGATTATGGAATTGCTCAAGTTCTTGAGAGCACGCACAAGCGCTAGGTGTTATCATCGGCACTAGCTGGGTTTGCTCTCAGTTCCCTCGGCATTGCTATGACCTTCTCAAACAGTGAATTCACTCTCTATTGTTGGGTTCTTCCCCAGTTACCAGAATCATTCCCAGCATTTGCATTCTGTTCCCAGCTTGCACCGCCATTGTACCATTCTACCATGGGTCTCTTCCATTTCCGGTGATAAGCAAATTCATCCATTACGTTGTCTTCAACAAGGTAATCCACATCATCCAAGTCCGAGTATGCCATTCTACCGACCCCCGCCAATCGATTGCTGTGATTTGCCTTAGGCTGATATAGAGAGTCTCAATGATCTCTATATCAAAGGTAATTCTTTTTGCCACTTAAGATAATAATCTACGAATCACCCTCCTCCAGGATGTTTCGTCGTGGGATCATGGCAACTCAACTCCTCGCTATGTTGACAACCGATCACCACATTCTGAAGTCTGGAATTGTTGTCTACCTAGTGAACCTCGTCACCTGCTCCACTCCATCCCTCTAGAGGTGTGCTTCGTCTCTCAGCTCGAGAGATGTTGCTATGTCATTCCGGGAGTTAATCCTGAGTGGTTCGATCTTCGAAAGATCAGTCCTTCTAGAGTCTCCTTCTTCCCTCCATGTCATGTTGACAGGATTTCTCAGAGCAAGACTTCAAGACAATGATGGTGACTGAATCAACGTTCAACTGAAGTGCACCCTGGATCGTGAAGATTATACTAGTTGCGTTTACCTTTCACCTTACCCTACGCTTGAATCTCGAGACGAGATTCTTGTTTAGTGGGGGTGAGTTGTCACATCCCTAGTTCTGACAATGCCTAGTGCATGCATTAGAGTGTTACATCATGTTTAAATTTTATTTAAACCTGAGATGGGGATTGACTAAGCCCTAGAACCAAATGAATTCAACTAGGGTCAAAATAAAACCTTTTTCATTGAACTCAAAATGTCCTCTAAAAATGTTCAACATTTCTGGTTTGAGGTGGAAGCATCTACCAAAAATGGTTTATATTTTTGCAGGACATATTTGGTCACTGAATTAAATCATATAGTATTTTCATTTGGGCATTTAAATGCTATTAAATATTCAAATGCTCAAATAATCATAAACTGAAATGTTTACTGTTGGATATATTCTAAACAGTAGCCATGATTAGTTTCATGATTTTTGAAAGTGTCTGAGTATTTTTAATAAAGCCCTAAATTTACAGAATAATAGAAAACTGAGATGATTAGAAAAAGAGAGAGAGAGAAAGACCCGTACCTGGGCCACTTACCTGTAGCCGGCCCAGCTTCTGCGCGGCCCGTTACTGTGCAGCCCAGCTGCCAGTCATCTTCCTCCCCCTCGCCCCGAAGCAGCTGCGTGCTGGACGCACGCGCGCCGACGCCGGCCACCTCCTGCTTCGCCGTGGCAGCCTCCCCGACTTCCTCGCGACGCCACGGAGACGTCCCCGACCCCCTCTCACTTCTCCCTCACTCTCTGGACCTCCCTCCCCCTCGCTCCTCTGTTTCCCCTCCCGCGACCGAGCGGAGCTCGCCGTCAACGTCGCCGTACCCATGGCCACCGGCCACCCCTAGCCTCGCCGATGCACCCAGGAGCTCCGCCTCGACCCCCTCTTCCTCCCCACCGATCCACAGCCCTCCGGAAGCCCTGCATCGCCGCCATCGCCGTCGTCTTCTACCTCTGACCCGCCGGCCATCTTCGTCAAATTCGCCGGCTCCGGACCGTCCCCGACCTCGCCGAGCGTCCCCTCGTCATCGCCGTGAGTCACTGACCCTCTCCCCTAACTCAGCATGCTTCCCTCCGTGCCGTAGCGCCATTCCCCACGAGCACCGAAGCCACCGTCCGCCATTGCTGCTGCACGCATAGCCTCCGAGCTCCCCTGGCCTCACTGAGCTGCTCTTAGCGCTCCCCATGACTAGCAGGTGCTGCCCAGCCTCTCCATTTGCTCACTGATGCACCGTAGCGACGCGCCCGAGCACCACCGAACACCATCGCCGCCAAAGCTCGTCGCCGGCATGAGTTCCGGCGACCCCACGACCTCCCACTCGGTCCTCTGGATGCGCGGGAGCAAGGGCCATCCCCTGGTGCCCTCAGCGCGCCAAACTGACACCCCTAGCTCGAATCCGAGCCGCGCCGCCGTGCGGAATGGTCGCCGCCGGCGATACTCCGGCGACTGCCGACGTGGCATGCTTAATTAGCACTAATGACGCCCTAATCAACCCCCTAGGCCACTGACTGTGGGCCCCACCCCTGGTCAAACCTCAGTTAGCGCTGGGTTTGACCGGGATTAGCTCCTGTGTCACTGACGTGTGGCCTCCACACGTCAGGTTTGACCTGGGGCGCCCAGTTGACCCTGCTGACGTCACTGTGACGTGGGGCTGATGCAATAAGTATTTTCTGGATTTAATTTAATTCTGAAATTCCAGAAAATGCCTAAAACTTCTAAAAATCATAGAAAATTAACCGTAACTCCAAATTAAATAAATTATATATGAAAAATTATCAGAAAAATTCAAGGAATCCATCTGTACTATTTTCATGCATGTTAGAACAACTTATAGCTGCTGTTTAGCACAAATCAATTAAGGGCATTTAAATAATCACATATGGAGTTTGAATTTGAATCTTGTATTCAAACCAACTTCATTTAATCTGTTGCTAGTTGCATTAGCTCAAAACACATTCATTTTGCCATGTCATGATCATGCATCATATTGTGCATTGCATTGATTGTGTTCCCTTCTGTGTTGCCGGTATTTGTCCCCTCTCGATAGACGTGATACCGATGATGTGATCATTGACACTGATGAAGACTCAACGTTATCTTCAGAAGTGCCAGGCAAGCAAAACCCCCTTGTTCATTCCGATACAATCCTACTCTCTCGCTCCTGCTCTCTTTTAATGCATTAGGACAACACCGATTCAACTGTTACTTGTTGCGGTAGCTGAACCCCTTTATCCTTTGCATGACCTGTCATTGCCACAGTAAATAGATGAAACCCACTAGCATGAGTAGGAGTTGTTTGAGCCCTGTTGTGCCTACTCATTCATGTTTGTTTGTCATGCCTGCTACTGCTTAGAGTTGAGTCAGGTCTGATTCATCGGGGATGAATCAGAGGCGTGTGAACATGTCCTACTGTGTGTGAGCTAAGTGTGTGAACACGATTTGGTAAAAGGTGACGGTGAGAGGCCATGTAGGAGTACATGGTGGGTTGTCTCATTGAAGCCGTCCTCGGGAACTGAGTTCTGTGTTTGTGATCCATGATTCAGCTACTACCATGCATTGGGCCCTGAAATATGACCCCGCTCGACTTCTTATTCACCCTTGTCCTCTGTCCAGGAGTTGCAAGTAGTTTCTGGTGTTTGTAGTATGCTGGAGGCCGTGGACAGCGCTGACCGTAGGGGTGGGCTGTGATGCGGTAGGCACGTGGCCGGGTAAACCGGGCGCCCGTTTGGTGTCACGGAACCCTGTTCACATCGTTTGGGGCTGTGAGCGAAACTCCGGCCGGATCTCCTCATGGATGGAACCCGAATAGGCGATAAACCTGGACTAGAGACTTGAGTGTTTAGGTAGGTCGTGGTCTACACCCACGTCGGCTTTCGCTTGAAGTCTGCCGAGCACATGTCGTGTGCAGACGCTAAGTGGTGGAAACATGTATGAAGAAGTAAACCCCTGCAGGGTTAACATCATCTATTCGAATAGCCGTGTCCACGGAAAAGGACTTCTGGGTTGCTTATATCAGTTCATAGACAAGTGAAAGTGGATACTCTAAAATACGCAAGATAAGCGTGAGTGCTATGGATGGCGTTCTCGTAGGGAGACGGGAGCGGATCCATAGTGGTCTATTGATATGGTGAATATGTGGACTCGTGTGCGCCACCTCAAAAGAGTTACTTGCAGTCGTAGTTTAGGATAGCCACCGAGTCAAAGCTGGCTTGCTGCAGTTAAACCCCACCACCCCTTTGTTGATAATGATGCATATGTAGATAGTTCTGATGTAAGTCTTGCTGGGTACATTTGTACTCACGTTTGCCTATTTTATGTTTTTGCAGAGAGACTTCGGTCTCGCTAGTAGTTCCGCGTGGTCTTCGACGTTTAGCTTGATACCTCAGCTACGATCTTGTGCCCTCGGCAGGATCTGATAGATAGTCAGGCTTCTCAGCCTTTTTCATTTATAGATGTCTGTACTCAGACATGATAGCTTCCGCTTGTGCTTTGACTTGTATGCTCTGAGTGTTGGGTCATGAGACCCATGTTTGTAATATCTCGCTCCTCGGAGCCTATTGAATAAATACTTGAGTCGTAGAGTCATGTTGTGATGCCATGTTGTATTTGCACATATCGAGCATATTGTGTGTATGTTATTGAAATGCTTGGTATGTGTGGGATCTGACCATCTAGTTGTTTATCTTTAGTAGCCTCTCTTATCGGGAAATGTCTCCTAGTGTTTCCATTGAGCATTGGTAGCTTGCTACTGCTCCGGAACACTTAGGCTGGCCGGCATGTGTCCTTCTTCATTCCTGTGTCTGTCCCTTCGGGGAAATGTCACGCGATGAATACCGGAGTCCTGTTAGCCCGCTACAGCCCAGTTCACCAGAGTCCTGCTAGCCCAGTGCTACAGCCTGGATTCACTCGCTGATGACCGACACGTTCGATGCTGGGTCATGGATGCCTGTCCCTGTAAGTCTGTGCCACTTTGGGTTTACGACTAGTCATGTCAGCCCAGACTCTTTATCATATGGATGCTAGTGACATCATCATATACGTGAGCCAAAAGGCGCAAACGGTCCTGGGCAAAGGTAAGGCGACACCCGTGGGAATACCGTGCGTGAGGCCGCAAAGTGATATGAGGTGTTACATGCTAGATCGATGTGGCATTGAGTCGGGGTCCTGACATGACTCAACATAAAAGTAAATAGATAGGCCCTTCGCAGAGGGAAGCAGGGATTTGCAGAGGTGCCAGAGCTCAAGTTTTGAAACAGACATAGATAATATTTTGAGTGGCATACTTTCATTGTCAACATAACAACCAAGAGATTTCGATATCTTCCATGCTACATACATTATAGGCGGTTCCCAAATAGAATGGTAAAGTTTATACTCCCCCACCACCAACGAGTACATTCCATGGCTAGTCCGAAACAATGGGTACCGTCCAACTAACAACAATCCTGGGGGAGTTTTGCTTCCAATTATTTTGATTTGATTTGAGCATGGGACTGGGCATCGTGGTTACCGACCATTTTCTCGTGAATGATGAGCGGAGTCCACTCATCGTGAGAATAACCCACCTAGCATGGAAGATATAGACAACCCTAGTTGATACATGAACTATTCGAGCATACAAAACAGAATTTCATTTGAAGGTTTAGAATTTGGCACATACAAATTTACTTGGAACGGTAGGTAAATACCGCATATAGGAAGGTATGGTGGACTCATATGGAATAACTTTGGGGTTTATGGAAGTGGATGCACAAGCATTATTCCCTCTTAGTACAAGTGAAGGCTAGAAAAAGACTGGGGAGCGACCAACTCGAGAGCGACAACAGTCATAAACATGCATTAAGATTAAACAATGAGTGCAAGCATGAGTAGGATATAAATCACCATGACCATAAATATCATGAAGGCTATGTTGATTTTGTTTCAACTACATGCGTGAACATGTGCCAAGTCAAGCCACTCGAATCATTCAAAGGAGGATACCACCCTATCATACCACAGCACAACCATTTCAATAGCATGTTGGCACGCAAGGTAAACCATTATAAACTCCTAGCTAATTAAGCATGGCATGAATAACTATAATCTCTAGTTGTCAGTACAAACATGTTTCATTCATAATGGGCTGAATCAGGAATGATGAACTAATCATATTTACAAAAACAAGATAGGTCGAGTTCATACCAGCTTCTCTCATCTCAATCATTTCATCATATAACGTCATTATTGCCTTTCACTTGCACGACCGAACGGTGTGGATAATAATAATAGTGCACGTGCATTGGACTAAGCTGGAATCTGCAGACATTTAATTCAAAGGAGAAGACAAGGTAATATGGGCTCTTGGTTAGATCAACAATAATGCATATGAGAACCACTCAACATTTTCATCGTGGTCTTCTCCTCTCGACCCCCAAAGAATAGAAAAGAATAGAAAAGAATTTCAAAGAAAAATAAAACTATTTACACGGGAAAGCTCCCAACAAGAAAAAGAAGAACGGGAAATCTTTTTGGATTTTCTTTTAACATTACTACTACAAGAATGGGAAGTAAACTAGCTAAAAGCTACAACTAATTTTTTTGGTTTTTTTCTTAAAGGTTTTCAAACACACAAGAAGAAAGCAAGAAAAGAAAATAAACTAGCATGGATAATACAATGAAAAAGTACGAACACCGACAACTAGAATGAGTGTGTGAACATGAATGTAATGTCGGTGAGAAATACGTACTCCCCCAAGCTTAGGCTTTTGGCCTAAGTTGGTCTATGCCCATGGATCGAAGCGATCCTCTCCAGTGTACTGAGGAGGGTCCTCGGGGTGCCACTAGTTAGCGAGCTCCTCCGGATCCCACTGATAAACAGACTCTCGATATGGATAAAGTGGTGGCTCTGGCTCAGGCTCTGTGACTCGTGTCAGCTCCTAGTATGCATAAATGTCCTCGGGCAAGATGAGGTACGTGCCTGAATGTATAATAAAAAAAGAGGGTGCGGGCAAGATAATAGTCTTACACTTAGTTTTAGCAAATATCAAGTTATACTTAAGTATCTTCTTCTTATTTTTAACAATAGTCATGTGCTACCATACTCTTATAGTCTAGCAAAATAGTGGACATCAACTTTTCCTCTTTCTCATAATGCCTAATAGGTATCTCAAAGTGTTTAGCAAGGCGTGAAGCAAAGATACCTCTGAAGATGGGGCCCTTTGTACAGTTCAGACTTAACCATTTAGCAACAATAGCGCCTAAACTGAAAGTTGTCTCACGAAATAAAGCATGGCGCAAAATAGCAAGGTTAGGAGCACTGAGGCCCCCACTGTTCCCATGACCAATGAAACATCTACTAGAAAATATTGCAAAGTAACGTAGGACAGGAAAATGTACACTAATAATCCTAGCATCTGAAACCTTTGTCGTTTCCCCTACAGCAATTTGATCAATAAATTCATCCACGTCACTAGCATGTGGTTCCTCGACGCTGCCCTCAAAGGGCAACTTGCAAACCACACAAATACCATATAGTGACATCTGCTTAAACTCATCATATAAATAAAACTCCACTGAAGGTGGTGATCTTCTAGCATGGAAATAAATGTTTTGCACGAAAATATTAGTGAGTAGGAGATACTGTTCACACTGGTCATGGAGGAAGTCGGTGAGGCCTGCATTCTCAACCAAATAATAAAAATCGTCGTAAATTCCATCGGCTCTCAAGAATGCATCACAAGGCCATTCACACGGCTGAACCTCCATGGTGCAAGGAATATTGTATTTGGGCTTTTTATTCTCTTGATTCTGCTTATCCTTCGAGCTTCAGCTCTAGCCTCTCAACAATGTCTTCATCATTTTCTTCCTTTAAAAAATTTCTGAAATTTTTAGTGACTCAAAATAAAAGTGAACCAAACTCAACCAGATTGATAGCAACTACTCCCACAAGTGCCTAGAGGCTATATCATGCATTAAAACTACTTTGGACCATATAAATTTGACATGCAAGCTCAAGAACAGGGTCACCTCAGCATCAAAAATTTGCAATAAATAAAGCACTAGAACAAAAACTAATTGGACCATTGGAGGAGTCACATACCGAAGAACAATCCCCCAAAGCAGTTTTGTGAATGGGGATTTGAGCAAGGAGATCCAAAATGGTAGCAAAACGAGCTAGAACATGGGTTTGAGCTACGGGATGATTTTTTCTGGAGGAAGATGAAGTGTGTCGGTGCTGGAATAAATGGAGGGGGGCACGTGGGGCCCACGAGGTAGGGGGCGCGCCCAGGGGGTAGGGCGCGCCCTCCACCCTCGTGACCAAATGGTGGCCCCCCCTGATGTGTTCTAAGTGCCAGAAATTCTCAAATATTCTACAAAAAAATCATACTCAATTTTCAAGGCATTTGGAGAACTTTTATTTTCGGGTTATTTTCTATTGCACATATAATTCAGAAAACAGACGGAAAATACTAATTTTGCTTTATTTAAACTAAATAACAGAAGGTAAAAGGAGGGTACAGAAGGTTGTGTCTTCTAACTTCATCCATCTCATGCTTATCAAAAGGAATCCACTAACAAGGTTGATCAAGTCGTGTTAACAAACTTCTTCCGAATAACATGAAACCGAAGATTTTTTGAATAACACTAGGTTACCTCAACGGGGATATGCATGTCCCCAAAAATAAGAATATCATTTTTTTTGACAGTAGCAAGAGGAACCTCCAATAGTAATAGTTGAGATTTTTCCAATAGAATTGATACTATGAACTTGAGGTTGTTTCTTTGGAAAGTGTACCGTATGCTCATTACCATTAACATGAAAAGTGACATTGCCTTTGTTGCAATCAATAACAGCCCCTGCAGTATTCAAAAAGGGTCTACCAATGATGATCGACATACCGTCATCCTCGGGAATATCAATAATAACAAAGTCCATTAAAATAGTAACGTTTGCAACCACAATAGGCACATCCTCACAAATACCGACGGGTATAGCAGTTGATTTATCGGCCATTTGCAAAGAGATTTCAGTAGGTGTCAACTTATTCAAATCAAGTCTATGATACAAAGAGAGAGGCATAACACTAACACCGGGTCCAAGATCACATAAAGAAGTTTTAACATAGTTTCTGTTAATGGAGCATGGTATAGTTGGTACTCCTGGATCTCCTAGTTTCTTTGGTATTCCACCTTTAAAATTGTAATTGGCAAGCATGCTGGAGATTTCATCTTCTGGTATCTTTCTTTTATTTGTAACAGTATCTTTCATATACTTAGCATAAGGATTCATTTTAAGCATATCAGTCAAACACATACGCAAAAAGATAGGTCTAAGCATTTCAGCAAAGCGCTCAACATCCTCATCATCCTTGTTCTTGGATGGCTTAGGAGGAAAAGGCATGGGTTTCTGAACCCATGGTTCTCTTTCTTTACCGTTCTTCCTAGCAACGAAGTCTCTCTTATCATAATGTTGATTCTTTGATTGTGGGTTATCAAGATCAACAATAGGTTCAATCTCTACATCATTGTTATTACTAGGTTGAGCATCAACATGAACATCATCATTAACATTATCACTAGGTTCATGTTCATTACCAGATTGTGTTTCAGCATCAGAAATAGAAATATCATTGGGATTCTCAGGTGTGTCTACAACAGGTTCACTAGAAGCATGCAAAGTCCTATCGTTTTTCTTTTTCTTTTTCTTAGAAGGACTAGGTGCATCAATATTAGTTCTCTCAGAATCTTGCTCAACTCTCTTAGGATGGCCCTTAGGATACAAAGGTTCCTGGGTCATTTTGCCACCTCTAGTCATAACTCTAACATCATTATAATTATTTTTATTATTTAATTCATGGAGCAAATATTCTTGTGCCTTAAGTACTTGTTATACTTGAGTGGTAACCATGGATGCATGTTTACTAATAAGCTTAAGATCACCTTTAACTCTAGACATATAATCGCTCAAGTGTTCAACCATATAAGCATTATGTTTCAATTGTCTACCAACATAAGCAAACTCATTCAAGCATTGGCTAGCAAACTTAGTAGATGGGATTTCACACTTATCAAATCTATAGAGAGAATTTACCCTTACTACCTGTGTCGGGTTATCAAGACCATGTATTTCTGTAGTAGGTGGTAAATTCTTAACATCTTCAGCTTTAATACCTTTTTCTTTCATAGATTTCTTTGCCTCTTGCATATCTTCAGGACTAAGAAATAGAATACCCCTTTTCTTTGGAGTTGTCTTAGGAGTTGGTTCAGGAAGTGTCCAATCATTATCATTACTCAATATATTATTCAATAGCAATTCAGCTTGTTCCACAGTTCTTTCCCTGAAAACACAACCAGCACGACTATCCAGGTGGTCTCTGGAAGCATCAGTTAGTCCATTATAAAAGATATCAACTATTTCATTTTTCTTGAGAGGATGATCAGGCAAAGCATTAAGTAATCGGAGAAGCCTCCCCCAAGCTTGTGGGAGACTCTCTTCTTCAATTTGCACAAAATTAAATATTTCCCTTAAGGCAGCTTGTTTCCTATGAGCGGGGAAATATTTTGCAAAGAAGTAATAAATCATATCATGGGGACTACGCACACAACCAGGAGCAAGAGAATTAAACCATATCTTAGCATCACCCTTTAACGAGAAAGGAAACAATTTAAGGATATAATAATAGTGAATTTTCTTCCTCATGAGTAAATAGGGTGGCTATATCATTAAATTTAGTAAGATGTGCCACAACAGTTTTAGATTCATAATCCTTATCAGTAACACAAATATGTGAAGTAGCAAAAGCAGGGTCATATTTCATTCTAGCATTCAGAGACTTTTCTTTCAGCTTAGCTAACAGTTTCTTAAGATCATATCTATCATTGCAAGCAAGAAAGTCTCTAGCAGTTTCCTCATCCATAACATAACCCTCAGGTACAACAGGCAATTCATATCTAGGGGGAGAATCTTCATCATCACTTTCATTAATATCATGAGTTTCAGTAATTTCATTCTCTCTAACACTAGCAAGTTGTTCATCAAGAAATTCACCTAGTAGCACAGTATTATCAAGCATAGAAGTAGTATCATCATAAGCATCATGCATAGCAGAAGTGGCATCATCAATAACGTGCGACATATCAGGATCAATAGAAGGTGCATGTGTCACAAGTTTACTCATAACAGAAGGTGAATCAAGTGCAGAGCTATATGGTAGTTCCTTACCTCCCCTCATAGTTGAGGGAAAAATCTTGGTTCTTTCATCTTTCAAGTTCCTCATAGTGATCAACAGATATAAATCCAAAGTGACTCAAAGAATAGAGCTATGCTCCTCAGCAACGGCGCCAGAAAAAGGTCTTGATAACCCACAAGTATAGGGGGTCGCAACAATTTTCGAGGGTAGAGTATTCAACCCAAATTTATTGATTTGACACAAGGGGAGCCAAAGAATATTCTCAAGTATTAGCAGTTGAGTTGTCAATTCAACCACACTTGAAAGACTTTAATATCTGCAGCAAAGTATTTAGGAGCAAAGTAGTATGGAGGTAACAGTAATGGTGGCAAAAGTAACCGTAGCAGTTTTGTAGTAATCGTAATAGTGGCAACGGAGAAGTAACTAAGCAAATATCAATATATGAAAACCTCGTAGGCAATGGATCAATGATGGATAATTATGTCGGACATAATTCATCATGCAACAGTTATAACATAGGTTGACACAGAACTAGCTCCAGTTCATCAATATAATGTAGGCATGATTTCCGAATATAGTCATGCATGCTTATGGAAAAGAACTTGCATGACATCTTTTGTCCTACCCTCCCGTTGTTGGGGAACGTAGTAATTTCAAAAAAAATCCTACAATCACGGAAGATCTATCTAGGAGATGCATAGCAACGAGAGGGGAGAGTGTGTCCATGTACCCTCGTAGACCGAAAACGGAAGCGTTAAGTAACGCGGTTGGTGTAGTCAAACTTCTTCGCGATCCAACCTATCCAAGTACCGAACGTACGGCACCTCCGCGTTGAGCACACATTCAGCTCGATGACGTCCCTTGTGCTCTTGATACAATTGAGGATGAGGGTGAGTTCCGTCAGCACGACGGCATGGCGACGGTGATGATGATGTTACCGGCGCAGGGCTTCGCCTAAGCACTACGATGGTATGACCAAGGTATGTAACTGTGGAGGGGAGCACCACACATGGTTAAGAGAAACTTGTGTGTTCTAGGGTGGCCCCCTGCCCCCATATATAAAGGAGGGAGGGGCAGTCTGGTCGGCCCTAGGGACGCACCCAAGGAGAGGGATTCCTCTACAAGGAAGAGAGGGGGAGGAAAGAGAGGGAGAGGGAGTAGGAAAGCCCCCCCCTTCCCTTGTCCAATTCGGACTGCTAAGGGGGGTGAAGGAAATATGCCCTAGAGGCAATAATAAATTTATTATTTATTTCCTTATATCATGATAAATGTTTATTATTCATGCTAGAATTGTATTAACCGGAAACATGATACATGTGTGAATACATAGATAAACATATAGTCACTAGTATGCCTCTACTTGACTAGCTCATTAATCAAAGATGGTTATGTTTCCTAACCATAGACATGTGTTGTCATTTGATTAATGGGATCACATCATTAGGAGAATGATGTGATTGACATGACCCATTCCGTTAGCTTAGCACTTGATCGTCTAGTATGTTGTTGTTGCTTTCTTCATGACTTATACATGTTCCTGTAACTATGAGATTATGCAACTCCCGTTTACCAGAGGAACACTTTGGGTGCTACCAAACGTCACAACGTAACTGGGTGATTATAAAGGAGTACTACAGGTGTCTCCAAAGGTACATGTTGGGTTGGCGTATTTCGAGATTAGGTTTTGTCACTCCGATTGTCGGAGAGGTATCTCTGGGCCCTCTCGGTAATGCACATCACTATAAGCCTTGCAAGCAATGTAGCTAATGAGTTAGTTACGGAATGATGCATTACATAACGAGTAAAGAGACTTGCCGGTAACGATATTGAACTAGGTATTAGAGACCGACGATCGAATCTCGGGCAAGTAACATGCCGATGACAAAGGGAACAGCGTATGTTGTTATGCGGTTTGACCGATAAAGATCTTCGTAGAATATGTAGAAGCCAATATGAGCATCCAGGTTCCGCTATTGGTTATTGACCGAGAATAGTTCTAGGTCATGTCTACATAGTTCTCGAACCCGTAGGGTCCGCACACTTAAGGTTTCGATGACAGTTATATTATGTGTTTATGAGTTTTGATGTACCGACGGAGTTTGGAGTCCCGGATGAGATCGGGGACATGATGAGGAGTCTCGAAATGGTCGAGACGTAAAGATCGATATATTGGACGACTATATTCGGAGTTCGGAAAGGTTCCTAGTGATTCGGGTATTTTTCGGAGTACCGAAGAGTTACGGGAATTCGCCGGGGAGTATATGGGCCTTATTGGGCCATACGGGAATAGAGGGGAGAGGCCAAAAGGAAGGAGGCCTACGCCCCCCCCCCCTCTGGTCCGAATTGGACAAGGGGCGCAGCCCCCCTTTCCTTCTTCCTCTCACCCTCTTTCCCCTTCTCCTACTCCAACAAGGGAGGTGGAATCCTACTGGGACTAGGGAGTCCTAGTAGGACTCCACACTTGGTGCGCCCCCTCCTAGGGCCGGCCTCCTCCCCCCTTGCTCCTTTATATACGGGGGCAGGGGCACCCCATGAGACACAAGTTGATCTACGGATCGTTCCTTAGCCGTGTGCGGTGCCCCCCTCCACCATATTCCACCTCGGTCATATCGTCGCGGTGTTTAGGCGAAGCCCTGCGCCGGTAGAGCATCATCATCGTCACCATGCCGTCGTGCTGACGGAACTCATCCCCGACACTTTGCTGGATCGGAGTCCGGGGATCGTCATCGAGCTGAACGTGTGCTGAACTCGGAGGCCCCGTACGTTCGGTACTTGGATCGGTCGGATCATGAAGACGTACGACTACATCAACCGCGTTGTCATAACGCTTCCGCTTATGGTCTACGAGGGTACGTGGACAACACTCTCCCCTCTCGTTGCTATGCCATCACCATGATCTTGCGTGTGCGTAGGAATTTTTTTGAAATTACTACGTTCCCCAACAGTGGCATCCGAGCCTGGTTTTATGCGTAGATGTCATATGCACGAGTAGAACACAAGTGAGTTGTGGGCGATACAAGTCATACTGCTTACCAGCATGTCATACTTTGGCTCAGCGGTATTGTAAGATGAAGCGGCCGGGACCGACATTACGCGTACGCTTACGCGAGACTGGTTTCACCCTTATGAGCACTCGTGCTTAAAGGTGACTGGCGGGTGTCTGTCTCTCTCACTTTAGCTGAATCGAGTGTGGCTACGCCCGGTCCTTGCGAAGGTTAAAACAGCATTAACTTGACGAACTATCATTGTGGTTTTGATGCGTAGGTAAGAACGGTTCTTGCTAAAGCCCGTAGCAGCCACGTAAAATTTGCACCAACAAAGTAGAGGACGTCTAACTTGTTTTTGCAGGGCATGTTTTCATGTGATATGGTCAAGACGTGATGCTATATTTTATTGTATGAGATGATCATGTTTTGTAGCCAAAGTTATCGGCAACTGGCATGAGCCATATGGTTGTCGCTTTATTGTATGAAATGCAAACGCCCTGTAATTGCTTTACTTTATCACTAAACTATAGCAATAGTCATAGAAGCAATAGATGGCATAACGACAATGATGCTATGATGGAGATCAAGGTGTCGCGCCGGCGACGATGGTGATCACGACGGTGCTTCGAAGATGGAGATCACAGGCACAAGATGATGATGGCCATATCATATCACTTATATTGATTGCATGTGATGTTTATCCTTTATGCATCTTATCTTGCTTTAATTGACGGTAGCATTTTAAGATGATCTCTCACTAAATTATCAAGAAGTGTTCTCCCTGAGTATGCACCGTTGCGAAAGTTCTTCGTGCTGAGACACCACGTGATGATCGGGTGTGATAGGCTCTACATTCAAATACAACGGGTGCAAAACAGTTGCACACGCGGAATACTCAGGTTAAACTTGACGAGCCTAGCATATAACGGATATGGCCTCAGAACACGAAGACCGAAAGGTCGAGCGTGAATCATATAGTAGATATGATCAACATATTGATGTTCACCGTTGAAACTACTCCATATCACGTGACGATCGGACATGGTGTAGTTGATATGGATCACGTAATCACTTAGAAGATTAGAGGGATGTCTATCTAAGTGGGAGTTCTTAAGTAATATGATTAATTGAACTTAAATTTATCATGAACTTAGTCCTGGTAGTATTTTGCAAATTATGTTGTAGATCAATAACTTGCGTTGTTGCTTTCGTATGTTTATTTTGATATGTTCCTAGAGAAAATTGTGTTGAAAGATGTTAGTAGCAATGATGCGGATTGGATCCGTGATCTGAGGTTTATCCTCATTGCTGCACAGAAGAATTATGTCCTTAATGCACCGCTAGGTGACAGACCTATTGCAAGAGCAGATGCAGAGGTTATGAACGTTTGGCTAGCTCAATATGATGATTACTTGATAGTTTAGTGCACCATGCTTAATGGCTTAGAATCGGGACTTCAAAGATGTTTTGAACGTCATGGACCATATGAGATGTTCCAGGAATTGAAGTTAATATTTCAAGCAAATACCCGAGTTGAGAGATATGAAGTCTCCAACAAGTTCTGTTGCTAAAAGATGGAGGAGAATCGCTCAACTAGTGAGCATGTGCTCAGATTGTCTGAGTACTTCAATCGCTTGAATCAAGTGGGAGTTAATCTTCCAAATAAGATAGTGACTGACAGAATTCTCTAGTCACCATCACCAAGTTAGTAGAACTTTGTGATGAACTATAGTATGCAAGGGATGACGAAAACGATTCCGAGCTCTTCGTGATGTTGAAATCAACGAAGGTAGAAATCAAGAAAGAGCATCAAATGTTGATGATTGACAAGACCACTAGTTTCAAGAAAAGGGCAAAGGGAAAGAAAGGGAAACTTCAAGTAGAATGGCAAACAAGTTGTCACTCCCGTGAAGAAGACCAAAGCTAGACCAAAGCCTGAAACTGAGTGCTTACACTACAAAGGAAATGGTCACTGGAAGCGGAAATGCCCTAAATATTTGGTGGATAAGAAGGATGGCAAAGTGAACAAGGGTATATTTGATATACAGGTGTTTGATGTGTGCCTTACTAGTGTTTATAGTAACCCCTGAGTATTTAATACTTGTTCGGTTGCTAAAGATTAGTAACTCAAAACAGGAGTTACATAATAAATAGAGAATAGTTGAGGGGAAGTGGCGATGAGTGTTGGAAATAGTTCCAAGATTGATATGATCATCATCACACACTCCCTATATTTTCGAGATTAGTGTTAAACCTAAATAAATGTTATTTAGCATTTGCGTTGAGCATGAATATGATTTGATCATGTTTATTGCGATACAGTTATTCATTTGAAGTTAAAGAATAATTGTTATTCTGTTTACATGAATAAGACCTTCCATGGTTATACACCCAATGAAAATAGTTTGTTGGATCTCGATCGTAGTGATACACATATTCATAATATTGATGCCAAAAGATGCAAAGTTAATAATGATAGTGCAACTTATTTGTGACACTGCCGTTTGGGTCATATCGGTGTAAAGCGCATGAAGAAACTCCATAAAGATGGATTTTTGGAATCACTTGGTTATGAATCATTTGATGCTTGCGAACCGTGCCTTTTGGGCAAGATGACTAAGACTCCGTTCTCTAGAACAATGGAACGAGCTACTGACTTATATTGGAAATAATACATATCGATGTATGCGATCCGATGAGTGTTAAGGCTCGTGGCAAGTATCATTATTTTCTAACCTTCACAAATGATTTGAGCAGATATGGGTATATCTACTTGATGAAACATAAGTCTGAAATAGTTGAAAAGTTAAAAGAATTTCAGAGTGAAGTGGAAAAATCATCGTAACAAAAAAAATAAAAGTTTCTACGATCTGATCATGGAGATGAATATTTGAGTTATGAGTTTGGTATTCATTTGAAACAATGTGAAATAGTTTCGCAACTCACGCCATCTGGAACACCACAATGTAATGGTGTGTCCGAACGTCGTAATCGTACTTTACTAGATATGGTGCGATTGTTGGAAATATGCCCTAGAGGCAATAATAAAAGTATTATTATATTTCAATGTTCATGATAAATGTCTTTTATTCATGCTATAATTGTATTATCCGGAAATCGTGATACACGTGTGAATACTTAGACCACAATATGTCCCTGGTGAGCCTCTAGTTGACCAGCTCGTTGTGATCAACAGATAGTCATGGTTTCGTGACTATGGACATTGGATGCCGTTGATAACGGGATCACATCATTAGGAGAATGATGTGATGGACAAGACCCAATCCTAAGCATAGCATAAAAGATCGTGTAGTTCGTTTTGCTAGAGCTTTGCCAGTGTCAAGTATCTCTTCCTTCGACCATGAGATCGTGTAACTCCCGGATACCGTAAGAGTGCCTTGGGTGTATCAAACGTCACAACGTAACTGGGTGACTATAAAGGTGCATTACAGGTATCTCCGAAAGTAGCTGTTGGGTTGACACGGATCGAGACTGGGATTTGTCACTCCGTATGACGGAGAGGTATCTCTGGGCCCACTCGGTAATGCATCATCATAATGAGCTCAATGTGACCAAGGTGTTGGACACGGGATCATGCATTACGGTACGAGTAAAGTGACTTGCCGGTAACGAGACTGAACAAGGTATTGGGATACCGACGATCGAGTCTCGGGCAAGTAACGTACCGATTGACAAAGGGAATTGCATACAGGGTTTGATCGAATCCTCGACATCGTGGTTCATCCGATGACAACATCGAGGAGCATGTGGGAGCCATCATGGGTATCCAGATCCCGCTGTTGGTTATTGACTGAGAGCGTCTCGGTCATGTCTGCATGTCTCCCGAACCCGTAGGGTCTACACACTTAAGGTTCGGTGACGCTAGGGTTATTAGGAAGACTAGTATGTGACTACCGAATGTTGTTCGGAGTCCCGGATGGGATCCTGGACGTCACGAGGAGATCCGGAAGGGTCCGGAGGTAAAGATTTATATATGGGAAGTTGTCAAACGGACACCGGGAAGTTTCGGGGTCATACCGGTATTGTACCGGGGCCACCGGAAGGGTTCCGGGGGTCCACCGGGAGGGGCCACCCCTCCCGGGGGGCCACATGGGCTGCGTGGGGCAGGGAGCCAGCCCCTGGTGGGCTGGCCGCACCCCCCTCCCTTGGGCCCATGCGCCTAGGGTTGAGGGGGAACCCTAGAGGGGGCGCCCCCCTTGGCTTGGGGGGCAAGCCACCCTCTCCCCTCTCCCCTTGGCCGCCGCACCCCCCCCTAGATGGGTTCTAGGGGGCCGGCCCCCTTCTCCCTTCCCCCTATAAATAGAGGGGTGAGGGGAGGGCAGCCGAACCACCCTCCAAGGCGCAGCCCTCCCCTCCCCAACACCTCTCCTCCTCCGTTGTGTGCTTGGCGAAGCCCTGTCGGAGTACTGCCTCTCCACCATCACCACGCCGTCGTGCTGCCGGTGGAGCTGTCTTCCTCAACCTCTCCTTCCCCCTTGCTGGATCAAGAAGGAGGAGACGTCTCCCGTCCCGTACGTGTGTTGAACGCGGAGGTGCTGTCCGTTCAGCACTTGGTCATCGGTGATTCGAATCACGTCGAGTACGACTACATCATCACCTTGCAAGCTTCCGCACGCGATCTACAAGTGGTATGTAGATGCAAACTCTCTCCCTTGACTCGTTGCTTAGATGAACTCATAGATGGATCTTGGTGAAACCGTAGGAAAAATTTTAATTTTCTGCAACGTTCCCCAACAGTGGCATCATGAGCTAGGTCTATGCGTAGTTCTCTTTGCACGAGTAGAACACAATTTTGTTGTGGGCGTGGATTTTGTCATCTTACTTGCCTCTACTAGTCTTTTCTTGCTCAACGGTATTGTGGGATGAAGCGGCCCGGACCAACCTTACACGTACGCTTACGTGAGACCGGTTCCACCGACTGACATGCACTAGTTGCATAAGGTGGCTGGCGGGTGTCTGTCTCTCCCACTTTAGTTGGAGCGGAATCGATGAACAGGGCCCTTATGAAGGGTAAATAGAAGTTGACAAAATCACGTTGTGGTGATTCGTAGGTAAGAAAACGTTCTTGCTAGAACCCAATTGCAGCCACGTAAAAGATGCAACAACAATTAGAGGACGTCTAACTTGTTTTTGCAGCGATTGATCATGTGATGTGATATGGCCAGAAGTTGTGATGAATGATGAATTGTGATGTATGAGATCATGTTCTTTGTAATAGGATTCACGACTTGCATGTCGATGAGTATGACAACCGGCAGGAGCCATAGGAGTTGTCTTTATTTTTTGTATGACCTGCGTGTCATTGAATAACGCCATGTAAACTACTTTACTTTATTGCTAAACGTTAGTCATAGAAGTAGAAGTAGTCGTTGGCGTGACAACTTCATGAAGACACGATGATGGAGATCATGATGATGGAGATCATGGTGTCAAGCCGGTGACAAGATGATCATGGAGCCCCGAAGATGAAGATCAATGGAGCTATATGATATTGGCCATATCATGTCACAACTATATAATTGCATGTGATGTTTATTATGTTTATGCATCTTGTTTACTTAGGACGACGGTAGTAAATAAGATGATCCCTTATAAAATTTCAAGAAGTGTTCTCCCCTAACTGTGCACCGTTGCTACAGTTCGTCGCTTCTAAGCACCACGTGATGATCGGGTGTGATGGATTCTTACGTTCACATACAACGGGTGTAAGACAGTTTTACACAGCGAAAACACTTAGGGTTAACTTGACGAGCCTAGCATGTGCAGACATGGCCTCGGAACACGGAGACCGAAAGGTCGAACACGAGTCGTATGGAAGATACGATCAACATGAGAATGTTCACCGACGATGACTAGTCCGTCTCACGTGATGATCGGACACGGGCTAGTCGACTCGGATCGTGTAACACTTAGATGACTAGAGGGATGTCTAATCTAAGTGGGAGTTCATAATTTGATTAGAACTTTATTATCATGAACTTAGTCTAAAACCTTTGCAAATATGTCTTGTAGATCAATGGCCAACGCTAATGTCAACATGAACTTCAACGCGTTCCTAGAGAAAACCAAGCTGAAAGATGATGGCAGCAACTATACGGACTGGGTCCGGAACCTGAGGATCATCCTCATAGCTGCCAGGAAACAATATGTCCTAGAAGGACCGCTAGGTGACGCTCCCGTCCCAGAGAACCAAGACATTATGAATGCTTGGCAGTCTCGTGCTGATGATTACTCCCTCGTTCAGTGCGGCATGCTTTACAGCTTAGAACCGGGGCTCCAAAAGCGTTTTGAGCACCACGGAGCATATGAGATGTTCGAAGAGCTGAAACTAGTTTTTCAAGCTCATGCCCGGGTCGAGAGATATGATGTCTCCGACAAGTTCTACAGTTGTAAGATGGAGGAAAACAGTTCTGTCAGTGAGCACATCCTGAAGATGTCTGGGTTGCACAACCGTATGACCCAGCTGAACATTAACCTCCCAGATGAGGCGGTCATTGACAGAATCCTCCAGTCGCTCCCACCAAGCTACAAGAGCTTTGTGATGAACTACAACATGCAGGGGATGGAAAAGACCATTCCTGAAGTGTTCTCGATGCTGAAGTCAGCAGAGGCTGAAATCAAGAAAGAACATCAAGTGTTGATGGTCAATAAGACCACTAAGTTCAAGAAGGGCAAGGGTAAGAAGAACTTCAAGAAGGACGGCAAAGATGTTGCCGCGCCTGGTAAGCCAGTTACCGGGAAGAAGTCAAAGAATGGACCCAAGCCTGAGACTGAGTGCTTTTATTGCAAGGGGAAGGGTCACTGGAAGCGGAACTGCCCCAAATACTTAGCGGATAAGAAGGCCGGCAACACCAAAGGTATATTTGATATACATGTGATTGATGTGTACCTTACCAGTACTCGTAGTAACTCCTGGGTATTTGATACCGGTGCCGTTGCTCATATTTGTAACTCACAGCAGGAGCTGCGGAATAAACGGAGACTGGCGAAGGACGAGGTGACGATGCGCGTCGGGAATGGTTCCAGAGTCGATGTGATCGCCGTCGGCACGCTGCCTCTACATTTACCTACGGGATTAGTTTTGAACCTTAATAATTGTTATTTAGTGCCAAGTTTGAGCATGAACATTGTATCTGGATCTCGTTTAATACGAGATGGCTACTCATTTAAGTCTGAGAATAATGGTTGTTCGATTTATATGAGAGATATGTTTTATGGTCATGCTCCGATGGTCAATGGTTTATTCTTAATGAATCTCGAGCGTAATATTACACATGTTCATAGTGTAGATGCCAAAAGATTTAAAGTTGATAACGATAGTCCCACATACTTGTGGCACTGCCGCCTTGGTCACATTGGTGTCAAGCGCATGAAGAAGCTCCATGCCGATGGACTTTTAGAGTCTCTTGATTATGAATCGTTTGACACGTGCGAACCATGCCTTTTGGGCAAAATGACCAAGACTCCGTTCTCCGGAACAATGGAGCGAGCAACCAACTTGTTGGAAATCATACATACCGATGTGTGCGGTCCAATGAGCGTTGAGGCTCGCGGAGGATATCGTTATGTTCTCACTCTCACTGATGACTTGAGTAGATATGGGTATGTCTACTTAATGAAACACAAGTCTGAGACCTTTGAAAAGTTCAAGGAATTTCAGAATGAGGTAGAGAATCAACGTGACCGAAAGATAAAATTCTTACGATCAGATCGTGGAGGAGAATACTTAAGTCACGAATTTGGTACACACTTAAGGAAATGTGGAATCGTTTCACAACTCACGCCGCCTGGAACACCTCAGCGAAACGGTGTGTCCGAACGTCGTAATCGCACCCTATTGGATATGGTGCGGTCTATGATGTCTCTTACCGATTTACCGCTATCATTTTGGGGATACGCTCTAGAGACAGCTACATTCACTTTAAATAGGGCACCGTCTAAATCCGTTGAGACGACACCGTATGAATTATGGTTTGGAAAGAAACCTAAGCTGTCGTTTCTAAAAGTTTGGGGATGCGATGCTTATGTCAAGAAACTTCAACCTGAAAAGCTCGAACCCAAGTCGGAAAAATGCGTATTCATAGGATACCCTAAGGAAACTGTCGGGTATACCTTCTACTTAAGATCCGAAGGCAAGATCTTTGTTGCCAAGAACGGATGCTTTCTGGAAAAAGAGTTTCTCTCGAAAGAAGTAAGTGGGAGGAAAGTAGAACTCGATGAAGTACTACCTCTTGAGCGGGAAAGTGGCGCAGCGCAGGAAACCGTTCCTGTGATGCCCACACCAACTGAAGAGGAAAACAATGATGATGATCAAGGTACTTCGGATCAAGTTACTGCTGAACTTCGTAGGTCCACAAGGACACGTTCCGCACCAGAGTGGTACGGCAACCCTGTCCTGGAAATCATGTTGTTAGACAACAATGAACCTTCGAACTATGAAGAAGCGATGGCGGGCCCGGATTCCAACAAATGGCTTGAAGCCATGAAATCCGAGATAGAATCCATGTATGAAAACAAAGTATGGACTTTGACAGACTTGCCCGATGATCGGCGAGCGATAGAAAACAAATGGATCTTTAAGAAGAAGACGGACGCGGATGGTAATGTTACAATCTATAAGGCTCGACTTGTCGCTAAGGGTTATCGACAAGTTCAAGGGATTGACTACGACGAGACTTTCTCTCCCGTAGCGAAGCTGAAGTCCGTCCGAATCATGTTAGCAATTGCCGCATACTATGATTATGAGATATGGCAAATGGACGTCAAAACGGCATTCCTTAACGGGCATCTTAAGGAAGAACTGTATATGATGCAGCCGGAAGGTTTTGTCGATCCTCGGAACGCTAACAAAGTATGCAAGCTCCAGCGATCCATTTATGGACTGGTGCAAGCATCTCGGAGTTGGAACATTCGCTTTGATGAGATGATCAAAGCGTTTGGGTTTATGCAGACTTATGGAGAAGCCTGCGTTTACAAGAAAGTGAGTGGGAGCTCTGTAGCATTTCTCATATTATATGTAGATGACATACTCTTGATGGGAAATAATATAGAATTTCTGGACAGCATTAAGGCCTACTTGAATAAGTGTTTTTCAATGAAGGACCTTGGAGAAGCTGCTTATATATTAGGCATCAAGATCTATAGAGATAGATCGAGACGCCTCATAGGTCTTTCACAAAGCACATACCTTGATAAGATTTTGAAGAGGTTCAAAATGGATCAGTCCAAGAAGGGGTTCTTGCCTATGTTACAAGGTGTGAGATTGAGCTCGGCTCAGTCACCGACCACGGCAAAAGATAAAGAAGAGATGAGTGTCATCCCCTATGCTTCAGCCATAGGATCTATTATGTATGCCATGCTGTGTACCAGACCCGATGTAAACCTTGCCGTAAGTTTGGTAGCAAGATACCAAAGTAATCCCGGCAAGGAACACTGGACAGCGGTCAAGAATATCCTGAAGTACCTGAAAAGGACGAAGGACATGTTTCTCGTTTATGGAAGAGACGAAGAGCTCGTCGTAAAGGGTTACGTCGACGCTAGCTTCGACTCAGATCTGGATGACTCTAAGTCACAAACCGGATACGTGTATATGTTGAATGGTGGAGCAGTAAGCTGGTGCAGCTGCAAGCAGAGCGTCGTGGCGGGATCTACGTGTGAAGCGGAGTACATGGCAGCCTCGGAGGCAGCGCATGAAGCGATTTGGGTGAAGGAGTTCATCACCGACCTAGGAGTCATACCCAATGCGTCGGGGCCGATCAAACTCTTCTGTGACAACACTGGAGCTATTGCCCTCGCCAAGGAGCCCAGGTTTCACAAGAAGACCAGGCACATCAAGCGTCGTTTCAACTCCATCCGTGAAAATGTTCAAGATGGAGACATAGAGATTTGCAAAGTGCACACGGATCTGAATGTCGCAGATCCGCTGACTAAACCTCTCTCGCGTGCAAAACATGATCAACACCAGAACTCTATGGGTGTTCGATTCATCACAATGTAACTAGATTGGTGACTCTAGTGCAAGTGGGAGACTGTTGGAAATATGCCCTAGAGGCAATAATAAAAGTATTATTATATTTCAATGTTCATGATAAATGTCTTTTATTCATGCTATAACTGTATTATCCGGAAATCGTAATACACGTGTGAATACTTAGACCACAATATGTCCCTGGTGAGCCTCTAGTTGACCAGCTCGTTGTGATCAACAGATAGTCATGGTTTCCTGACTATGGACATTGGATGTCGTTGATAACGGGATCACATCATTAGGAGAATGATGTGATGGACAAGACCCAATCCTAAGCATAGCATAAAAGATCGTGTAGTTCGTTTTGCTAGAGCTTTGCCAGTGTCAAGTATCTCTTCCTTCGACCATGAGATCGTGTAACTCCCGGATACCGTAAGAGTGCCTTGGGTGTATCAAACGTCACAACGTAACTGGGTGACTATAAAGGTGCATTACAGGTATCTCCGAAAGTAGCTGTTGGGTTGACACGGATCGAGACTGGGATTTGTCACTCCGTATGACGGAGAGGTATCTCTGGGCCCACTCGGTAATGCATCATCATAATGAGCTCAATGTGACCAAGGTGTTGGACACGGGATCATGCATTACGGTACGAGTAAAGTGACTTGCCGGTAACGAGACTGAACAAGGTATTGGGATACCGACGATCGAGTCTCGGGCAAGTAACGTACCGATTGACAAAGGGAATTGCATACAGGGTTTGATCGAATCCTCGACATCAGTGGTTCATCCGATGACAACATCGAGGAGCATGTGGGAGCCATCATGGGTATCCAGATCCCGCTGTTGGTTATTGACTGAGAGCGTCTCGGTCATGTCTGCATGTCTCCCGAACCCGTAGGGTCTACACACTTAAGGTTCGGTGACGCTAGGGTTATTAGGAAGACTAGTATGTGACTACCGAATGTTGTTCGGAGTCCCGGATGGGATCCTGGACGTCACGAGGAGATCCGGAAGGGTCCGGAGGTAAAGATTTATATATGGGAAGTTGTCAAACGGACACCGGGAAGTTTCGGGGTCATACCGGTATTGTACCGGGGCCACCGGAAGGGTTCCGGGGGTCCACCGGGAGGGGCCACCCCTCCCGGGGGGCCACATGGGCTGCGTGGGGCAGGGAGCCAGCCCCTGGTGGGCTGGCCGCACCCCCTCCCTTGGGCCCATGCGCCTAGGGTTGAGGGGGAACCCTAGAGGGGGCGCCCCCCTTGGCTTGGGGGGCAAGCCACCCTCTCCCCTCTCCCCTAGGCCGCCGCACCCCCCCTAGATGGGTTCTAGGGGGCCGGCCCCCTTCTCCCTTCCCCCTATAAATAGAGGGGTGAGGGGAGGGCAGCCGAACCACCCTCCAAGGCGCAGCCCTCCCCTCCCCAACACCTCTCCTCCTCCGTTGTGTGCTTGGCGAAGCCCTGTCGGAGTACTGCTTCTCCACCATCACCACGCTGTCGTGCCGCCGGTGGAGCTGTCTTCCTCAACCTCTCCTTCCCCCTTGCTGGATCAAGAAGGAGGAGACGTCTCCCGTCCCGTACGTGTGTTGAACGCGGAGGTGCTGTCCGTTCAGCACTTGGTCATCGGTGATTCGAATCACGTCGAGTACGACTACATCATCACCTTGCAAGCTTCCGCACGCGATCTACAAGTGGTATGTAGATGCAAACTCTCTCCCATGACTCGTTGCTTAGATGAAATCATAGATGGATCTTGGTGAAACCATAGGAAAAATTTTAATTTTCTGCAACGTTCCCCAACAGCGATCTATGATGTCTCTTATTGGTTTACCACTATCGTTTTGGGGTTATGCATTAGAGACAGCTGCATTCACGTTTAATAGGGCACCATCTAAATCCGTTGTGACGACACCGTATGGTTTAGCAGTAAACCTAAGCTGTCGTTTCTTAAAGCTTGGAGTTGCGATGCTTATATGGAAAAAGGTTTTCAACCTGATAAGCTCGAACCCAAATCGGAGAAGTGCGTCTTCATAGAATACCCAAAGGTAACTATTGGGTACACCCAAGGTTGTCAGAATCGTGATCCTGAATCGAATCGGAGCTCCGATGGTAGGATCGCAAATCGTAGAATCTTCACTATTAGGATCTTAGAAACGTAGATTCTAGAGACAAAAATCGTAGAATCAAAGAGGTCAGTTTGGATCGTAAAGTCATAGAATCGTACGATAGAATCGCGATTCTGACAACCTTGGGTACACCTTCTATCACAGATCCGAAGGCAAGTTATTCGTTGATAAGATGGATCCTTTCTAGAGAAGAAGTTTCTCTCGAAAGAAGTGAGTGGGAGGAAAGTAGAACTTGATGAGGTAATTGTACCTTCTCCCTTATTGGAAAGATGTTCATCACAGAAATCAGTTCCAGTGATTACTACACCAATTAGTGAGGAAGATCATGAAACTTCAGATCAAGTTGCTACCAAACCTCGTAGGTCATCCAGAGTAAGATCCGCACCAGAGTGGTACGGTAATCATGTTCTGGAAGTCATGTTACTAGACCATGATGAACCTATGAACTATGAGGAAGCGATGATGAGCCCAGATTCCACAAAATGGCTTGAGGCCATAAAATCTGAGATATGATCCATGTATGAGAACAAAGTATGGACTTTTATTGACTTGCTCTGATCAGCAAGCCATGTTAAATAAATGGATCTTCAAGAGGAAGACGGACACTGATAGTAGTGTTACTATCTACTAAGCTCGACTTGTTGCAAAAGGTTTTCGACAAGTTCAAGGGGTTGACTACGATGAGACTTTCTCACCCGTAGCGATGCTTAAGTCTATCCGAATCATGTTAGCAGTTGCTGCATTTTATGATTATGAAATTTGGCAAATGGATGTGAAAACTGCATTCTTGAATGGATTTCTGGAAGAAGAGTTGTATATGATGCAGCCAGAAGGTTTTGTTAATCCTAAAGGTGCTAACAAAATGTGCAAGCTCCAGCGATCCATCAATGGACTGGTGCAAGCATCTCGGAGTTGGAATATACGCTTTGATGAGTTGATTAAAGAATATGGTTTTATACAGACTTTTGGAAAGGCATGTATTTACAAGAAAGTGAGTGGGAGCACTACAACCTTTCTGATAAGTATATGTGAATGACATATTGTTGATCGGAAATGATGTAGAATTTTCTGGAAAGCATAAAGAAGTGTTTGAAGGGAGTTTTTCAAAAAAAAATCCGTGATGAAGCTGCTTACACATTGAGCATCAAGATCCATAGAGATAGATCAAGACGCTTGATAAGATTTATCAATAAGTACATACCTTGACAAGATTTTTAAGTAGTCCAAAATGGAACAGTTAAAGAAAGAGTTCTTGCCTGTGTTGCAAAGGTATGAAATTGAGTAAGACTCAAAACCCGACTATGGCAGAAAATAGAAAGAGAATGAAAAGTCAATTCCTATGCCTCAGTCATAGGTTCTATAAAGTATGCTAGCCGTGAACCGGACCTATTGTATACCTTGCTCTGTGTTTGGAAAAGGAATACAATTTTGATCTAATAGTAGATCACTGGACAGCGGCCAAGAATATCCTTAGTGAGGACTAAGGAGATGTTTCTCGATTATGGAGGTGATAAAAGAGTTCGTCGTAAAAGTTACATCGGTGCAAACTTTTACACTGATCTAGATGACTCTAAGTCTCAATCTGGATACATATTGAAAGTGGGAGCAATTAGCTAGAGTAGCTCCGTGCAGAGCATTGTAGACATAGAATATTTGCAAAATACATACGACTCTGAATGTGACAGACCTGTTGACTAAGCTTCTCTCACAAGAAAAACATGATCACACCTTAGTACTCTTTGGGTGTTAATCACATAGCGATGTGAACTAGATTATTGACTCTAGTAAACCCTTTGGGTGTTTACCACATGACGATGTGAACTATGGGTGTTAGTCACATACAGATGTGAATATTGGTGTTGAATCACATGATGATGTGAACTAGATTATTGACTCTAGTGCAAGTGGGAGACTGAAGGAAATATGCCCTAGAAGCAATAATAAAGTTATTATTTATTTCCTTATATCATGATAAATGTTTATTATTCATGCTAGAATTGTATTAACCGAAAACATGATACATGTGTGAATACATAGAGAAACATATAGTCACTAGTATGCCTCTACTTGACTAGCTCATTAATCAAAGATGGTTATGTTTCCTAACCATAGACATGTGTTGTCATTTTATTAATGGGATCACATCATTAGGAGAATGATGTGATTGACATGACCCATTCCGTTAGCTTAGCACTTGATCGTCTAGTATGTTGCTATTGCTTTCTTCATGACTTATACATGTTCCTGTAACTATGAGATTATGCAACTCCCGTTTACCGGAGGAACACTTTGGGTGCTACCAAACGTCACAACGTAACTGGGTGATTATAAAGGAGTACTACAGGTGTCTCCAAAGGTACATGTTGGGTTGGCGTATTTCGAGATTAGGTTTTGTCACTCCGATTGTCGGAGAGGTATCTCTGGGCCCTCTCGGTAATGCACATCACTATAAGCCTTGCAAGCAATGTAGCTAATGAGTTAGTTACGGAATGATGCATTACATAATGAGTAAAGAGACTTGCCGGTAACGAGATTGAACTAGGTATTAGATACCGACGATCGAATCTCGGGCAAGTAACATGCCGATGACAAAGGGAACAACGTATGTTGTTATGCGGTTTGACCGATAAAGATCTTCATAGAATATGTAGGAGCCAATATGAGAATCCAGGTTCCGCTATTGGTTATTGACCGAGAATAGTTCTAGGTCATGTCTACATAGTTCTCGAACCCGTAGGGTCCGCACGCTTAAGGTTTCGATGACAGTTACATTATGAGTTTATGAGTTTTGATGTACCGAAGGAGTTCGGAGTCCCGGATGAGATCAGGGACATGACGAGGAGTCTCGAAATGGTCGAGACGTAAAGGTCGATATATTGGACGACTATATTCGGAGTTCAAAAAGGTTCCTAGTGATTCGGGTATTTTTCGGAGTACCGGAGAGTTACGGGAATTCGCCGGGGAGTATATGGGCCTTATTGGGCCATACGGGAATAGAGGAGAGAGGCCAAAACGAAGGAGGCATGCCCCCCTCTAGTCCGAATTGGACAAGGGGCGCAGCCCCCCTTTCCTTCTTCCTCTCCCCCTCTTTCCCCTTCTCCTACTCCAACAAGGGAGGTGGAATCCTACTGGGACTAGGGAGTCCTAGTAGGACTCCACACTTGGTGCGCCCCCTCCTAGGGCCGGCCTCCTTCCCCCTTGCTCCTTTATACACAGGGGCAGGGGGGCACCCCATGAGACACAAGTTGATCTACGGATCATTCCTTAGCCGTGTGCGGTGCCCCCCTCCACCATATTCCACCTCGGTCATATCGTCGCGGTGTTTAGGCGAAGCCCTGCGCCGGTAGAGCATCATCATCATCACCACGCCGTCGTGTTGACAGAACTCATCCCCGAAACTTTGCTGGATCGGAGTCCGGGGATCGTCATCGAGCTGAATGTGTGCTGAACTCGGAGGTGCCGTACGTTCGGTACTTGGATCGGTCGGATCGTGAAGACGTACAACTACATCAACCGCGTTGTCATAACGCTTCCGCTTACGGTCTACGAGGGTCCGTGGACAACACTCTCCCCTCTCGTTGCTATGCCATCACCATGATCTTGCGTGTGCGTAGGAAATTTTTTGAAATTACTATGTTCCCCAACAGGGGGGCACGCGGCCAGCCCTGGCCGCCCTCCTCTCTCTCCACTAAGGCCCATGGTAGCCCATTAGTTCCCCCAGGGGGTTTCGGTAACCCCTCCGGCACTCCATTTTTACCTGAAACTTCTCGGAACACTTCCGATGTTTGAATAACATGGTCCAATATATCAATCTTTATGTCTCGACCATTTAGAGACTCCTCATCATGTCTGTGATCTCATCCGGGACTCCGAACAAACTTCAGTCATCAAAACACATAACTCATAATACATATCGTCATCGAACATTAAGCGTGCAGACCCTACGGGTTCGAGAACTATGTAGACATGACCGAGACACATCTCCGGTCAATAATCAATAGCGTAACCTGGATGCTCATATTGGCTCCTACATATTCTACGAAGATCTTTATCGGTCAAACCGAATAACAACATACGTTGTTCCCTTTGTCATCGGTATGTTACTTGCCCGAGATTCGATCATCGGTATCATCATACCTAATTCAATCTTGTTACCGGCAAGTCTCTTTACTCGTTCTGTAATGCTTCATCCCGCAACTAACTCATTAGTCACATTGCTTGCAAGGCTTATAGTGATGAGCATTACCGAGAGGGCCCAGAGATACCTCTCTGAAACACGGAGTGACAAATCCTAATCTCGATCTATGCCAACCCAACAAATACCTTCGGAGACACCAATAGAGCATCTTTATAATCACCCATTTATGTTGTGACATTTGATAGCACACAAAGTATTCCTCCGGTATTCGGGAGTTGCATGATCTCATAGTCTGAGAAACATGTATAAGTCATGAAGAAAGCAGTAGCATGGAAACTGTAACGATCATAATGCTAAGCTAACGGATGGGTCTTGTCCATCGCATCATTCTCCTCATGATGTGATCATGTTCATCAAATGACAACACATGTCTATGGTTAGGAAACTTAACCATCTTTGATTAACGAGCTAGTCAAGTAGAGGCATACTAGGGACACTATGTTTTGTCTATGTATTCACACATGTACTAAGTTTCCGATTAATACAATTCTAGCATGAATAATAAACATTTATCATGAAATAAGGAAATAAATAATAATTTTATTATTTCCTCTAGGGCATATTTCCTTCAGTCTCCCACTTGCACTAGAGTCAATAATCCAGATTACAAAGTAATGATTCTAACACCCATGGAGTTTTGGTGCTGATCATGTTTTGCTCATGGAAGAGGCTTAGTCACCGGGTCTGCAACATTCAGATCCGTATGTATCTTGTAAATCTCTATGTCTCCCTCCGACGCTTGATGACGGATGGAATTGAAGCATCTCTTGATGTGCTTGGTTCTCTTGTGAAATCTGGATTCCTTTGCCAAGGCAATTGGACCAGTATTGTCACAAAAGATTTTCATTGGACCCGATGCACTAGGTATGACACCTAGATCGAATATGAACTCCTTCATCCAGACTCCTTCATTTGCTACTTCCGAAGCAGCTATGCACTCCACTTCACACGTAAATCCCGCCACGACGCTTTGCTTGGAACTACACCAACTGACAGCTCCACCATTCAATAAAAGTATGTATCCGGATTGTGACTTAGAGTCATCTAGATCAGTGTAAAAGCTTGCATCGATGTAACCATTTACGATGAGCTATTTGTCACCTCCATAAACGAGAAACATATCCTTAGTCCTTTTTAGGTATTTTAGGATGTTCTTGACCGTTGTCCAGTGCTCCACTCCGGGATTACTTTGGTACCTCCCTGCAATGCTTATAGCAAGGCACACATCATGTGTGGTACACAGCATTGCATACATGATAGAACCTATGGCTGAAGCATAGGGAATGACTTTCATTTTCTCTCTATCTTCTAAAGTGGTCGGGCATTGAGTCTGACTCAACTTCACACCTTGTAACACAGGAAAGAACCCTTTCTTTGACTGATCCATTTTGAACTTCTTCAAAACTTTATCAAGGTATGTGCTTTGTGAAAGTCAAATTAAGCGTCTTGATCTATCTCTATAGATCTTGATGCCCAATATGTAAGCAGCTTCACCGAGGTCTTTCATTGAAAAACTCTTATTCAGGTATACCTTTATGCTATCTAGAAATTCTATATCATTTCCAATCAACAATATGTCATCCACATATAATATTAGAAATGCTACAGAGCTCCCACTCATTTTCTTGTAAATACACGCTTCTCCAAAGTCTGCATAAAACCATATGCTTTGATCACACTATGAAAACGTTTATTCCAACTCCGAGAGGCTTGCACCAGTCCATAAATGGATCGCTGGAGCTTGCACACTTTTTTAGCACCCATTGGATTGACAAAACCTTTTGGTTGCATCATATACAATTCTTCTTCCAGAAATCCATTCAGGAATGCAGTTTTGACATCCATCTGCCAAATTTCATAATCATAAAATGCGGCAATTGCTAACATGATTCAGACAGACTTAAGCATCGCTACGGGTGAGAAAGTCTCATAGTAGTCAACTCCTTGAACTTGTCGAAAACCTTTCACAACAAGTCAAGCTTTGTACACAGTAACAATACCGTCAGCGTCGGTCTTCTTCTTGAAGATCCATTTATTTTCTATGGCTTGGCGATCATCGGGCAAATCCACCAAAGTCCACACTTTGTTCTCATACATGGATCCCATCTTAGATTTCATGGCCTCAAGCCATTTCGCGGAATCTGGGCTCATCATCGCTTCCTCATAGTTCGTAGGTTCACCATGGTCTAGTAACATGACTTCCAGAACAGGATTACCGTACCATTCTGGTGCGGACCATACTCCGGAAGACCTGCGAGGTTCTGTAGTAACTTGATCTGAAGTTTCATGATCATCATCATTAGCTTCCTCACTAATTGGTGTAGGAATCACTGGGACTGATTTCTATGATGAACTACTTTCCAATTCGGGAGAAGGTATTATTACCTCATCAAGTTCAACTTTCCTCCCACTCACTTCTTTCGAGAGAAACTCCTTCTCTAGAAAGGATCCATTCTTAGCAACGGATATCTTGCCTTCGGATCTGTGATAGAAGGTGTACCCAACAGTTTCCTTTGGGTATCCTATGAAGACGCACTTCTCTGATTTGGGTTCGAGCTTATCAGGTTGAAGCTTTTTCACATAAGCATCATAGCCCCAAACTTTAAGAAACGACAACTTTGGTTTCTTGCCAAACCACAGTTCATAAGGCGTCGTCTCAACAAATTTTGATGGTGCCCTATTTAAAGTGAATGCAGTCGTGTCTAAAGCATAACCCCAAAATGATAGCGGTAAATCAGTAAGAGACATCATAGATCGCACCATATCCAATAAAGTACGGTTACGATGTTTTGGACACACCATTTTGTTGTGGTGTTCCAGGTGGCATAAGTTGTGAAACTATTCCACATTGTTTCAAATGAAGACCAAACTCATAACTCAAATATTCACCTCCACGATCAGAATGTAGAAACTTTATTTTCTTGTTACGATGATTTTCCACTTCACTCTGAAATTCTTTGAACTTTTCAAATGTTTCAGACTTATGCTTCATTAAATATATATAACCATATCTGCTCGAATCATCTGTGAAGGTAAGAAAATAATGATACCTGCCATGAGCCTCAATACTCATTGGACCACATACATCGGTATGTATTATTTCCAATAAGTCAGTAGCTCGTTCCATTGTTTCGGAGAATAAAGTTTTAGTCATCTTGCCCATGAGGCACGGTTCACAAGCACCAAGTGATTCATAATCAAGTGATTCGAAAATCCCATCAGCATGGAGTTTCTTCATGCGCTTTACATCGATATGACCTAAACGGCGGTGCCACAAATAAGTTGCACTATCATTATCAACTTTGCATCTTTCGGCTTCAATATTATGAACATGTGTATCATCACAATCGAGATTCAATAAAAATAGACCACTCGGCAAGGGTGCATGACCATAAAAGATAGGGACAATTGCATTTTTACCCCTAGTTGGTTCCTACCCACGGGTTTTGCCCTTACTTTTCGAGCTTGCTCAATTTTGCCCTTACTTTTTCCATCAAGGTCCCTCGAATGCCCTTTGACCGTTTGACCAAAACTTTGAAAATTCATAACTAGTTCATATGAACTTAGAAAAATGCAAATAAGATATCAAAATGTTCAGATAAACATTACCTTTATGGGCGTATCATTTGCATTCAGGACAAAAGCATCATTGAAACTACCCGAGGTAATTAATGTTATTAACATTATTAAAAATAAATAGGTATAAACAATATTTTTTTTCGTGAATAAAAATTATATTCAAATGTAGGTGATGTTTTCTGAACATCCTGATACCTTATTTGCATTTTCCTGAGTTCGTATCAACTTGTTATGAAGTTTCCAAATAATGGTCAAAGTCGTTAGAACATTCATAACAAGTTGATACAAACTCAGAAAAATGCAAATAAGTTATGAGGATGTTCAGAAAACATCACCTACATTTGCATGTAATTTTTATTCACAAAAAATATATTGTTTATACCTATTTATTTTTAATAACGTTAATAACAATAATTACCTCAGGTAGTTTAAATGATGCTTTTATCCTGAATGCAAATGATATGCCCATAGAGGTAATGTTTATCTAAACATTTCGATATCTTATTTGCATTTTTCGAGTTCATATGAATTAGTTATGAATTTTCAAAGTTTTGCTCAAACGGTCAAAGGGCATTCGAGGGACCTCAATGGAAAAAGTAAGGGCAAAACTGAGCAAGCTCGAAAAGTAAGGGCAAAACCCGTAGGTAGGAACCAACTAGGGGTAAAAATGCAATTGTCCCTAAAAGATATTACTCATATAAATAGAACAACCATTATTCTCTGATTTAAATGAATAACCATCTCGCATCAAACAAGATCTAGATATAATGTTCATGCTCAACGCTGGCACCAAATAACAATTATTCAGGTCTAAAACTAATCCCGAAGGTACATGTAGAGGTAGCGTGCCGACGGCGATCACATGGACCATGGAACCATTTCCCACGTGCATCGTCACCTCGTCCTTAGCCAATCTTCTTTAATCCGTAACCCCTGTTTCGAGTTGCAAATATGAGCAACAGAACCAGTATCAAATACCCAGGTGCTACTACGAGCTTTAGTAAGGTACACATCAATAACATGTATATCAAATATACCTTTCACTTTTCCATCCTTCTTATCCGCCAAATACTTGGGGCAGTTCCACTTCCAGTGACCAGTCCCTTTGCAGTAGAAGCACTCGGTTTCAGGCTTAGGTTCAGACTTGGGTTTCTTCTCCTGAGAAGCAACTTTCTTGTCGTTCTTCTTGAAGTTTCCCTTCTTCCCTTTGCCCTTTTTCTTAAAACTAGTGGTCTTGTTGACCATCAACACTTTATGCTCCTTTTTGATTTCTACCTCCGCAGCCTTTAGCATTGCGAAGAGCTCAGGAATTGTCTTGTTCATTCCTTGCATATTATAGTTCATTGTGAAGCCTTTATAGCTTGGTGGCAGTGATTGAAGAACTCTGTCAATGACACTATCATCAGGAAGGTTAACTCCCAGCTGAGTCAAGTGGTTATGGTACCCAGACATTCTGAGTATGTGTTCTCTGACAAAACTATTCTCCTCCATTTTGCAGCTATAGAACTTCTTGGAGACTTCATATCTCTCAACCCGGGCATTTTCTTGAAATATTAACTTCAAATCTTGGAACATCTCATATGCTCCATGACATTCAAAACGTCTTTGAAGTCCCGATTCTAAGCCGTAAAGCATGGCACACTGAACTATCGAGTAGTCATCTGCTATGCTCTCCCAGACATTCCTAACATCTGCAGTTGCATCTACAGTAGGCCTTGCACCTAGCGGTGCTTCCAAGACGTAATTCTTCTGTGCAGCAATGAGGATAATCCTCAAGTTATGGACCTAGTCTGTGTAATTGCTACCATCATTTTTCAACTTAGCTTTCTCTAGGAATGCATTAAAATTCAAAGGAACAGTAGCACGGCCCATTGATCTACAATAACATAGACATGCGAAATAACTATCAGGACTAAGTTCATGATAAATTAAAGTTCAATTAATCATATTACTTAAGAACTCCCACTTAGATAGACATCCCTCTAGTCATCTAAATGATCACGTGATCCAAATCAACTAAACCATGTCCGATCATCACATGAGATGGAGTAGTTTTCAATGGTGAATGTCACTATGTTGATCATATCTACTATATGATTCACGTTCGACCTTTCGGTCTCAGTGTCCCGAGGCCATATCTGCATATGCTAGGCTCGTCAAGTTTAACCCGAGTATTTTGCGTGTGCAAAACTGGCTTACACCCGTAGTATGTGAACATAGAGCTTATCGCACCCGATCATCACATGGTGTCTCGGCACGACGAACTGTAGCAATGGTGCATACTTAGGGAGAACACTTATACCTTGAAATTTAATAAGGGATCATCTTATAATGCTACCGCCGTACTAAGCAAAATAAGATGCATAAAAGATAAACATCACATGCAATCAAAATATGTGACATGATATGGCCATCATCATCTTTTGCTCATGATCTCCATCACCGAAGCATCGTCATGATCTCCATCGTCACCGGCGCGACACCTTGATCTCCATTGTAGCATCGTTGTCGTCTCGCCAACTATTGCTTCTACGACTATCGCTACCGCATAGTGATAAAGTAAAACAATTACATTGCGATTGCATTGCATACAATAAAGCGACAACCATATGGCTCTTGCCAGTTGACGATAACTTTGTTACAAAACATGATCATCTCATACAACAATTTATATCACATCATGCCTTCATCATATCACATCACAGCAAGCCCTGCAAAAACAAGTTAGACGTCCTCTACTTTGTTGTTGCAAGTTTTACGTGGCTGCTAAGGGCTTCTAGCAAGAACCGTTCTTACCTGCGCATAAAAGCCACAATGATTTTTTTGTCAAGTGTGTTGTTTTAACCTTCTACAAGGACCGGCAGTAATCAAACTTGATTCAACTAAAGTTGGAGAAACAGACACCCGCCAGCCACCTATCTGCAAAAGCATGTCGGTAGAACCAGTCTCATGAACGCGGTCATGTAATGTTGGCCCCGGCCGCTTCATCCAACAATACCGCCGAATCAAAGTAAGACGTTGGTGGTAAGAAGTATGACTATTATCGCCCATAACTCTTTGTGTTCTACTCATGCATAAAACATCTACTCATAGACCTGGCTCGGATGCCACTATTGGGAAACGCGGTAATTTCAAAAAAAATCCTATGATCACGCAAGATCTATCTAGGAGATGCATAGCAACGAGAGGGGAGAGTGTGTCCACGTACCTCATAGACCGAAAGTGGAAGCGTTAAGTAACGCGGTTGATGTAGTCGAACTTCTTCGCGATCCAACCGATCCAAGTACCGAACATACGACACCTCCGCGTTCAGCACACATTCAGCTCGATGACGTCCCTCATGCTCTTGATCTAGTTGAGGACGAGGGTGAGTTCCGCAAGCATGATGGCATGGCGACGCTGATGATGATGTTACCGGCACAGGGCTTCGCCTAAGCATTACGATGGTATGATCGAGGTGTGTAACTGTGGAGGGGGGCACAGCACACGGTTAAGAGAAACTTGTGTTTTCTAGGGTCCCCCCCTGCCCCCGTATATAAAGGAGGGAGGGGGAGGCCAACCGGCCCTAGGGGCGCGCTCAGGGAGAGGGAGTTCTACTAGGACTACTAGTCCTAGTAGGATTCCTCTACAAGGAAGAGATGGGGAAGGAAGGAGAGGGAGAGGGAGAAGGAAAGGGGGTGCCGCCCCCCTTCCATTATCCAATTCAGACTGCTAAGTGGGGCACGCGGCCAGCCCTGGCCTCCCTCCTCTCTCTCCACTAAGGCCCATGGTGGCCCATTAGTTCTCCTGGGGGGTTCCGGTAACCCCCACTACAAAAAATACACTTTCGTGATGATACGTGATTGTCACAGTAGGTCATGTTTTTTGTCATGCATGTACATCCATGACGATTTTATGAAAGAATCAAGATAGTCATACTTGTGCTGTCGTAGAAGTGTTCCATGACATTACCAAAATTATCATCATGGAAGTGTCCACTTCCATGACGATAAATCGCGCGTCACAGAAGTGCTTTCATCAAGGGTGACCGACACGTGGCATCCACCGTAACGGAACACCATTAAGCTATCGGGTCCGGTTTTGGATCCGATAACCCGTTAACAGCCTGAACCAATGGGGATTTTCCACATGTAAAATCATCATTGGCTGGAGGAAACATGTGTCAGCTCCGCGTTGGCACAGGTGTCACTCATCCAATGGGCGAGATGCGCCTATGATATGTTGACACGTGGACCAACCCTTAAAGTTTAAATGGGCCAGCCCAACTAAAGGCCGACAAGATTTTGCGAACCATAATGGGCCAGCCCAGCTAAAGGCCCACGAGATTTTGCGGACAATAATGGGTTGGGCCAGCTAAAGGCCCACGAGATTTTGTAGGCCATAATGGGCCGGCACAGGTAAAGGCCCACAAGATTTTTGTGGGCCATAATGGGCTGGCCCAGGTAAAGGCCCACAAGATTTTTGCGGATCATAATGGGCCGGCACAGCTAAAGGCCCATGAGATTTCGCCGACATTAATGGGTCGGCCCAGCTGTAGGCCCACAAGATTTTGAGGACCCTAGTAGGCCGGCCCATTAACTGGCTGCCATATTTTGGGCCAAATGCCGCCCATATTTGATCTGGTCCATTAATAGCCTGCCACGTTCCGGGCCTAATAATGGCCCACATGATATCCGGCCCGTTAAAAGCCAACCACGTTCTGGGCCAAATTACGGCCTAGATCAGGTCCGGCCCTTTAAGAGGCTTTGGGCTAAATTATGGCCCATATCAGATTCGGCCCGTCAACTGGACGCTATGCTTTTGGGCCCACTTGCTAAAGGCCCATTTAGTAATTCAGCCTGATATTAGTTTCGGCCTGTTAAGGGCCCGTTTAACATTTCGGCCCAATATTAATTTCGGCCTGTTAAAAGCCCGTCATATAGTTGGGCCTAACTACGCCCGGTTTGCATCCGGCCTGCTCATAGTTTGATAATCTGATTGGGTCAAACAAGGACCGAGACTATTTTGGCATGTTAAAAGCCCGTGATTTGATTCGCACAATCATGGGCCGGGGTCCATTTCGGGCTGCTGCCGGCCCATGAGCTGTTCGACACATTTCAGGCCCAACCTACTTCTCAGCCTCCTAAAAGCCCATTGAGTTTTCTTGCAAAAATAGGGCCGGCGGTTTACTCGGCCTATTAAAGGCCCGAATCTACTAGTGGGCCAGTTTCCATTTAGGCCTTTTAACGGACCAAGATGACGGGGCCCATGATGCAGATCATACATCGTGATAGCATGACTTCTCGATTATGTACCGTAATTTTACAGTTTGGCCGGTTTACTGCGAAGACATGATATATATACGGTAAAATAACTGCAACATCGTGAATAATAAAAAACCTAGACTGTACAATACAGAAATTACGGCATATTACATCCACTGGGCATCAAAGTTCACCACTATGATAATAAAGCACAAGCAGACAGCAAATTACATACACTGGGCATCAAAGATCGCCACCAGTGCAAATAAACACGCCGACAAAATAATATACAAAACCGACAACACTTCAATAGAGTTCAAGAAAGGTTAGCCCTGCTGGGGAGCTGCAGCGCAAGCTGATAAGACTGCACTTGTTTAGCACATATATCCTCCTCACTCTAAAAGATAAACAAGCAGATAGATGACAGGTTTTGCACATAAAAGTATCAGTGCTGACAATTCATCACATTTCTTACTGATGAATAAAGTGACACAGTTTAAAATTGCATTAACACAATATGGTATTGTTCAGGTCAAGACATGGCAGGAAATGACATTGTGAAGGAGTTGGCAGCTTCACGACACCACTGGATTACAGATCAAGAACTCATAAGTATCAATGGTTAGTGTGTTGTCAATTTATCCCATTTCATAGTGGCAAATAAAGAGATGGTTTAAATAATAGTAGAATGATATGACATTGTTCATAGTTAAGACATTGCAGAATATGACACTGTGATGTAGTGGGTAGCTTCACCACACCACTGGATTACGGATCAAGAATAGAAGCATACATGCAATGCAAAAGAAGATCACTTGCTCTGTATAGTTTAATTTATATGGTATGAAGAAGGAACTTGCTTGTACAACTGAAAACTTAAATTGAGAAGGACAAACTTTTGTTTATGAACTACATAATAAACTTTAAACATGCAATTTGATGCAAACACCAAAAATAAACAGTTGTTGCACTCATGCCTAACCAAATATACACAACAAAGTTTGAAGGCTTGAGAAGGACAAACTTACATTATTGGTGAAGACAGGCTCTATAAAGCCGTTGTCCATGTTGATGGGGGGGGGCAATTCAAGAAGTTTACCACAGAATCTTCTTCATAAGCATTGCCTTTATTCTACATTTTGTTAAGAGTAAATATAGATGTGATAATATAAGAAAAAATGGAGAATATTTAAGATAAGATGAAGAGTGATGCTACATAACCAAGTAGCTATAAATGTAAGTGCAGCGATACAGGCAAAAGCTACAGCCAAGAGCAATGCACAGCTAAACTTCTTCAGTACCATCGGTGTTATCCAACCTTATGGTAAGAGTAAATATAGATCTGATGTGTAGAAAATGGAGTGCAAAGGAAAATAAGCTGCAGAGTGATGGTACATGAACAACTACCTGTCAATATAAGTACACTGATAAAGTACAGCATGTACTTACAAGAACAATGCAGAGCTAAAAAAATTCATTGGCATTAGATATATTATACACTAATGTAACCATTCATACAGATCAGATAATTTGGAGCGAACAATTGATAAGCAAGCTATCATGCATACTGCTATCACATAATGAACCAGGTGTGTATGCAAGTACAGTGATACAGGACAACATGTACTAACAAGAGCAAAGCAGCGGGCAGCATATTTGCGATGTCCTGTTGTTTTTTTCAAACCGGAATTCTTCTTCGAGCAGAATTCCTGCAAAAAAGATCCGTAAGGCACATGCGGAAAAGTAGAAGTTCAAATTTTCATGTGATTTCATAGACGGTACCTCATCCTGTGAACGAGACCAGTGCATAATAAGGTTTTTCCATTCAATGTCTTCTAAATTTAGCATAGGAGACTTCACCGCAAATTCATTTATAGACTTGCCATCAAAGTGCGATTTCCTCATGTAACACCGATACTGCTGCAATGCTTCCTTGAAAAGCACAAGCAAGCTTTGCTCGTCATGACTATCCAGATTGACCCTCGCCTACTTACAACAATGTAATGTAAATCATTGATGTGTTCAATCAGTAGAAAATAGGAAAATAATAACCATGAATAATAGCACTTACACGTAAGTTGGACAGGAAGATGTGAAAATGGTGTTTGTCTTCACTATAATCTTCCCATGATGGGAATATATGCACGTAGTCCCTAACAACATTGAAAACATTGTCTTTTAAACTGGGAATAACTGGAATGGGATTCCAATCTGCAGGAATTGGCCGTCTCTGCAGTTGGGATAGGTCTTTGGCCGGTGGACTTGTTGTACTTTTTGCTGGAGTGGGATTTTTCTGTGATACGGCTGGTGCTATGGCAACTGAAATTGGTATACCTTTTTCTGGAGTGTAGGTCCTGTGTGGTGGGGCTAGTGGTGTGGCCAATGAAGTATGGGTACAGTCTGCTGGAGTCGGTCCTACGTTTTATGTCACTGGTTGTACAGCCAATATAAGTGGGGTGTTGTCTGATTTCTCCGGCACCACCACGTTTTTCAAGGACTTTGATGGTGCTCCTTTAGGTTCGGCAATCACCCTCTTCCTTTTTGATGTCTGATGCACAAGAACAGCATTTGAGTGGAAAAACATGGTATGATGACAGATGGAATATGTATTGATAATGGATGGGCATGGCATCTCGACATATATGATGAGTAAACTAAGCAGATGGCGGTGCAACAAAGTAGAAGAAATGCAAGACAACATATGCAAGATACGTGCAATCAATAAAACCTTGCCAAATTAGAATAGGCACCTTGATGGGTGAACAGGACAGGCCATCTGCCTTTGACTCCTTGAGGTTAGAATAGTCATTAGGATCATATTCTGAACAAGAATCAACAGGTGGGAGCGTATGAGTTTCATTGCATCCAGAATGGCACTCAATGCGTTGGTGCCAATTTTTAAGTCATTGCAGTGTTTAGCTTCAAGAGTGGACTGTTGCTAGTGCGACACAAAGCAGCTACACAGATCATAGTGTAGATATAACGGGAAAACCGTAAGCATCAGAGTAAAATCAGCAAAGTGGAACTTGCTGGAATATATGTGCTAGTATTGCCGGTACGGCTAGAAAGGCTTCGGATACCAGTTATCTTCAACTGAAGGTGCGTTACTGTTAATATCAGTGTAACTCTCAAAGGCAACACAGCTCCCTGCATTTCCTTGCTATTCTTATAGGATTCGAGTGGGCAAGCCACTACAAATCCTATTCCTATGTTTACAAAATCCTACAAATCAAAGAGGCTCAAAGTGTCCATCACAACCGACCGTATAGACCTCTACACTGCAAATGTCCCTGCTCATCTTCAATATAAGGAACATACTGTACTATTATCATACTCCCTCCGTTCCAAAATATAAGTCATGGTAGAGATTTCCACTATGGATCACATACAGATGTATCCAGATACATTTTGTAGTATAGATTCACTCATTTTGCTCCATATGTAGTATGTGGTGGAACCTATACAAAGACTTGTATTTAGGAACGGAGAGAGTACTTATTAAAGAAGAACGGAAGAGGAACATGGTAAAGAAGAGCAAGCAGATTTTGGATTAAAAAAATTCATTGCATAGTGCCCACACATGATGAACCAGAGCGCATTAAGAATGCAACTCCCTGCTGTCTCTCGACCATTTCAGGTGGTTGGATGAAGATCCTACGCCTCCTAACCCTTCTTCTTCCTCGTCTATGATTCTTCCCATACAGAAGACCGCACAGGCCATCGATCGGACCACCGGCTCCCAGCGCCTGTGTTCCTCCGCCACCGCCACCCCCAACCCCCGCCCCCACCCGCGTCGAGTTTTCTTCGTTCGGCGAGGCCCCACCACCGCCCCTGTAACACCCACGATGCGGCTATATCTCCCACGTGTTGAAGCACGACTTAGAGGCATAACTGCATTGTGGTTTTGTCGCAAGAAGGGTCATCTTCACACAATCCCATGTAATGAACAAGACTGGGATAAAGAGTTGGCTTACAATCGCCACTTCACACAATGAACATATAATTCATACATCATTCAGAGCACACACATAGTCCGACTACGGACGAAGCCAAAAGAAAAGAAGATAACCCAATTGCTAGATCCCTGATCGTCCCAACTGGGCTCCACTACTGATCAACATGAAACGAAACATAGCAACGACCAAGATCTGCGTTGAGCTCCCATCTGAGCTCGGTTACATCACCTGCACTGGTATCATCAGCACCTGCAAATGTTGTGATAGTATCTGGTGAGTCCCGAGGACTCAACAATCTCAAAACCCGTGAGATCAAGACTATTTAAGCTTATGGGTAGGAAGTGGTAATGAGGTGGAGTTGCAGCAAGCACTAAGCAAATATGGTGGCTAACTTACGCAAATAAGAGCGAGAAGAGAAGCAACGGAACGGTCGAGAAGCTAGAAGTGATCAAGAAGTGATCCTGAAACTACTTACGCACAATCATAACACAAAGACCGTGTTCACTTCCTGGACTCCGCCAAAAAGAGACCATCACAGCTACACACGCGGTTGATGCATTTTAATTAAGTCAAGTGTCAAGTTATCTACAACCGGACATTAACAAATTCCCATCTGCCACATAACCGCGGGCACGGCTCTCGAAAGTTTATACCCCACAGGGGTGTCCCAACTTAGCCCATCACAAGCTCTCACGGTCAACGAAGGATATTCCTTCTCCCCGGAAGACCCGATTAGTCTCGGAATCCTGGTTTACAAGACATTTCGACAATGGTAAAACAAGACCAGCAAGACCACCCGACTATGCCGACAAATCCCGATAGGAGCTGCACATATCTCGTTCTCAGGGCACACCGGATAAGCTATGCGTACAGGTACCGACGTAATCCAAGTTGCCAAGGAATGGTCCCGCACGGTGCTCTAGTTTGGACCAACACTCAGAGGAGCACTGTCCCGGGGGGTAAAATAAAGATGACCCTTGAGTCTGCAGAACCCAAGGGAAAAAGGCTTAGGTGGCAAATGTTAAAACCAATGTTGGGCCTTGCTGGAGGAGTTTTATTCAAAGCGAACTGTCAAGGGGGTCCCATAAATCACCCACCCGCGTAAGGAACGCAAAATCAAGGAACATAACACCGGTATGACGGAAACTAGGGCGGCAAGAGTGGAACAAAACACCAGGCATAAGGCCGAGCCTTCCACCCTTTACCAAGTATATAGGTGCATTAATTAAATAAGAGATATTGTGATATCCCAACATGATCCTGTCCATCATGGAGCAATCTTCAACTTCACCTGCAACTAACAACGCTATAAGAGGGGCTGAGCAAAGCGGTAACATAGCCAAGCAACGGTTTGCTAGGAAGGGTGAAAAGGTTAGAGGCTGACATGGCAATAAGGGAGGCATGGTAAACAAGTGATAGGTAGCGCAACATAACGATAGAACGAAGCAACTAGGAAGCAAAGATAGAAGTGATATCGAGGGTAATGGTCATCTTGCCTGAAATCCCTCTAGGAAGAAGAACGAGACCGCGAAGAAGACAAGCGGACGTAGTCGAACGAATCCTCACAACTCCGGAACGAAACCGAAGCTAACGAGAGAAGCAAACCGGAAAGAAGCAAACAACATGGTGAACACACAAGCATAAACATGTCATAATGCACAAACAAGTATGATGCATGTCCGGTTTAATGAGGCATGGCATGGTAATATGCACAAACAACACTACAAGTTAAGTGGAGCTCAATATGCAACGAGTTGCATATTGACGAAACACCACATCAATTATTTAGTTCTCTCTCATTTAGGAATACAACAATATTACATGTTATTATAAACATGGCAAGAGGTGAAACATAATTAAACTAGCTATTTAGGCAAGTTTAAATGAGGCCGGAACAACAAACAACAATTCCGGAAAAACCCCACATGTCATTTAGCAATTTAACGCAAACAACAATTTTAAACATTTTAATTGTTGTTATCATGATGCGGATGACATATGCAAGTTATATGCATTTTTTATGAAAATGTTGACATAAGCATGTTATGAAGCATTTTTCACCGTGGCGGAACGAAAGGGGTGCCACGGCAACGAATTCAAAAATGATGCCACGACAACATATCGATCTCGATAACTTGATTGAGATACCGATGCAAACGAAAAGTGTGCGGATGTGTAGAACACGCAAGAGATGGTGGGGTTCTCCCGACTACCGGGTTCCCACGGGTCGACAGCATGGCAAACGAGGAACGTGCAAAGACCTCTCTCGGACACGGTCTAAACATAGGGTGCATCTCATACACACATGCATTTGGTCCAGGGTGATCGTCTCATTGGTTATACCTTCGAAGTGTGCATTTTCGGGGCAGATCGAGTTCGATGCGCTGAAGGGAAGTAGACGTTCTCGGGGCGGTCGTAGTGGAAGTAGTGGTACATGTTCGTTTTCGGAGAGGTACTTGAAGAATCCAATGCCTTCGGGGCGATGGTAGTGGTACACACGACGTCGAGGTACTTGTCGGTCCGGTCTTGGCGGTGTAGATGTACACGTTGTCGGGGTACTTGTGTCTTGTGGAACTTGGCGATCCAGAGAGGCAGCAAAAGATAGTCGACCTTGCCGTTTCAGTGTTGTAGTCTTGCCGGTGTGGGGTCTTGGCAAAATCCACGAAGGTGTCCTTAGGCTTCCCTGGTTGCCGAGTCTTGGCAGCAATAAGAGGGGCGATGAGGCCAGCAGGGTAGCAAGGTGGGTGGAGCTCTTGTGTGCGCTGGCCGTGAAGGGGCAGCAACCAAAGACGAAGAGCGATGGAGGCGTTAGCCCCTGGTTCAAAACAAAAGCAAGGCGTTGGCCTTGAACGACGAAGGCGGCAGCAGGAACTGTGGCCGGCGAGGGCGCTGCTTGGCGAGGCGGAGAGGAAGGAGGTGCGGTGCGGGAGAAGCAGGGCGCTGCGAACCATGGAGGCCGGCGGTGCCATGGTCGTGCGGCCCAGGCAAGCTCGGCGTCCTGGACTCGCTGGCCGAAGCGGCGGTGGGGTCACCAGGTAACACGGGGACGAAGCAGCAGGAGGATCTGCAGGGAGGGAGAAGGCAGAGGACGGAGGTCCGGTGAGGCAGCAGAGGGACGGCGGGGCGCGAGAAGAGCAATGGCAGCAGGGCGCATTGCTGCGGAGCTAGAGAGAACGACGACGGAAGGAAAGGAGAGGCCATGGATCGAGCGTGAGGAGCTCCTCTCCCTCGGCTCGATGCGTGCATGTGTGTGTGGCGGCGCGAGGTGGGGAACGAGGAGGATGGGGATCGGGCGTTGGGTTCTGCTCCTCTCTCTTTCTGATGGCGCATCGAGGGAAGATGGGATCGAGCAGGGCTCTCCCTGGCTGCGTGAGGATGGACAAGGGGGAGAGGGTTTGATCCGGAGAGGTGGGGATTGAAAGCAAGCGTGGAGAGGGGCTAGGGTTAGATAGGGAGCTGTTGGGCCTAGGGGATGGTTGGGCCGGCCTGGTTGGTTAGGCCCAAGAGGCCGGCGGGTGCAGGCTCTATTCTCCCTCTCTCTTATTCTCTAGAAATAGAAAATAACAAAGAAGAAAAGGAGAAGAAAGGAGGTGTTTGGGAAGAAATTGGACACGCGGATAATTTTCCCGGGCCCACAAGAATGTGCTTGTTCCGAGAAAATAGAAAAGGCCATGGTTGAAAGATGTAAATTCAAACTCATTTGATTTAAATTCAAATGATTTGAATAGGAAGTGAGGGTTGGGAAGGTCCAAAAATGTTCGGATTTTTGGTGGAGCTCCGGTATATGATGAAAGAATATATGGCAAGGTTGGAGACCAAGAATTAAGATAACAAAGGCATTGGGATAATTTGCAAGTGTGTTATGGTGATTTCCAAATTAGTGGAATATTTAATATAGCTCCCTAACAATATTGAGAGACTTTTGTATGTTGTAAAGAGAAATCACCATGTGAATTCCCTCGATTTAAATAGATCAAAAGATCTATGCAATTTATTTAGTTGAGTTGAGATGCAAAGGTTAATGACATGAAGGCATGATGACATGATGCAATGCAAAAATAAAAGAGCAAGCACAAAAGAAACACAAGGCGAAACTCGGAATAGCTGGAAGTCTTCTAGAGCGTCGGCCTCGGGGCATTACAGCCCCCTCCCCCCCACACACACAAGCACCCTCCCCACCCGAGCCCCTTCGTTTGCACCGGCGGACTCCGGCGAGCTCTGAAAAATTGACTGACCCAATTTTGAAATTTAGTCTACTGTGATTTAACTAGTGTGGAATATAAAAGGGGAAAACCATAAGCATTGGGAGTATAGTGTTGAGCGTGCCATGGCGGATCTGAAGGTGCAAACCGGACAAAGGCAACTTCGCAACCAATGTTTGCTTTCAACTAGCAAGTAAGTGATGGACAAGAAATCAGAGTAAAGCAGTGGTGATCTATTTTCTTGCTGCGATAAATAAGTTGAGCGGATATGAAAGAGTACCGCCTCTGGTGTGGCGCCGTGTATGCTTCTGCTGAGAATTTCATGGTGCTACGGTAGCAATGGCTATCGGCAGCGTGGAAGCAGATCTAGGAGGGTAGACGGTGGCGGTAGGGTGCGGAAGACAAGACAGTCGTAGGAGCGGCGCCGGCAATGTGGACGACGGCGGGGATGAAGCGAGAGGACAGGATGCAAGGATCCCGGTCCGAAGCCGTGGATGAGAGTTATCGATCTCTTGTAATGGACGGCGGCGTCGGGGTATCAGCTTCAACATGGTGGAGGAGGACGGCGGTGGATGGGGTGGCGGATGGAGGAGGCTGGGGTGGAGAGGGTGTTTTGGCGCCCACGGAGTACAAATGGGGAAAAGGAAGGTAGAGAGGAAGGGGGAACCATGTATTCAGGGCGCGCTTGTATCAAATGCGAGGAAATTTACAAACTTAGCCCCCATTTCAAATTTCCTACATCACAACAATATTAGTCGGTTGGGGATAGGACGATAATCTCGCATACACCGAATATTTGCTGACGAGAGTTTGTTTTTGGTGCCCACCGTGTATGAATCGGGGAGGGAGTCGATTTCGGCCGAGGACACACTGTGTTTCGGCGCCCACCGTGTATGAATCCGGGTGAGAGGCGGTTATGTCACGTTTGGGTGAAATTACAAACCTACCCCTATCGAAACCTATAGAAATCGAGCAGATAGGCTTTGTGTGGCAGGGATAGGCAGTAGTAATTTCCATCTCGCGTATTTTGGTTTCGGCGGTTACTGCGACTTTCCCCGCTTCGTTCAAATTTTGTAGAGTGCACGTTTACCGTGCCAACTCAATTCGAATCCCGTTTGTATTCTATTTTTTTCGGGCGGGATCCATTTTCAATTGGAATTAAATTCTATATACATCATTTTTTATATATACTTTCAAAAGCACAACAAAGAACTCTGCTCCTTTATATGTATAATATGATTTACAAATACAATGATCTCAAAATCATAAGGTTGAATTCAAAAAATTTAAACCAAATTATGTTCTACTAAAATGTATGGATCAGTAATATCTACATATTAAATAACATAGATGCACGTGAATTCATATGAGTATGCATGTTTGATAGATCAATTTTGGTTCGAGTATGTATTACATGTATCATCATCTCTAATTCAAATATTTGAATCCCTTTTATGTTCACTCCTTTCACGCCCATCTCTCTCGCATGCATGCTCCTTCATGTAGCTATCACTCTCTTTTCTCCAGCACACCCGCACGCTCACTTCATGTTTCTCCAATCCTCGCAAACATGGTCTCTCGACGTCTCCCTTGAGAAGTGTCACACTCTCCCTATCATTATACATTACGCGGTTTTCATTATCTCCCACATCTCTACTGTTCTCTGGTATCACTAGGTACCTAAGCTTTCTTTTTCACCGCCACATAGACAGTCTCCACTCGTCTTTCACTTTGTCTTTCTCTCTATGGGATTCTCTCACACACCCTATATGTCTCTAGATATGACTCATACCACTAAAATTACTCTCTCTCTCTCCTGTAGACACAACATTTGTTGCGGTCTCCTTTTCGTCTCCATCCCAGACTAACATTATTCATTTGTTTACCGATCAGACAAACTCCCCCCCCCCTTCTCTCTCACACACACACACACACACAACTCCTGCTTCCACTCCCCTTCCCGACTACCGTCTCTCTCACACACACACAAAACTCTTGCTTTCGCACCCCCGACTCGTATTTCTCTCACAAACATTTATCGACTAGCCTCTAGATAGGTTTATACACCCGCACACTCGTGCTTCCACTATCGCATACATGTCTCTCTCCCGCTCCTTGTATCTATGTAGATTTTTCTTCCCTTCTTGAGACACGCCCTCACGATCGTGCACACACACACTATCGCCTCATTTTAAGCTGATACCTCTCGCACACACACTCTTTGTGTCTTTGTCACACATGCACTCTGTCCTCCTCCTCTCTCCCTCTCTCTCACACACATGGGCTTTTTGCAACAACTAGCAAGATTCCCATGCGTTGCACGGAACATCAAGATGCATTTGTATGAGTAGTTTATCTTGTGGGAGAAAAGGATGAATGAGGGAAGGCCTTATTTGCAAATGTGGAGAGGGGTGTGGGTATCTTTTTGCAAAATTGCCATAGTTTCCTTCCTATCCGTTAGATATAGGTTGGATGACCTATATTGCAGGATGGCAGGCACACGATCATCACCGACTATGCTTTTTATAAGAGTAGGGATAAAAAACAGAGTTGGTGATGATGGTGGGCCTGCCATCCTGCAATGTAGCCTGTCCGATTTATATCTGACGGATAGGAAGGAAAATATGGTAATTTACCCGCACTCCTCTCCACATTTGGAGATAAGGCCTTCCCTCTTTCATCCTTTTCTCCCACAAGATTTTGATGTTCCATGCAACGCACGGGCATCTTGCTAGTAAGAGTAGAAATTAGACATATGCCACTTCTCGAATCTTCAAACCAACAACATTCCTCCCTTATCTCATCAAAACTGCCAAAGGAATATATTTTGAGTGAAACATAACATATTTTTAGTGATATACGTATTTCAAAACTAGACTTCTTTTCTATCAAATCGGTGAATATGTATTAATCTACTTTGATCGTGTGGCAACGCATTGGCACATTGCTAGTAGTTATTATAATTTTTTGGACACCAGACAAACAGTGGAGTACATATACAAAGAGAAGAGGCACACGCACGCAGTCGGTCTCTCGCTGTCTTGCACACATGAGTGTTATGTAAAGGCAATGTTAACAAATAAACCATAAAACCCTAGTTGTATGATTGCTGCATTCGCGGGTACCGGGTACGTGGTGGAGCACCTTTGTAGGAATAGTCAGCTTGCGTGATAATTTGAACCGTAGGAGTTGATGGTCGGGACCACAGGTGAACGACTTGGAGGCGGTGGCTTGCCAGTTGCCACAGATCGAGTAGCCACATTTAAAATATCATTTTTTAGCGGGGTTAAGAGTTCTGATTTTCAATGGCGCATTATAAGTACTAAGTAGTTTTTAGAACGATTGGTATGGAGCGAAAATGGTATTCATAGTACTATGTACCTCCTTGTGTATGGTTGTATGGGTTTATGTTGCGAGATGTTGAACCTGGTAGTTCTAGGGCAAATACTATGGTTTAGATTTAGATGCTGGTTTTCACTAATGAAAATTGGAAGGGGGAAACCCTTCTTTGATTAAAAAAACTACTACCTCCGTTCTGGTTTACTAGTCCACATCGTATTTTGGGTCAAAGTTTGTCCATGAATTTTACTTGTAAAATGTGAATGGAAAATGAGATTTTGTTATACCCAAACAAAAAAGGACTAGAGGGAGTGATTGCTCTGACAAAGATGCAACCTCTCATAGCGCAGGCATTGAACCGGTGCGCCGGCCAAGAGGGCCCCACTCGCTACAGGCCCGGCTGAGCACGCCTCCTCGCTGCATGCAACTGGCTTCAGACTGCCCCGCCTGCCTTCATTGAATCTATGTGTGTGCCAGCAACACGTCCTTCCGCAAGCCGGACGGCATTTTAGAACACAAAAAATGAACAATATATAATTAATTTACGCATGGTCTTGACTTGTTGTGCTCGCACTAGTAGCAGGAACTAGTAGAGATTTTTCTTTATTTATAACTCTCCTCACATTTTTTTAGCTTTGAAGTGAATCATGGTTGTGGACATTATGTATGAATGTGTAGATATCTGTGAACATGAGTTTGATGTGGAAGTTGAACTTGGAATGTCGGGCTTGCGCGTGAACTATACCATGTACAATGCTTCGTCTGTTATTGTTTGGAAAGTAATTGTTGTTATTACATGACCCGAAAAAATATTTTGTGCCACATCAGTAGATGCACGGACATCACAATAGGCATGCTGACTGGATAAACATTTGAACCTAGCTATTATGAAGGAAATTTTGTATTGACAACAGTTTTAGATAGAAGGAGACGCCTAGCCTGCTCTGCCACTGCTAGCTTATTTCTGGCTTCTTCCATCTCTTCTTTGGCTTGGGTGAAGAGAGCATCTGATTGCTCTTTTCGCTTCTTCAGGAACTCAGCTACATTCTCAAGGGTTGTGGCACGCTTTCTTTCAGCCTTTACTAGAGCCACGAGGACACGAACAGCTGACGACTCCACCTGGCTTGTGTGTAATCCAGCATCATCTGGGAATTTGAACCTTGTGTCTAATCCAACATCATTAGGGAACTGGCACCTTATGTGTAATCCAGCCTCATTTTGGAAACATGATCTCGAGGTTGACCATACTTCCCTCCTCACAGGAACTGTATCCTGACATGAAGTTACTTCTTTTTTAGATCAATACTCAGAGCAACCCAGATCCATTTAGTAGAAGCCAGATAAACAGAACTCGGAGAAGTGAATTCAAAAGGAAAAAATATATAAACAGACTACAAGGTGAGAACACCCACTTCCTACATCAAGCTAAAAACGAAAGCATTAGGACGATTAAGACTCTTCTTATTACACATCGAAGAACACGAGGCTTAAGAGAAACAGAAACTACAACATATACACATCGAAGAACACGAGGCTAAACGAAAGTAATTGAAAGGGTGTTACTTACCAAAGCACATTTTACAGGCTCGGTGGAGCTCCTCTTTAACTTTCCACGCTCCTTGAAGATGTCCCCAATATCCCATGTTTGGTCTTCATTGCTCCTCTACATGTTCGCACTCGTGGTTTTAAAATCTCAACATGGCAAGAAAAATATACTACCGGTAATACTCGCGCATCTTGTGGGCAACATTAAAGCACTCGTCTGCCATCTTAGAGCATCTCCAACAGAATCGCAACTCGCGGCGCTTTAAAAAAGCGTTTACAGTGTTGAGATCAAGAAGTAGAGATATTAGAGAGTAGATGATAGTTCTCAGCATAGATAGATAAAAAAATAGATAATTCATCTACTCCTCGTCGTCCGACTCCTCCTCGGTGATGTCCTCCTCCGACGTCTGACTGTAGGCGTGAAGATACCGATCGTCGTCGGATTCCCAGGGCGACGCTACTCCTAGCCTCATGTTGAATTGAGCGTCCGCTTTTTTCCTACGCTTGTCCTCGCGATAGGCGGCTCGCTCCGCCCTCCTCTTATCCCTCTCCTCCCTCCTTTGCGCGTAGAACTCGTGCTCGTTGATGATGTTTTGCAAGAACCATTGGCGCCACAGCGCCATGGCTTCCTCGTCAATCTCAGCGATGCCGAGATGGTGCTCCCGCCTCTGGTTGTCGCGACGATCCTCATCGGTGCTAAGCCGCGGCAGAGGCGCGAGCTCCTGCGCCCGCTCCCTCATCGGCATGTCGAGGAAGTTCAATGTTCTATGAGGCCACCGGAGGCACCACGCCACCGGGTCGTAAGCGTGGGCGGCCTCATTGGCGGTGTCGAAATTGCCAAGGCCGAGGCGCATCCCACGGAACCGGATTTCTGCGGAGAAGCCGCCGGAGGGGCGTGCGCGGACGCTGCGGTATCCCCAAGTTTCCCGGTGACGCGGCGGCATGGTGGCGCGGCGGCAGCGAGGCGAGAAAGAGTGGGGAGGGAGCAGTGGCGAGGCATAGAGCGGGGAAAGAGCGGTGGCAAGGCACAGAGTGGTGGGAGGGTGTTGGATTTTATAAAGCGCGCCGGACGCCGCGCGCCAAAACTAGCGCACACCCAGCCACTTTTTCCCGCGCGCGTGTGATCCTTTCCCGACGTCTCTGCTATCTCTACTCTCTTATCTACCATTATATTTATTTTATATTTAATAATTATCTCTACATCTCTACTGTCTACTTTTTTTCTCTATACTTTCTTATAAAAAACAGAGTTGGTGATGATGGTGTGTCTGCCATCCTGCAATATAGGCCGTCCAATTTATATCTGACAGATAGGAAGGAAACAATGGAAATTTTGCAATAAGATACCCACACCCCTCCCAAATTTGCAAATAAGGTCTTCCCTCGTTCATCCTTTTCTCCCACAAGATAAACTACTCATACAAATGCATCTTGATGTGTGCAACGCATGGGCATCTTGCTAGTTCTAAATAACTTTCCATCATTATGCAACGCATGGCATATGTGGTAGACCAAGAACATGTTATGTACGCAAACCTGGATCACGGCGGGCTTCTTCCTCTCTGCCTCCTTTAGAATCTTCTCTCTTTCCAGGACTATGGTGTACTCAACATCTCGCCCAGTGACCCACTCATCCATTGAACTGTTGAACATGCGTAGGAAGCGAGCAAGGCATGCTTTCACCATCGCGGATCCACATGTGTAGATGACGATGAACTCATCGCCGATGATGGCTCTAACCTGGTACTCAGCGGCGACCATGGAGATTTGGGAGGCCATGGATTTTGGAGGAGGGTTAGGAGAAGTTGAACTGGTGTACCCCGCAAAAAAAAGTTTAACTGGTGTAATGTGAAAGGACGGGACGACTGGGAGCGAACTGTTGTAAGGTAGAAGACAGGGACGAGTAGAGCGTGCGAACGGCATGGGGTTGTTGGCTTGCCCGGTGGATAAATGGCTGCAAGCCCCCAAAGAGTTCTCAAGAACTATGTGGGACCCACTAGATGTCATGTCTACTAGACCCATATCGTAGGCCTGACGGTATAGCTTCTGCTTGTTCGCACGCCATGCCGGCGCGTGGATGTAACTTCACTTAATTCCGTCAACCGTCGCGCCTCCCACGACCTTCGCCTCCCTCGTGCAGTCGCGCCCTTTGAGACTTCGACCGGCTTTAAATGAGCAATTTTTTTTGCCTACTTCGCATGCATGTTACTCCCTCTGGTCCTTTACTTTTGTAAAGCATTTGCAAAGTGTTTGACCAAATTTATACTAAAAATATCAATATCTACAATACTGATTATAATGAGTATAAGAACTGCGTTTTATAATGAGTATAAAATATTGATTTGACATTGTGAATGTTGATACATTTTTCTATAAGTTTGGTCAAAGTAGAGGTACATTGACTTCAGACAAAACTTAAATGCACAATGCAGACTAGTTCCTCCGTCCAGGTGCGTGCCATGTCCTATATTGTCATCACAACAAGGTTAGCTATTAGAGTACTACTACCTCCCTTCTAGTTTAAAGGGCTCGATTCAAAAATTTCTCCTACTCTTAGCAAGATAGAGGCGGTGGAATAGTTTTTGTAGTCTGCAAAAGTACTCAACTAATGTTGTCGTTCTTCACAAAAAAATGTGTTTACCAATGC